>NC_089746.1:18875260-18940260 GCF_040412425.1 Macrobrachium rosenbergii
TAAGGACGTTAAGAATGTGATCACAACATTCAAAATACACCACGAGTTAACGTTAAGAATGTGATCACAACCTTCAAAATATACCACGAGTTAACGTTAAGAATGTGATCACAACATTCAAAATATACACCACGAGTTAACACAACATTCAAAATGTACACCACGAGGTAACGTTCAAGATTGTGATCACAACCTTCAAAATATACACCACGAGTTAGCGATCATAACTTTCAAAATATACACCACGAGTTAACGTTAAGAATGTAATCACAACCTTCAAAATATACACCACGAGGTAACGTTAAGAATGTGATCACAGCATTCAAAATGTACACCACGAGTTAACGATCACAACCTTCAAATTATACACCACGAGTTAATGTTAAGAATGTGATCACACCCTTCAAAATATACACTACGAGTTAACGTCAAGAATGTGATCACAACATTCAAAATATACACCACGAGTTAACGTTAAGAATGTGATCACAACCTTCAAAATATACACCACGAGTTAACGTTAAGAATGTGATCACAACATTCAAAATATAGACCACGAGTTAACGTTAAGAATGTGATCACAACATTCAAAATTTACACCACGAGGTAACGTTAAGAATGTGGTCACAACATTCAAAATGTACACCACGTGAGAATAAAACTCAGCCCGACTCAAACCGGGGACGGTGAAGCCACTCGGCCTGAGTCATGTTACCCAATGTAACAATTGCCGAAGATGACCTTTTACTTCTGCAAGTACTATCCATTTCTCTGTTTCATCGCAGAATGACAGCGTCCACAATCCAAGGATGTGACGCCAGTTACTCGTATTGCTAAATCCATCAAAAAATTTGTTGAAGGATTCACCAATAGCAGAGAAAGTGGGTGCAGCAAGATACCCTTGCAAAATTATTTCCGGTGAAAACTGTGGGTGTTTATGGATCTCTCTCTCTCTCTCTCTCTCTCTCTCTCTCTCTCTCTCTCTCTCTCTCTCTCTCTCTCTCACTATTCCTCAATATTTCAATATTCTTTTTGTATACTCATAACTGTATTTGCACAAATATGGTAAATTAGCTAATTTTATTACGTATTTTTATCTACAAATAATTTTTTTGTTGTAGTTAGAGGATAAGCGTTTCTCGTGTGTTGTCACCACAGTATGATTAGCACATTAATACACAAAGGAACACGCAACTAGATCTACAATGTCAACAGATACACAATTTTACTCGTTCTCCATCTTAAATTATGGTGTCTGAAATTGACCGCCATACAAACAAAATAGGTTTCAATTTTATCAAGGCGAAAAAAAACAGAGATTGATGAAACTTACGTCACTCATTCTCCATCTTAACTTACAGCGTCTGGAATTAATAGCAAAAAAAAAAAAAATGCCATTTTACCAATTTGGAACTGAAAAATATGAACCTTGCGTTTCTCATTCTCCAACTGAACTAGTGGCGTCTGAAATTAACCGCCCTAAAACAGTGAGTCTCCTTGGGCACATGAATGCAAATAACTTAAGCAATCACCCAGCAATCTAGACGCTATTTCAAATGCATATCGTAAGAGTGGCCCGGCTTTCGATCTACCCCGTGGACCGGTCCATCCCTTTGCAAAAGGTTTTAGTCAGACCTTTCAGACCAACCCAACCTGCCTGCCGCCCGGGTCCCATGCGTGGCATGTTTGCACAATGCCCAAAGGCGGGGAAAGGAGCTTGCTGATGATGTTTCGTTCCTCGAACAAAGCCCGCTCAAGATGAATCGAGTCAAGGACACAACCCACGTTTGGTAGGGAGAGGCTGAAACCAGAATACACACACACACACACACACACACACACACATATATATATATATATATATATATATATATATATATATATATATATATATATATATATATATATATATATATATATATATATTTATATGATTGTTTCATTTTCCATAGCAAACGTGGCCTGTGTCATATTGATCTTCATATATATATATATATATATATATATATATATATATATATATATATATATTGTTTCATATTTTATATATATAGCAAACGTGGCCTGTGTCGTTGGCTTTATTGATCTTCATATATATATATATATATATATATATATATATATATATATATAGAGAGAGAGAGAGAGAGAGAGAGAGAGAGAGAGAGAGAGAGAGAGAGAGAGAGAGAGAGAGAGAGAGATATGAAGCACTCGTGCAGGGCAACGTACCTTTTTCTCCCCCACGGCTGAGCAGATACGAATCACCAACCCAACACTCAAAATGAATAAAAGAAAGGAAAATAAAATGCCAAAGCAAGAGGAGAAAACCCGAAATAAAACTGAAAACAACAGGAAGAAGGGAGAAAAACTTTAATCAAGGGAATGAGACAAAGGCGTTTCCACCGAGGGAATGACAAGAAAGGAAGAGAATTAAATTAGAAGGGAGTTTACAAGCGTCACATTTGAAGGGAAACTTGTTTGAAACTTGCAAAAATGAAACTGCTAAACATTTTACTAAAGAGTACATTGAAAATGCAATGTAACAAACAAAACGACGTTGTTAAGGAATATGAAAGAGATTTGTAGAAATGATGGAAATCTTTCGTCGAGGTGAAATTATTGGTAACTAAGAAAATATGTACATATGAAAACAGTGTAAATACTGTAAATTGAATATGGTAAATAAAAAAATGACAGCAAAAAAAGTAGGAAAAAAGTTTACATAACTGGAAATGGAAGAAAACGAATGTCCACTAGAGCAGAAATGAAAAGAGAAACGACTGAACAACACGAGAATAAATTTAGAAAGGGCAACCCGAGGCAGGAATACGAAAAAGAAAGGAAGGAAACGCAATAAATAAATAAATAAATAAATAAATAAAGAAGGTAACGTGAAGACAGGAAGGTTTGGTGCCCGGAAGGCTCTCGGCTTCTTCATATTGTAGTACGCGTTTGGTGGTTTAGATAAACGGAGGCAAAAAAAGAAAAAATTACAGAAGTTCCTTAGGCTGCGAAAGACGTTTTGGATGGAAGGGGGTGGGGGAGCGGGAAGGATTAGGATAGAGGGGAAACCAGACAATTGCCTCCGGCTGCGAAGAAGCTGATTTTTCCAGACACTGGCCAGATTTCGCTTTAGGACAATGGCAGTTGGAGGAATGAAGACAATGGCTATGGAAGGAAATAGACATCGCTGAAGGCACCGAGAAGGGGACTTATTAGGAGTTAGAGTGACTTATTACAGTGAGGAAGAGAGATCTGTTTCACTTTAGGAATAGAAAAGTTATGCCTCAGGGTTGTAAATGTTCACAGAAGTGCAAATTGTCATTTCTAGAGTCGTATATACGTTTATTATCATTATTATTATTATTATTATTATTATTATTATTATTCCGAACAAAATCAGCGACATTTAAGAAACAGGTTTATATACAAATAAACAATGCTTACAACAACAACAACAACAATAATAATAATAATAATAATAATAATAATAATAATAATAATAATAACTGCGGAACCACAAACGAACCCCAGTACTCAGCGGAGTGCCATTAACTGCCGGCGAATTCCAAACAGATTCCCAAGAGCCACTAGAGCAGACAGGCCTAAAATTACTGCAGGCCTACCCTTCCCTTTACAAATTTCCCCCAAATACCCAAAACGACATCCACTGATAATCAATAAACCAGTTGATGAACCTTTTGAAGAAGCATTTCGCCCGAAGAAAAGTAAGTTTTTTGGAAGAGAATTTTAATTAGGAACTAAAGCGAGAACAGAAAAGGGAGAAACTTGGGGAAAAAATAAAAGCCTATGAATGTAATATGGGAAATCAATAGTCTATATATGCCTCGACTTTATTCCCAAGACGTAGACCGTATACATAAACTTCCAAACTGAACTATTTAAACTTTATATAGCTTATAGCATCAGGGCTGGCTTCCTTTTCTCCTCTCTCTTTCTCTCTCCTCTCCCATTTTCAGAGACTGGAACGGATAAGACAGATTAAAATAAAAAACAAAAAACAAAAATTCTTTCCTTTAAAGAAGCGAAGGTTTTCTTTTCCCTTTCCTTGTGATCGTATATTTGCACTGATGTCCAAAACTTTTTTCGCATTCGATATTTACCGTAGTTTTATGGCGTTCGATTCGTATGCAACTCGGTCTCCTGAACTCAGAATTAGCCAATTTTCATATTTCAATTCTTTTGTTGCTTTTCCTTGTGTTTGTGTGTGTGTTTGAGAGAGAGAGAGAGAGAGAGAGAGAGAGAGAGAGAGAGAGAGATTGACGAGGTATGTAAAGATGATAAATTTAGGCTAAATGTCTTACCTGGGGCCTAAGAGGTCATTCTACGCTGAAATGATTGAAACAATTGTTAGTGTCTGGGACCAAAGAACCCAAGTAATATGCTAGCAAATGTGGAATGAGCATTTTTGTGGCTGTGAAGTAAATAGACACACTTCTTCGCCCTCCTTTTCCCATAACGCGTCACTTTTTCTTACAGACACCCCTCCTCTCCATAACAGACCCATCTCCCAACCCTAGCCCGTGTGTCTCCCTTTCAGTATCCATTAAAATTACCTTCTTCCCTTTTCTCTCTCTCTTTCTCCCTCCCTCATATACCATTCTTCACAATTATCCAGCTCCCATCTATTCATCCGTTTCTTCTTGTATTATACCTTCAAAATGAATAGTAACAAGAGCAATGATTAAGCCTAAAATTTTCATCTCCCTCCACTGCTTGAATTCTTTTAGTAATTCCACAATGACATCAAATCAATTTACAACCCTCAACATATCGGGAACTTATTTTTTCCCCCCTTTTATTTCGAAGGTTACCAAAAATGACTGTTGGAAAAAATTCCTGGTCAGCGATGCTTTGATCATCAGGTTTCAATGGAGATGTCTATAAAAAGAAAAACAAAACAACGAAAGGAATAGAAAAAAGTTTGCAAGGCTTTAGAGAAGAACCTAGGGAAGAAAAACCTCAGAACTTGAAGCTGATGAAGAGAGAGAGAGAGAAAAAAAAAAAAAAAAAAAAACAGGAAAAGTTTCTGAGAATCTCGAATAAACGAACAGAACATTATTACTTTCTAAACTTCTAATGCACCTTTAACTCACAGGTAAGGGGAAAAAGGGGAAACGTTTGGGCCTAACAACGTCCACGTTTAGACTTCCTTCATCACCAGTGACCCTTTAAGGAAGCGGAATGAACTGATGGTACGTAACGTCCCTAGAAACAGAAGTACCGTCTCGAATATAGAATCGAATATAGAATTTAGGCAAAAGGCCAAGCGCTGGGCCTGTGAGATCATTCAGCGCTGAAAAGGATATTGACAGAAAAAAGGTGCGAAAGGTGTAGCAGGAGGAAAACCTCGCAGTTGCACTACAAATCAATTGTTAGGAGAGGCTGGGAAGTAAGATGGAAGAAAGAATAAGAACGGAGGTACAGTATAAGGAATGAAAGGGGTTGCAGATAGCGGTCGAAGGGACGCTACAAAGAACCATAAGTAATGCCTACAGTGCACAGCATGAGATGCACTGACGACACTAACCCCATACGGGAAGAATTGCCATCTCGATTATATTTTACCGTGGAATAAGCAACAGCGGTCAAGGCCCAACACCAACATTCCTTTGCATCCATTACCTAAAATGTCTCCACTGAAAGCTGACAATTACAGTACATTTTTTTTTTATGCTGTCTGTTGCTTGTCAATTTTCGTGTCTACCAACTCAGTTTTACCTTTATATACTTTACAACTTTATAAATGCTAACTAGTTCCCTGTAATCACAAAGTCAACAGCCCACGTCTATGCTATTTGTTATGTTAAAATTCATTAAGACATCGTCTTTCAGATCTGTCACCTCTAAGAAACTTTCACTTTACTATTTTATCAAACTGGAAGGTGACCGTTGTTTCTAAATGATCTCACGATAACGGAGAATTTTATTATAACGTAGGCTTCAAATGCTAATAGAATTTTTTTTAAATCCGTATTTTATACGACTTCCAAACCATAAAACCAGGAGTATTTGAAATCCATATCTTGAACGACACTCCTCTGGTGTAAATCATTTTCTATCTTACCTCAGTCACGTATGAAGGCTCAACTCTGCCCTGAGGACTAGAGAAGGCAAGCCCGTTTGAGCAGACCCAATACATTTGGTACCAGAACAATTTTATCGGCCAAGTAAAAAAAAAAAAAAAAATTTGATGCGTTACAACAAAGTTAACTGTGCCCTTCAAGGAGGTTATACAGGGCCACTGATATTCATGAACTGTAAGTACAAAAATCTTACTTTTTTTTTTAAACTTTAATTATATGCTATCCTAAACAAAAACGCTTAGTACCATTAGGCCACGTTTACAAAACAACATTCCTATAGAATAACAACAATAAGGTTTATAATTTATTTTACATTAATGTAGCTGAAAACCAACGTTTAAGACTAAAACCGAAAAATCGTAGTTCAATTACTAACTATACTGTGAAGGCAGACAATACTGGCGAAGACCAAAGCTCCTATTACATTTTATAAGACATTTAGCCTATTTCCTTTTCTGGTTCGTAGGTTTCATCATCACCTAAATAACGGACATACTGTTCGTTAACACATTACAGTACTCAGTGTTTGATTTGTGAGAGAGAGAGAGAGAGAGAGAGAGAGAGAGAGAGAGAGAGAGAGAGAGAGAGAGAGAGAGAGAGAGAGAGAGTAATCAGATAATGCCCTTAACGGAAAAGGAAGACGAAATCTTTTAAAAAGATTGTGCAGGATGACCAACCCATCTGAATAAGCATTTCCGTTTCTTTGAACACAATGAATAAGAACCTACCGTCTCTCTTTAGCAGGGGTCCCCCCGCTTCCTCCGCGACCCTACCGGCTCACCATGGCCCACCCCCAAAAAAAGTCCTCAAGACAGGAGCCATACTTTCTCCTAGAGATGGCAGAGTACGGTGCATGCCCAGGAAGGAATTTCCTTGGTCCAGGCACTTCTGGAAGTGGTTCTTTTTCATCGTCAATTCTCCTCCCTTTATCAACTGCATTCCCTCCCTATTTCAGTATATTAACGCTTCATTGCTCTCTCTCTCTCTCTCTCTCTCTCTCTCTCCTCCTTTTACCGGCCATCTCCCTCAATCCAACCTTGAGTGAATTTCGTAATATTTCATTTCCTTACGGTTGCAATGAGTCACGAAAAAAAAAGGGACAGAGTAGCGGGAATAACCACAATGGAAATTAGGAATAATAACGAGATCTCAACCGACGTAATTTCGCTGTTTCTGGGAAACCCAAGATCTATAAAACCATTTGAAGCAATTCCTTCTACACTGCCTTTCTCTCTCTCTCCAACGCCCCCTCCCCCCCACCCGGCTTTCCTCTGACTTTGTAGAAGCGAAAACACGAGAGAATACAATGGAATCCTTTTAAGCTCCGGAGTAATCTCCGACGAGCATTAGACACGGAAAAACTGCATGTAATCTGCAACGCATACACAAACGAGTTCTACGGGATAAGGAGCAAAACGTAAACAGAATTTGTCATGTCTTAAACATCTCGGCAAATAGATTTAATCTGATTCAGAATCATTAAAGAAAACGGAAATATCTAGGATGGAATGGAATGGAATGTGGAATTTAAGCCTAAGGCCAAGCGCTGGGACCTACGAGGTTATTCAGCGCTGAAAGGAAAATTGTGAGTAAAAGGTTTTAACGGTGTAGCAGGAGGAAAACCTCGCAGGTGCACTATGAAACATTTGTTAGGAGAGTGTGGAAAGTAAGATGGAAGAAAGCGAATATGAATGGAGGTACAATAAAAAGGAATAAAAGGGGTTGCAGCTAGGGGCCGATGGGACGCTGCGAAGAACCTAAGGAATGCCTACAGTGCACCGCATGAGGTGCACTGACGGCACTACCCCCTACGGGGCGGAAATATCTAAACTTTAATTTATTTCCTAATTGTGCAACACAACGATATACGTTCTAGAAAGACAGGATATGAACGAAATGCAATCTATTGTTCTTTATCCTCTTACACGCATCTAAAGGTTACTGGATTCCAACTGGTTCACGATGCTTTCTGGAAGCAGAGACAGGAAAAAACAATTAAGACACACCGCATTTCTCAAATTCCCTACATCACAACATTCCATGTTCAAGCAATGGTCCATTTATTTACATAGATATAATGTGCTATTCACCGTACAGATATACTGATTTCGTTCCCTGGCATCACACACGAATACCACTTGTCATTCGAGGTGTTAAATTATAAGCTTACATTTCCTGTGACGAAAATGAATGCTCACTGGACAGCTGCTGACACTCGTGTGGTTTTCATGTCCTTAATGGAAGAAAATCATTGCAATTACGTCAAATAATCGACTTATTTAAGTGTATCATTTTCTCTCTCTCTCTCTCTCTCTCTCACACACACACACACATACGTGAATATTGTTCGTCGATACCAACACCACGGTAGCTCATACCAATGTACTGATTAATGGAAATTCCTGGAACCTGGATCACCCAACGACCACACACGCACACATATACATACGTGCATACACACACAGTTACCGTGTCAGTAGCATATACCGATCTGTCGATTACTACGAGAGAGAGAGAGAGAGAGAGAGAGAGAGAGAGAGAGAGAGAGAGAGAGAGAGAGAGAGAGAGAGAGAGAGAGAGAGAATCTTGTCGTGTTGAAGGCGCATCATAAGTTTAAATTACGAAGGCAAGATTGAAAGAATTAAATTAAACAGCCAAGAACGTAGCACGTACACTATTTAACGCCCCGCATTTGTTTTCCAAAAATGTCTACAAGAGAACTCTAGTCAGTTGGACGATTAAAAACTGCATTAAAATAAAGAGATGCCCTCGTGTTTCACTATTACTTTACCAATTATATACATACAATAATATATATAAATATATGATATATATACAAAAAATGAAGCTGAATTTAGAGATAAACTTTTTCAGATATCAAAAAATAAATCAATATATATATATATATATATATATATATATATATATATATATATATATATATATAGAGAGAGAGAGAGAGAGAGAGAGAGAGAGAGAGAGAGAGAGAGAGAGAGAGAGAGAGAGAGAGAGAGAAACGGTATGCACATAATCTTCATTAGAAACGAAGTATTATAATGCCACACCAACATTAGCTTGACCGAATACTAATACGTATTTTGATCTAGACTATAAATATAAACTAAAGAGGCTTGCCTCTAATACATGCTGAATA
The DNA here is from genome assembly GCF_040412425.1 of Macrobrachium rosenbergii. NCBI lineage: Eukaryota > Metazoa > Arthropoda > Malacostraca > Decapoda > Palaemonidae > Macrobrachium > Macrobrachium rosenbergii. Next base: position 18,884,522 of record NC_089746.1, read on the forward strand.
TGTTAAGGCTTTTGTGTTTATTACTTCTGGGAATATTTTGTTCTTGATGCTGTATTTGAAAATGACAACAAACGAGCGTTGAAGTATTAAAAATAAATAATTAATAAGGTGCTTTGGTTGTTGTTTGCCTTCTAGTTTACGTAATAATAATAATAATAATAATAATAATAATAATAATAATAATAATAATAATAATAATAATAATAATAATTCTGTAATTTTTTGGTACATTTTTTAAAATTACACCAGACGGGCGTTGAAATATTATAAATAATTAAGGCGGCTTTGTGGTTGCTGTTGCCTTTTAGTTTATCTAATAATAATACTAATAATAATAATAAATTTCATCTAACTTTCAGTCCATTTTCTTCTCAAATACTGTAGTACCTAAGCCCTGAATCCAATCCTCTCCAGCCTCAAACCTTCATGCAAGAGGGCCATTCAAACACCGTTACGAAATCGGCCATTTCCTCGTATTTCAGGTTCTATAACGGAAGCGAATCAATACTCGAGTACACGGACCATAAACATCCTCAACCTTCACTACTTCGATTCTCCAGCTTTTCACAAACATGGAAATGTTAATATAGTATGTACTGCCTCTGCAAGCACTGAAGGACTCATCCTTTGAGTTTTTATTGATTGGCGTGTATATGATTTATCAAAATCATCATTGATTTGAAGCAATGGGCGATTTGCTAAAGGGTTCAAATTTTTCTCTCCTCTTTATATATATATATATATATATATATATATATATATATATATATATATATATATATATATATATATATATATATATATATATATATATATATTCTTTATCACATACACAATTGTTCTGTGCATTTGTAAAATTACTAAAAGGACCTCATTCAAACTGGATGGTATCTAATGGAGTATTTATTAAAAAAAAAAGTTACAAGCTTTCTTGGACAAACAGTCCACATTATCAAGTATCCGTACAAAAGGACTTCATTCACCCTTTTTAGTAATGTGTATATATATATATATATATATATATATATATATATATATATATATATATATATATATATATATAGACACACCAGTATCGACCCTCGGTCTCTTAGTCACCACTGGGAGACTGAGATTCGTTCCTGGTTTGAGTCAGAAATTTATTTCTGTGAAACACGTACTCATGTGTCCATTTATTTGCATATGTATATATGTATATATATATATATATATATATATATATATATATATATATATAAATATATATATATATATATATATATATATATATATATATATATAAATTGATCCCAAGAATGGCTGAGAATATTAATTAGTTGGAAACATATATATAAACAATCATGAAGCTACAAATGTCGCTTAATATCAAATTCACGCGACATTTGTAGCTTCATGATTGAATATAAATCACGGTGTGATAAAAAAAATTCATATATAAACAAGAATAAGTATATTGACAGATTTATTATGTATACTACAGACACAATATATTATATATATATATATATATATATATATATATATATATATATATATATATATATATATATATATATATATATATATATATATATATATACACACACACACACAAACACAGTGTAAATGTTAGATTCCCTGCAATATACTGCATGCTGCATAATACATACACTACAAGATAGTCCAACACGATCACGACCAGTCATACCGTGCATATTTTAAGCGAATGACAAAATGTTTTCTCCGAATCAACCTTGGCCGGTTCGTCCTTCTACATCCTAATGCCTGCTTGATAATTCTACGACGTCGAGCATTTACCCGTTTCGTTCCGTCGGACGAAACTACCGACGACGTCATCTGGCCCGGGGGCTCGAGTGTGTCGAAAGACGAATGAAAATATGACACTCATTCAGCAAGAATGTCACAGACGACGCTTATAAGGAAGAGATGGTGTACTGCATTATGTAAATGCAAAAATAACGATGCTCTTCCATCCGTTTTACATGCACTGCAAGTTTGGAATAAGTAAACATGTATGTACTATAATGTACTATATATATATATATATATATATATATATATATATATATATATATATATATATATATATATATATATATATATTCATGTATCTATACATGTATGTGTATATATATAAATGTGTATATATATATTCATGTATGTATTTATTTATATATATATAAATATATATATTATATATATTTTATATGTATATATATATTATATAAATTGTACATGTATTATCTATATATATTATATAAACGTATATATTATATATATCTGTATACATATATACATACATATATATACACATATATATAACTTTTGAATATACGTGCACAGAAGTATAAATATCCATAACTAATTATGATCATGTAAGAAATATAAATTATGTATACGTTTTGACGCTACGTGCTGTAAATAAAACATCTATTTTATATCTAGACGGGAAGGTATGAGTTACCTCAGGTTGATTTTCCCCTAATATAACTCCTGAGAAAGTGGTGTAGTGTGTAACTGAGTGTATGGTATGATATGTACATAATGTGCAGGTACACTTCTGTAATATGTAAATAACACGTATTCTGGGTATATTTCTGTACACTGATATATAAAAATAATTTTTCTGGTAAGCTTGTATATGTTGATATTATATTGGGCTGGCTGTAATGTGTACTTTATACGTATTCTGGGCATATTTCCATATGTTGATATATGTAAATAATATTTAGGGCAAACCAATTTATGGTGATTATATGTCGAGCAGGCCTTATACCAGTACGAGTCCACACAGAGACCTAACAAGGACCATTAGCTAGTCAATGGCGAAAATAACACTTCTAGCTTACAAAACTGTCAGTGATACAATAGCCACTTGTGGCTTGATACAGATTTATATAATACTTAAAATAAGACCCTGTCACCACCGTCACATTCACAATTTGAATTTCAAGGCAATTCAAAGGGAGACGACTGCACTGTAAGAAGCGAAAAAGGATATAAAATAGTTGCACTCCAGGATGTCACAAGATACCGCAATCCAGACCTTTTCCATTCCAGGCACAAATAATGCGCTCTCGCTCTCGCTCTCTCTCTCTCTTTTGTTTCCCGGCGTCCTTCTTTCCATTCTGAGATCACACTGATAAAACTTAGTCGCATCCGGGAAAAACCTTCACTCCACTCGACGCCCAGGGAACAGAAAACATCATAAACAAAGACCAAAGTGTGCAAACATATTCATAAATGCAAATATACCACACTTCCGGCATTGTTGATGTTTGGTCATACTGATTTTCTTCGAAGCCAAGGCACAGAATGCAATTATATATACACACATACATACATACAAACATACAAACATATATACATTATATATATATATATATATATATATATATATATATATATATATATATATATATATATATATATATATATATATATATATATATATATATATATATATTTATATACATATATATACATATTATGTGTATTGGACATACATACATATATACTTACTGTGTATATATATATATATATATATATATATATATATATATATATATATATATATATATATATATATATTACTACTCATGTTAGGCTTCAAAATACTGCATGGCTTAGATTCCAGATTCTTAATTTTAGCAAGTATAGTTTACAAAGTAAAAGCTTTCGAAGGCATACAGTCTTCCTCATCAGGTACTTGGTAAATTAAGGAAACTGGAATCTGATAGCACACCGGCTATTTCAGTGATATACATATATATATATATATATATATATATATATATATATATATATATATATATATATATATATACTGTATGTATATACACATACTCAGGTTCCAAATTCTTTTATGACTTGTGTGGCCTGGTTGGTAGCGCCTGGTCTTTCACTGAAAGACCTAGGTTCTATCCTGATGTGAGTCACAAAGTTACATACATACATATATATATATATGCACACACATACACGCACGCGCACACACACACACACACACACACACACACACACATATATATATATATATATATATATATATATATATATATATGCACACTGAGAACACCAAGTAAAAGATACTAGTAACAACGAAAGGAAATAACACCAGCCGGCAGAAACATTGGTGCTTCAAAAACCCAGATAAAAAAAAAAAAAAATGAAAAATACACGTAGTTCCGACCATTCCAAAGAGGTTTAAGGGCAAAACCGCGCACACTGCCTATACAAAAGGCATTACGGCTGGGACAAAAACATTACAACAACGCTGCTACAGAGCAAAACATTTCTACCGATTTTTTTTCTGTCCCTAGGTGATTAGGCTATAGACCTTCTACGGGACCTGAGAGAGAGAGAGAGAGAGAGAGAGAGAGAGAGAGAGAGAGAGAGAGAGAGAGAGAGAGAGAACAGAATGTAGGATTCAGGCCCAAGACCAAGTACTGGGACCTATGAGGTCATTCAGCGTTGAAATCGAAATTGAGAGTAAAAAGGTTTGGAAGGTGTAACAGGAGGAAAACCGCGCAGTCGCACTATGAATCAATTGTTGGGAGAAGGTGGAAAGTCTGATGGAAGAAAGAGAATATGAACGGGGAGAGAGAGAGAGAGAGAGAGAGAGAGAGAGAGAGAGAGAGAGAGAGAGAGAGAGAGAGAGAGAGTAATTAGGATGTTTAACGCCGGAATGACTAAATACTTAAACGAGTGGGGAAATTCACCTTGGCTGAGTCAGAAGGTAAAGTCTGGAATAAAATTATAAAAATAAATAGAGAAAAAAAGATAAGGATAAAGACAGAAATCTCCAGTTAAAACAAGTTGTAATTAAATTTGATAACAATAAATATCGATAGCAGTAATAAGAAAAACAAATATACACAACACAAATAAAGTTGAACAAATAATTTTATATTTACATTTAGCTACAGGAAGAATGCAAAGTCTTGGTTAATATGGGCAATAAACAGTGACACTTCAATATATCTTAGCATAAAAGTATAGAGAAATTAAATAAATAATGACCTCAACAAATGTAAACATGGAATAGCTCCATAATTACTCCAGAAACCTGTAAACGTCATATTCTACATAATAACAGTCATTCTAAAGGCAATTTTCTTTGGGCTTTGTAATTTATGTTAGTCATGGCGATATTTAAGGATATAATAACATAACGGAAAATAAACTGTTCCATCAGTACTATAATAAACAGATAAGAGCTCCTGAAAAAATGACTTCTAACTTACCAATAGTTCCATAAATAGTAACACGTTTACTTACCAACATTACAAACATCTAAAACATTTAAATTATACTAAATGACCTACCATTAAAACAGAAATAGTTTTTGGACAGATGCAATTTACGGCTTAATTAATTGTCATTTTCAGAAAAAACTGCGTCACTCTAATGAGATTATCTTCAGAATACCGTCGCTGATATTTATATAACCATCGCGGATGTTGTTTTAACTCTATTTTGCTAAATTTACCTTTTCTTTAATCTGTTCTATTCTTGACATTTTGATTTTCTAGTAAGTTGAAGCTTGCATACACATTTGTGGCCTTTTTTTTTTTTTTTTTTTTTTGTCCTGTTCTGTGTAACCGATTAATGAATGAATGCACTGTACAAGTCATTTAAAAAATTCTGCATTAAAAAAATCATACACGAATAATAAAAATAATATCCAGTAAAATAAGTATTTAACTAGATTTACTCCTTTTTTCAGCTTCTAAAATACGGAATTCTTCCAATCCCGGGTTTTTCAAATTCCATTAATGATTACCTGTCTCAACGTACGCGGTGAATATATCACCATCTTAGGAGGGAATTCTATTAGCATCCTTATACTTTTTTTTTTTTTTACAAGCTGTGCTATTTTTTTATAGAGTTTTTGCCAGTCCTTTGGCACACGGAACAAAAAAAAAAAACAACAAATAAATAAATAAACAAATAAAAATAAAAGTGAAAAGTAGACAAAAAGATTTCAACTTTATACAAGCTTTTAGTCCCGAAAAACAAACCGTACAAAATCGGCTAAAACTGGATGTCTGAGTTTTGGAAAATAAATACACACACACACACACACACACACACGAAAGAATTGACTATTCTTGTTTAAGATGAATACTTCACTCTTCTACTTTTAAGTACTCTTCCCTGCGGTCGTATTTACATGACACCGTTGGAATTTAATCCGAGTTATCATAATTTTTTACTCCTGAGCTTGTGAGCAGCAGGAGCAGCTGAGAGAGAGAGAGAGAGAGAGAGAGAGAGAGAGAGAGAGAGAGAGAGAGAGAGAGAGAGAGAGAGAGAGAGAGAGAGAATTCACTTACATTAAACAAGAATGAGAAAAGTATTGTTTATGCTAAATGTTCAACTTATATTTGCTTTACGTTCCTCAGAAATCTTCCTCCATTTTGTGTTCCAGGAAATTTCCTGGAATGGATTTGTTCCAGACTTAGAACTCAAAACATCTCGTCTTCATTGTGGTGGAAACATTCTGTTGTCCCTACAATGAAGAAACTGCTACTGTATAATACTCCACTATGAATACTGTAAAGCAAGGGTGTGATCAAGGTGACCAGTAACCATTTTTTTCAAATAAACCTTTTGAGTAAATCGACATCTTGTATGCACAAGTATCCTAATGTATACAAGTATAAACATACATTATATATATATGTGTGTGTGTCTGTAAACATTTATACACACATACGCAATATATATATATATATATATATATATATATATATATATATATATATATATATATATATATATATATATATATATATGTATATATATATATATATATATATATATATTTTGTATATCATAAGCAACGCTAAATGTAACCAATAGCCTCAATTTATGCCCACTAATTTGTGGTGCTTTATTATTACCCTTAGGTAAATTATCTGCTTAGCCCTAAATCTAGCCAAAAATGATAAAACTGTTCATATTTCCTCCGTTTCCTGATAAAACTACAATAAAAGTACCACAAAGCCTTAAAAAAAGTTTAATTTTACCTCTCACTGCAAAACTGTCAAAGAGAATGGATGATGGAGTTTTAATTGGTGATGGAAAAAGGTTAAAAAGAGTAGCGTCCCCACGCGTTTCTACCACTTATTAGTATTTTTTCAACCTCAGAACTTTCCTGAGTGAAATTCAGAATGACGCTGTTTTTATTAAAAGAATACATGTACTAATAAACAATTTCAAAACCAAAAACATTTTCAAATGACCATTAAACTCAGCTAATAACCTGTCTTTAGAATGGGATTTCATGACATTTATACCTTACTAATATAACTGTAACTTTAAATAGGCAATTCATGGAGGTATGTTTCAACTGTTCTATATTTTAGCTATCTATTTACAACTGCTTTCATCACCATTAACGCTGGATGCTGAAAAAACAGTTACAAACATGCACCGCTTGAAAAAATCAGTTATTAAACCATTTTGTCTTCCGATGACAATAGTGTATCACAGCTTTCCCAAACTAAGACTCCCCCCGGGTTTTTCGTGGGACGTCCTGGAGGACGGCCCCTCAGTCAAACAAACCCTGGGCACCCTTGGAGAGCACAGGTGACCGTAGGCTCCCTCTGGAATCCCAGATGTGCATAAATAACGATTTTAATTGGGTTTAACACTGAATACAAAAAAAAAAAAAAAAGCCGCACAACTCGGCTCCCATATCCCGAAATTCCTTGAAGACGCTGGATCCAATCTGCCTGCTGTTTTAGTACTTTCTACAAAATGAGGCTGAAATTTGAGCCACCTCGCCGCGAAACCAGAGAGAGGACCGGAAAAAATAGCGTTTCTTATAAGGCAACGACCAGTCAGTGAAGAAGTCAGTGAAGTCAATAACAGCAGAAATCTACCAAAAGATAGTCTTTAACCCAAGATATTTAATAATTATCAATTAAAAGATTAGTTAAACAAAAGGTGCAAATGTCTATAGGCTAAGTGTTTTCATTTCATCTAGAGAAGTACGGACAAACTACAACTCAATGTTTTGAAAGCGTTAGAATTGGAATTGGAATATAGAATTTAGGCCAAAGGCCAATCGTTGGGACTTATCAGGTCATTCAGCGATAAAAGGGAAATTGAGGGCAAGAGGGTTTGAAGGATGTAACAGAAGGAAAACCTCGCAGTTGCGCAGTGAAACAATATTTAGATAGGGCGGAACGTCAGGTGTTAGAGAACATGAACGGAGGTAAAGTAAAAAGGAATGAAAGAGGCTGCAGCTTTGGAACGCAGGGACGCTGCAAACAACCTTAACTAATGCCTACAGTACACCACGTGAGGTGCACTGACGGTACTACCCCCTACGGAGATGAAAGAGTGAACTATTGTTGCAAATCGAAGAACCAGCTTCAACAGATATGCACCTGCAACTACGTCATCTTGTTGGCAAATTATGTTTACAATAAACATAATCTGAATAACGAGACAATTGCATGTGCTGAATACAAAATGTTTTCAACATTCTGAATTTACAATATGGAAATACTAGACAATGCTTGAGAGATGGGTAGGAAAGGAATGGCATAGTACGCACAGGACAAATAGTTCATCAATATTGCAGTTTTAAAAGTATTTTTCGCGGAAAAAAGACGCTGTACAAGACAAGAAAAAACAACAATACAGATAACTTTTCCACCCCGAATCAATGTTTTCATGAATAAGTCCCGTACCTGTGAAACTTTCATAACCACTATATTTCATATCACTATACAGTCAATGGTAGATTGAATTTTCAACATCAAAAATGAATCTTTAAAGAGAAAAGACCAGTTCTACCTCAAACGACTGGCCCATTCCCAAAGCAAGATGAAACAGCTCCAAAATTCGGTGCTTGAGACCAACCACATATAATCAATACTTTCCGACGATATGTGTCCCCTGTCAACGTGTACCCCAGAGCTATTGCCTTGTAACACCATCAATACCAATCGCCTAAGATAAATAGTATACTATTATTGTGAATCCTGTTACTAAATGATGTCAATGAATGGGGATTATGTTGTCAGTAATAGTCAAACTGGTATTACTGTTGTCGAAACAGTAGTTATGATAGGTACTTCTCTAATGTCACAAAAATAACAATAATACATAAGAGGTTACAAAAATAACAATAATACATAAGAGGATACCACTATCGACGGAAATTCCAAATAACAATCTCATGAAAATAATAGCGGCGAATTTTAAAATATTTCGTAACCAAAAGAACTACAATAATGATCTTTTCCCTCTCGAACGTTACGTCCACACCTGACACACGCCTACAGGTTATAGGCCTATACACTTCCCGGTAATCACCATTAGCTTCACCATTTGGCTAACAAGACTCCTTTATGGATCTCATGAATTCGCCCCCCACCTCACCCCAACCCTCCACTTCCATCTCACCCATTCGACACTGGGTCCCAGAGAAGACCAACCCCCTACCTCCTCCCCTTCCTGAAATGTACTCACTCATGACATCAAACTGTCACTTAAATGGAGCTAATACATGTTAATTGCAGCTTGGTAAACTATCAGGAATTTACAGCGCCGTCGGACATAAACGAGAGGGAAATGTAGCATTACAACAGAATAACCACACAGCTGCTACTGCTGCTGCGTAAACAGATCGACATCTGCTAGATTTACAGGTGTGCGCTCACACGGTTTAGAGCCGGCTGTGTAAGACAGATTACATATACATATACACACATGTGTATATATGTATATATATATTATATAATATATAGGCTATACATGTATTTTATATATACACACATATATATACATACATATACGCGGTCGAATATATTGTAATAAGCAAAACTATATTATAATTTCAATAATGAACGCACTGCCCTCTACTCTGAAGGTGTAGATAATAAACGTATCCAACTTATCCTTGTTACGTTCGCAAAAGAGAGAGGGAGAGAGAGAGAGATTCTCTCTCTCCCACATACATGAGCAAAAAGCAGAAAAGCGAGGAAGGCAGCAACAGACTCAGCGCTGGGGAGGAACGGACACAATCCGAGTGTCAAAGGAATCCGAAAGTGCGGCGTTGCCTAAAGGAATGAATGAGTGAATAGGGTCTTCTTCTTCAGCTGTCTGCTGTTACCGTTTATTGAGAGGCCTAACAATAAATGGGTTCCGAATTCTGGCTGACGGGACAAAAGGTTAAGGGGACTCTCTCTCTCTCTCTCTCTCTCACACACACACACACAAGCATGCTATTCACCTCTATTTCCTATCTACTGTAGTTTCAGCGTATTGCACAAAAATGTATATGAATTGACTGTAACTTTTGAACATGCCTCTTTATAGGCTACTAACTGACCATGGATAGAGGACACTTGATGCAAATTGAATAGAAAAATGGGAATTTATTAACGGTAACGATGAAATACATTTTGTCATCTGTAAGTGCAGATTGAACCACTATTAAAAATTTTGACATTTCATCCTACATTACAAACCCCGAACTGAGGCTATTATTCATCTAAACATATATCTCTACCATCATCACTCTAACTATCATCATTATCAAACGGCGGTTATAACAGCATGTGAGGGACCCAAATTCAATAATGGCCATTGGATCAACCTTATTGCACTCGCACGTAGCCTACATGAATAAGATTTTTCTTATATATTCCTGTATGTATCCAGGCCACGGGGCAAGGGTTTGATAAACCTTGAAGGTACACTGCATAAGGGTGATTGCACTTTAATTTGATGGATGGAGTATAGAATTTTTACCAAGGGCCAAGCGCTAGGACCTGTGAGGTCATACAACGCTGAAAGGGAACTGAGAATAAAAAGATTTAAAAGGTGTAACAAGTGGAAAACCTCGCAGTTGCACTAAGAAACAATTGATAGGAGAGGGTGGAAAGTACGAAGGAAGGAAGAGAATATGAACGGAAGTACAGTAAAAGGAATGAAAGGGGTTCCAGCTACGGGCAGAAGGGACTGCAAAAGGACCTCAAGTAATGCCTACAGTGCACTGCATGAGGTGTACCCCCTACAGGAGCTTTTTAATTTGAGAAACTGTAGCCCTGTTGTTCCTGAAAAGAAGATTTATAACGACTTGTTTTACACTGCTAATTCTTATGTAAAACTCAGGACCCCTGTGGGAGACCCATCCTTTTCCCAGGCTTATGGTTAGCAAAAGCTTGTATCTAAAACTACAGACATGAGGAAGCTTCACGTAAGTTCCGTAATTTCTAGCCCAAAAATTTTAAAGGAACATTTTTAAATAAGCCCACCTTACTGTCACTGTTTGTTAATCATCCTCCATTGGAAAAAAAATCGTAGGTCCCAATCAAGCCAATGTGAACTGCCCTTTACCCAGTGATGCTTTGTCACGTTTGTGGTAAATGTGAAAAATTACTTCACACTGAAATGTACGTTATCTCTCTCTCTCTCTCTCTCTCTCTCTCTCTCTCTCTCTCTCTCTCTCTCTCTCTCTATATATATATATATATATATATATATATATATATATATATATATATATATAATACATAATACATACATACATACATACATACATACATACATACATATACATATATATACATATATATATATATATATATATATATATATATATATACACACATACATATATATATATATACACGCGCCCAAAATTTTTTTTATCTGAAAGGCTCCATTGAGCTAAAAACCATGCCAAATTAAACCATTGTTACAGACCATGAATCCGGCTACCACAACATTATAGATGCTGCAACTTCTCAAGGAAAAAATAACCTGAACATTCTCCATATCACATCCTCAGCAGCACGAACCAAGAAGGCATAATAACACCAGACCAAGAGCTCTCTGTAGCAACCGATGTTTCCCTGTGGGAGACACCATCACGGCCCATAGCGGATCGAGAGTTCATAACTAGGTTCATGCATTATGGAGCAACCGCAAGACTTGGTTGGTCTAAACCCCTTTGCCGGTACAAGGAACAGGCACCCCCAACCCCCCCACGTCTACGACTAGGGTAATACCCATCCATTCCTCTGTCCCTTATCTGGAGTGCGCAGCATAAAAGTCGAGGAAGTTGTGAAGTTAGATTCATGGTATTAGTCACAACTTAGGGTTAAGTTCGGGAGGAAGTCAAAGTCAGTGAAGAATGTGTCACAGATATGATCCGCCTTCGTGGAGGAGGCGACATTTAATGGCATAAAAAATATTGGATCTTCTCTTTCCAGTTAAAACAATAAGGTTTAGGGTACGTGTGTATGAATGCACCTACGATTGCAAGAACTATTTATCATAAAATTTTAAATAAAGTTAATACTGACTTTATTACTAAGTCTTCACAATAATGCATTTCAATTACATTTGTTACGTGTCCTTCTCAAAAGGAATCAATACCAGTCAGTATTCCTTTGGACACTGGAAGAAACACACTGGCCATCTGTATGCGTTACAGAGAGAGAGAGAGAGAGAGAGAGAGAGAGAGAGAGAGAGAGAGAGAGAGAGAGTCCAGTAAAACAAGCAGAGAACATCCGACACTTTGTACAGTCCGGTCCCTTTGTGGCACAAAAAAATCTTTTTAATCCCAGCAACATTTCCCCTCCCACTTTTTCCCCTTCACTTCACCCCTCAGAGGGGAAACATTCCTTTGAAGGACGTCCATCGCCAGCCACTTACAGGACAAAGGATAAAAAAAAGGAAAAAATGTATCATATGCGTCAATTTTGTGACTCTTGGTTTTTGTCTCTTGCTTCGTGGTTTGATTCGGAATTTCATCTTCGTAGGTTGTGAGAAACAGAGAGAGAGAGAGAGAGAGAGAGAGAGAGAGAGAGAGAGAGAGAGAGAGAGAGCTTCCTATTCACTTTGTAACTGTTCAACTCACATGCATACGATCAAGTCATTCTCCTTGGGGAGTCATGGTGCAAATAAAATAACGAAAATGCTATGTAGCATTTATTTTACGGGGAAATACGAGGAATATCCACTCTTAAGCCGATAATATAATTGTAAATAGATATAAAAAAAATTCATAACAGAAACATACAAGCTACACAAACACAAAACAAGAGAGAGATGGGCTTTCCGCTTTATTTAATAATCATCAGAACAACATGACTCATTTGAAAATTTAATAAGTGACCCAGAGCAATTTGCACTGGCCGCTTAACCTTTGCAACTGCACATGAACACAAACAATGTTACAGGAATACAGAGTCTTGTGGCACAGCGATTCGTCTACAGTAGCGTATGCTTTGGTTGCCATGATTACCATCCCTAATGCTACCGAAGTAACTAATACTCAGATGAGAGACCAAGCAGAGTAGGATGCAAGAGAATATTTATGAATTTTATTTATGCCATGTGTGTTATATTGAAGCTAAATTAATATATGACGGCTTGAGACAGGAAAATGCACTCAGCCACATACTTCACTATAGTCAACTATATATATATATATATATATATATATATATATATATATATATATATATATGTGTGTATGTGTGTGTGTGTGTGTGTATGTGTGTGTGTGTGTGTGTGCGTGTGTGTGTCTGTGTTTTATGTGTAGCTATCATGCCATACTGTTGGTAAACGAAAAAGAAACTACAAAGGCAAAAGACAAAAACAGGAATATTTTCAAAAATTGTCATAAATATTCCTTCATATTTTTAATAATTCTGTGGTGTAAACACACACACACATACTATATATATATATATATATATATATATATATATATATATATATATATATATATATATATATATATATATATATATATATATATAGACTTGTATTCGAGTCATATTTACATAAGCACCATAGAGGCACACACACAACCACTCAGAGATCAAACACAACATGCACGTTATCATCGAGACATCAAACTCATTAACATGGAAAATGGCTTTCCGCTCGAGTCGCTTATTTTTCCCCCCCGTCTGCAAAGACGGTATCCATGACAACTGAAACGTCAGTATAGAGGACTCGGGGTTACTGCAGCAGTTACCGCAAAGAGAGCAGACGACAAAAGGAAAAAAAAATAATAAAAAGGTACCCGTTGATCAAAGCCAGCTGTCTCTCTATATATGACGCAATGGAGAATGGATGCTAATTATCTATTCATAACGAGGCGATCGGTGTGAGGTATTTAAAACGGGTTTCATTACACCAGCCAAAAAGTATCATAGAACTAATGACAATGGTCAATGCTACTATTTCTGGTATCGCCATAATGGCAGCGGTAATGTCGACACCAAAGTTCAGAACAGCAATTATAATAACCATACTAGTTTCCACAAAGCACAGAGTATCAAAGTAACACTGAGAATGATTTTCATATCTAGAGTCGTTACAACGTCAGCGGTAACAGCAATGTCATCATATTAATATTAGCACGATGCCATAGGCGATAACACAATATGAAAGACTCCAACAAAATACGCTCTAGAGGTTCAGTGTGGCTCAGATTATTTAAAAATCATAGCACTATTTCTCGATATATATATATATATATATATATATATATGTGTGTGTGTGTGTGTGTGTGTGTGTGTGTGTATGTGTTCACACACGTATATAAATATGTACATCAAAATAAACTAAACAACCACATAAAAACATAAGAATTAATAAAGATTCATGTGACGAAAAAGATTGGTCAGTTTAGATTAAGCCACACTTTGTACAAACATGGACTCTTGCCCAAAGACGTCCCATTAATGTGGCAAGGTGTGAAAGGGAATAAGAGGCCTACCGTAGACCTCTGGACTAACTAATCCACAACAAGAGATGAAGAAGAGCGAGTCGCCGTAACCATAACAACAAGAAAACAACGGCTGAGGAACGCAGTTGATCGCCATCGAAATCGACGGTTCTTGCAGCGGAAAATTGTCGATACGAAAAAGAATGGGATTCCCAATCACTTCGGCCCCATTCCGAGAGGAAATGGCAGAAAGAGAGGGTACGGCGTGTTGTGATAAAGTCAGGATTGATTGCAGAAAGAACCCGGCGAAAAACAAGGAAGTGAGCGAGCATGAATTGATAGCGTATGGTGTTTTTGTGTGTGTGCATATATATATATATATATATATATATATATATATATATATATATATATATATATAGATGAATTGATACTGTATGGTGATACATGTATGGTGTATATATATATATATATATATATATATATATATATATATATATATATATATATATATATATATGATGCATATAATGTATATTCTATTGTTAAATTACAACTCAGTGCACAACAAACCATCTATTTTGTTGCAGACTTCATAAGAAGCGTTTTCCCTGAAGCTAAATAAAACGGAACCATATATTATCTATCTATATATATATATATATCTATATATATGTATATATATATATTTATATATAATGTAAATAATGTATATATACGTATATACTTCTGTGGAAAACGCCTCTTATGAAGTCTGAAACAAGACGGATGGCTTGTTGTGCACTGAATTGTAACAATTAAAAAAAATTTACATCTAGGGCAAATAATATTTACTGTACATCAATATAAAAAGAACTACCTTCACAAACATGAATCACAGGACAAGTTTTGACGCGACATCAGAAAACACTTTCATAGCCTAATGCTTCTACAAGTACTAAGGCTCCGTCGAGCATTCTTGCTTAATACAAATAGATGTTGGAATAAGCATTAACAATTAACCTTTTGAAACAAAACCGAAATACGCCTAAAAAAAGCAGTCGACGAAAAAATAAAGATAACTGCACGTTTCAGGAAATAATGGGCTTTGAACTAATACCAAATCAAAAGGAGCAAGTCCACAGTAAACGCAAAAAACAGCTCAATACAAAACCCCCATAAGTTCTATTTTAGCCTACATTTATCACGGGTGAGCCAGACTTCCTTACAGCGATTCAGGTTTTATGTAAATTTTTTTTTTTTTTTCATGGGCAAAAGGAAGACCAAGAATATAAAGAAAGATTTATATCACTGGCCTCGGAAATATTTTCGAAAAAGGTGGAATTATGGTGCATAACAGTGAAGTAACATATCTGTTGTAGTAAGATGCGGATATGGGATATAACATTTTACACTATATGAACGTGTTTGTATGGTGCGTGGGTCAGTGGCTGGTAATCACGTCTAGTCAAAGACCCAAAATCAGTCCCAAGGGACGAAACGATTTGAGCCCTTTTCTTGAAAAAATTCACTGAAACCCTGGTGTCCTGAGCAGTGAATCAGGTAGCAGGTGATTAATCGACTGTGAGGGGTCGCGATCAGGGTGGAGATAGGCTTGCACCCTCATCCCATAGTGACTTGCTGAAAACGGGAAGGCTAACACGCTTTGGAGCCGCTCTTCTAATAAGAAAATGTATTAACAAAGATTTACCTTATGCTTTAATTTACAAACCATATTCACAACACGTTCAGATATTTGTATAAGAAATTTTACGCACCTTGTACACATCTTCATTATATGCACCATCACTCAAATCCGATCTTAACCCCTCTCCCCCCCACCATCTCATCCCCTCCCGGGCCAACTTACTCCCCATAATTCAAGAGCCTGCCAAATGGAGAGCGACCGGAGTCAAACACAAACAGCTAAAACTGACAAACACACACACACACGCACACACACACACACACACAAACGCCATGGAGCAAGAGCAGCTCCTGTAGGAGGGGGAAACCCCCATCGAGTTGTCGCTCAGCTCTCTTTTTATGAAGCCATATTTCATCGAAGATGTTTCTCCCGGGAATTGTTCAGCATCCTTTACTCGTCGACCTACCTCGTGCTGGTGATGGCGGCCCTGGGGGAGCTGGGGGGGGGGGGCGGTGGGGGGCCGGTAACGTTGTGTGCGTTGTGGGATGGTATTTATTAACCGGGGAAGATGACGATAATGAGGATGGGGTTATCTTCGGCCTTCTCTGCTGACTTCATAAAACAAGGTGGATGTAGTATCCAACCTTCCACCTTGGCAAGGAGGGTTACAGACTGGTGACCATGAAAAAAAATGCCGCTAATGAAATCAACGACCATGAAAAATTTGTACTTCTGACTCCAACCTTTCCTTTGTAATATGATATGATAGTATTAATAATAATCCAGGCAACAATAATATCGTGGACTTGATACCCAACACTATGGCTCTGTTAACGACTTCGAGTTTTCCTCAAGGCTAAAAAAAGCTATCCTTAGACGACGATAATGACATCGGTGCAGGGCTCGCAATTTCACACTTTATGAAAATAAAGCACTCTGAACTGAAATGCAAATAGTTTCTATTCACCTCACTTGAAAAACAATTAGCCTAAAGGACAGAAGACCCTCTCCCCTCCACACATACATACGCACACACACATAGACACATACACACACACACACATATATATGAATGTATATGTACGTATGTATGTGTGCACGGATAATAGCTACTGGTCTATAAATAGTTGCTACCATCGCAAAGCCCAGGCTGGAACCGGTCACAATACATCATTCAACAGACCCTGTTGCTACCCAACTTTTGCCTCCCACTTTTTTTTTTTTTTTTTTTTTTTTTTTTACCGTCCGAGTCTTTGCCACATTGAAATAAAAAGTTACAAAAATGATTTTTTTTCTTGGCACCAGCAATTAAGATCACAATTCCGATCCCGTTATTTGCCATCCAATTACAGTGCTCCCAGAAACGATTTTGTGATCGCTATTCGCATCTTCCCTACAACTGATATTATTCCTCATCACGTAGTAAGGTCTGGCGATCTGTTATTCTCCGGCACTCGGTTACATGTCTTGTGCCTCTTACAATGGTTTCCCGCACGCTATAGACAACTCTGGTCAACACTAACTCGTAAAATAAAAACTCCTCGAAATGATTATGAGAGTACGTTACACAACCTCTTCCTGTTTGTACTGGTTTGAGGTACCGATTACGTCAGGAAATATCAGTAAGCTAGTCATGAGAAATTTATTAATCTCCCAATGAGTGCAGACCGATAAGCCTGAAAGAAACAAGAATAGAATAGTTAAGCGCTGGGACCTATGAGGTCATTCAGCGCTGAAACGGAAACTGACAGTAAAAAAGGTTTGAACGGTGTAACTGGATGAAAACCTCACAGTTACACTATGAATCAACTGTTAGGAAATGGTGGAAAGTAAAAAGAAAGAAAGAGATTATGAACGGAGGTACAGTAATAGAAATGGAAGGGGTTGCAGCTAGGAGCTGATGGGACGCTGCAAAGAACCTTAAATAATGCCTACTGTGCACCGCATGAGGTGCACGGACGACACTAACCCCCTACGGAGTTGAATGAAACAAGAGCACTGCGAACTCGTAAGAATAAACAAATAAACAAATCAAAACGTTGAACATGAACAGAATACGAGAAGAGCTAAAGAAAAAAATTGTTACACAGAACCAGAGCTACTGTACAGATACCGGTCTTCCGTACCTATCTCGGCTCTACTGTTGCATCCTCCTTTTCCCGATGTGTGCAGATTCCACCTGCCCTTTCGGCTCTGCGTTCGTCCAGTGTCTGTGGGTTTTATTTTTCTTCTAAAGTTACTTGTTCATTTGACTTTGCGGTTTTATCTGGTCTGAGCGTATTCGACGCCTTTTTTCCAGCTACACCTGCCTGGGTGGTCTTGCGCTTCTCATCCAGATGTATGACTAACAGAAAGATTTTTTTTTTCCAGGCCCTGCGGTTTTTTTTATTTATTTTTTTTATTTTTACCTTCTGTTGTTGTTTGGTTCGGTATGATCTTTGCGTTGTTTAGTTTCACGCGTTTTCTGTGCAGACCCTTCAGGCAGTAAGTGGTATTGCAGCAATTTGTTATTTCTGTAATGACTTGGCGTGTGCCTTCATCTCTGTACGTAGCTGCTTTGTCTGAGCGGATTGTTCATGTTACACTGGCTGAGAGGCTTTGAGCTATACCTATATAATCCGCACACAATCTTAAGAGTGGTTTGTGTGTGTGTGTGTATGTGTGTTCTACATGTTCCTCTAACTGAAGATTTAAAAAATGCCTGCGTGGACACACATATTCAACTGGATTTCACAAAATCTTGTAGCAGTCATATTATATTAACATTTGTAAATAGATACGACACCACCCTCTGCAGTGCTGTTCCAAGTTCCTTTAAGATGAAAGGATGCGTTAAGCTTATGACTACAGAAGGATTTGTGCGTTATCTAAGATGTAATGCTTTTATATTCTTATTCTATTTGTAGACTCAAGACAGAACTTTTACTTACAGTTCTCTGGTCTGTTTAAGCGGATTACACAGGTTCGCGTCACTGTAAGTATTTGTGGTGGTTATGTCTCTACCAACAAAATGCGTTATAATTGTCATTATTCCAGCGTAGGAGGAATGAACTGCCAATAAATATTAAAAATGCCAACGCTTTCTGAATGGTACCCAATGCATGAGAGGAAACAACGCCAAAAGTAAAAATGAATAAAACCCTCGGAAAGAAACTTCTCAAAGAACTCATGCAATTTACTATCAGATCCTGATTCAAATCTCTGTCTCTTTTCCGAATATATGCATGAACCTCACAGATTCTCCTCTTCAGAAAAGGTCACTCAACGCGGGAACAATCCCCATGAGGCTTTAAAAGGAAACCCGTGCATGAACTTACTCTTAGTTCAAGAAGGTCGAATTTCCAGTAACTTCTTCCTTGCCTCCTTCGGACGAGAAACGAAGAGAGGAGGAGGAGGAGGAGGAGATATGATGAATGGGACTCTGTTTCTTCTTTTACCTCGGCCGCACTGAACCGGATCTCAACTTACTTCAAAGTTTTCACCTGCCTGAAACCCTGTCGATGCAACAGTACAGCTAACATGAAATAACGTCGACACAGGGCACACATTGTATGCCGAGTAACCACGGGCTACCAATGAAATAGGCAGATAAAGTAAGAATGGAATGGGATGGAATATAGAATTTAGGCCAAAGGCCATGCGCTGGGACCTATGAGGTCATTCAGCGTTGAAAGGGAAATTAAGTGTAGAAACATTAAAAGTAGCCTAATAAAAGTAGGAAAACCTCGCAGTTGCACTGTGCAACTAGCAAGATCGAAGAAAGAGGATATGAACAGAGATACAGTGAGTAAAAGCAATGAAAAGGGTTGCAGCTAGGGGCCAAAGGGGTATTGCAAAGAACCTTTAGTAATGCCTACAGTGCACCGCGTGAGGTGCACTGATGGCACTAACCTCCTACGGAGGATGAAGAATGATAAGCTTTACATAACATCAGTCACATTCATATTTCAACTGAAATCAAAAATAAACCCAGAGTGGAAAAACTTCCACACACACACACACACACACACACACACACAAAGATACGAAAGCATACTTTGCGCAATAAATGTAGTTTCCCGGTTCCCACATCGTTACAACCATTAAAAAAAACAGAATCGCATATACCTCGTCACCAAGGTCCTTACTTCTATTGACAAATGACAAAGGCATGCAAAATTCATACAATAAGCTCAATTTCTCCTGAAAAGACTCCCACAACTAAACAATAAACGCATCGATCGCTCGAATAGTAAAAAGAATGGTATCAGATCCTCCGTCCTAGCCATTGCAAACAATCCATAATAATCTTCATTGCAGCTAAGATCAATATCTGGACCCTCAATCACGCCCCTTTCTTCCTCTTCCAAAGGACACGAATCACTCGTGCTAAGCTATGCCCTAACACCACTCCACATAATCTCCATTAAGAACTGTCCTTAACCCGAAGTGAAGTGAGAGAGAGAGAGAGAGAGAGAGAGAGAGAGAGAGAGAGAGAGAACCACGGCCAATTACACTTCAAAATGCACCCCTACTCTCGCACCAGCCCACCCCCCTCCGCCCCCAACTCCCGACGGGCATGCCTCGTGACCTAGACAAAAGGTTCTTGCTGGAATTAAGAGGTTTAAGGGTGAGACGGGATTTTGGCTGGTCCCTCTTTTGTACGAATATATTATAATCCATTCCCCTTCACTAAAGCACCCCCTTACCACTACAATCCCCTATAATACAAGCAACATTCCCACCCACCCACCCACCCAATCTCTCTCCCTCCAACTCGGATCATCGATTTCAACTGTTGCAAAATCAATCGTACCCAGCTGCCCTACACTAGTTAACTTACTTCCACGCCAACCTCACTTTTCTTCTTCTTCTTCTTCATGAATCATGACAAGAAAGAGAACCTCTTTTCGATATCTTGTACAATATAAATTTATGTTAATTAACATCATTATATTACTGTACTGTAACCCTTCATGAATGCTATTATTATTAGGAAAAAGGCAGCGAATAAATCTTGTTCTTTTCACGCAAACTATCATACCTAACAAACTAATCTAAAAGAGAGAGAGAGAGAGAGAGAGAGAGAGAGAGAGAGAGAGAGAGAGAGAGAGAGAGAGAGAGAGAGAGAGAGAAAAAATTGAAAAGATATACACTGAAGTAATTCAACCAAGCCAGTTTGATTAAGTGAAAAAAAGTAGCCCACATACATACATAATTGGTTATGAATGCACAAAAGCTCAGTATTACACGCTACATTATGCACACCATTTTTCCTAGTCTGATTAGGCTACGCATAGCCTGTGGGTGCATCCTGCTCATTTGAACCTCCCCACCCCCTCAAATGTGTCAGTTGTGCTTTTTGGGCCTCTTCAGAAGTGCTGACCTTTTCACCAATCCATTAGTCATTCCGCTGTTCAGTTCACTTGATGCGCATTTATCACACCGAATTGTTCCATCGGGCATCTGTATCCATTGAAGCTCACAACTTGGTGGCCTTAGCAGGATCGAATGGTTGTGAATGACCCGCTTCCAAGCCGATGACAACAGTCCTTAGAAAACAACAACGGATCGCCAGACTTTGTAGTCTACTTGACTATTATTATGTAACATAATATGTTTTAAACATTGGTGCGCACTGGAAAAGACGTGGTGTATCTAATACTGTATAATATTTATATATACACCATGCATGGAATGTTTATCCATGTTTAATCAAATTTCTTTTTATTTATAAAAAAAAATCAGTCCATGTAGCTACAATGGATGCACGTAGTTTGAGAAGTAATAAATTTACAATTAGTTCCTCGTTGGACGAGTCGGTAGAGTTCTCGTATAGCACTCTGATAGGCACGAGTTCGAGTCTCCGGCCGCCCAATGAAGAATTAGAGGAATTTATTTCTGGTAATAGAAATTCACTTCTCGTTATAATGTGGTTCGGATTCCAAAATAAACTGTAGGTCCCGTTGTTAGGTAACCAATTGGTTCTTAGCCACGTAAAATAAGTCTAATCCTTCGGGCCAGCCCTAGGAGAGCTGTTAATCAGCTCAGTGGTCTGGTTAAACTAAGGTATACTTAACTTTGTGTGCTTTTTCCATAATAATGTAAGTTAAAGCAACAAATAGTTGCTCAAATACACTCGAGCGTAGTTTAACAGCCTCCACGTTCGTAATTCAACAGTGTACTACAGCATTAAGACAATGGGTCAGCCAAATGTAAATTCAGACAGCTAAACTTTACTAAGTAATAAATATATATACACATATAGCCTATATATATATATATATATATATATATATATATATATATATATATATATATATATATATATATATATATATATATATATATATATATATATATATATATACATATATATATATATATATATATATATATAATGCTAGAAAACCCCGTCAAACTATCTGAAATATTCTAAATCTATAATCATTCACTTCACTGTCAATTAAATACTTTAAAAACTTTTATTCTCTATATACATACATATAAATATAGGCAATATATATATATATATATATATATATATATATATATATATATATATATATATATATATATATATATATATAAACTAAGAACTCAGCTGCAAATAAAAAGGCGGTAGGGCCCATATTTTTCAGCGAGAGAAAGGAGCCTGGAGTTTATTACCGACCCAGGGCCTTTGAAAAGACAAAGTCAGAAATAGCAAGAAGACGCCGGCACTGCCCACTTGCAATCTGATGACAAAGCAGCCCTTTCTGAGAACGTTCTCCGCTCCACTGAGCATCCGTTACATTATCTTTCTATCTTTATTCATGGGTGAAATAAAAGAAGTTCATTTCAATATAGCCTATAGACATTTCATCTGCTTGATCTGCATATTTCCAACATTTCGTTTTAAATTACACATTTCGATAAAAATACACTTTCTCTAAATTATTTAGCCTATATGTTTCCAACATTTCGTTTCAGTAAATCTGTGTGTGTGTGTGTGTGTGTGTGTGTGTGTGTGTGTGTGTGAGAGAGAGAGAGAGAGAGAGAGAGAGAGAGAGAGAGAGAGAGAGAGAGAGAGAGAATAAGCGCGGTACAAAAGGGTAAATTTAGTTTCATCAACGTCACTGCAACAGTCACCCCCCACGAATACTATTATTAGTAAAAAGGCAACAAGAATAAATCTTGTTCTTTTCACGCAAATTAGCCTGACTAGTTGATTTCTGCAACGGCTTCCATGCCTCTTCACAATTCAGCTAAATTCAAGGCATCTGAATAATGGCAAGGGAACAATTTTACGTGGGGACAGACAGCCGGACAATGCAGCCAAAATGTAGGTTAGCCTCAATGAGAAAAGAAGGGGGGAAAACGAAGGAATGTGTTATGAATGTTAACGGGCTATTCTCTTCCCGAAGTTGAGCAACATTCTGAAAAGCAAACTAGACCCGGGTCGATTTTCTAGCTTCACGCCTATTGTTCAGTTTGCCACAAAATGTGATGATTTTGGAGGATGGCACAGAAGTAGGTATAGTAGAGTTTAGGCCAAAGGCCAAGCGCTGGGACCTATGGGGTCATTCAGCGCTAAAACGGAAATTGACAGTAAGATGGTTAGAAAGGTGTAACAAGAGGAGAAATATATCTCAGTTTAACCAGACCACTGAGCTGATTAACAGCTCTCCTAGGGCTGGCCCGAAGGATTAGATTTTATTTTACGTGGCTAAGAACCAATTGGTTACCTAGCAACGGGACCTACAGCTTATTGTGGAATCCGAACCACATCATAGCAAGAAATGAATTTCTATCACCAGAAATAAATTCCTCTTATTCTTTATTGGCCGGTCGGGTAACAGGGAAAACCTCGTACATGCACTATGAAACAATTGTTAGAGCGAGGGTGGAAAGTCAGACGGAAGAGAATATAAACGGAGCTACAGTAAAAGGAATGAGAGAGGCTGCAGCTATGGGCCTTAGGAACGCTGCAAAGAACCTTAAGTGATGCCTATAGTGCACCACCTGAGGTGCACTGACGTCACTACCCCACTAAGGGGGCCACAGAGGTAGGTTTCCACGTTGGAGGACTGGTAGTGACAAGTCCTGCTTCCCCTCGAGTCCCCTAGACCGATAATCAGGCAAGGTTATCTGAGCCTATATTGCCATGACGCATTTTTGCAGTATACAGTACATGTACCATACTAAAGAAAGCGATGGCGGAGATTACATTGCGGCACTGTGGCCCTGGTCAAGACAGTCGAGATATTTTAGCATGAAAAACTTCATAGACGGTACGAATTAGCATCAACATTTCCTTAAAACTTTCATTTAGTTTTCACAGTACAAAAGCACTCCATCTTAGCAATTGTCCATAAGGTTGATAAGTATACAGATATCTGATGAACCCTTGCCTCACATGGGTTCTAAAAATTTTAGATTGACGAAAACATGAAACCTTAAGTTAATTCCATGTAAAAAAAAAAACGCACTAGCAGGGCAATAACTTGTGCAAAAATTACACCATTTCGGCCAGCTAAAAAAAAAAAACATATATATATATATATATATATATATATATATATATATATATATATATATATATATATATATATATATATATATAAGGATACAGGCAGGACAGCAAATCAGTCAGACATATCAAAGATTGAGGGCAGTGGAAACAGACTGGTACATAAAAACATCTTTATTTTTGCCGACGTTTCAAGACAACTAAAAGAATAAATATTGAGAATAAATATTGTATTCTCAATATTTATTCTTTTATTGCAGCCTTGAAAATGAGACTACTTGTCTTGAAACGTCGGCAAAAATAAAGATGTTTTTATGCACCAGTCTGTCTCCACTGCCCTCAACTTTTATATATATATATATATATATATATATATATATATATATATATATATATATATATATATATATATATATATATATATAATATATATATATATATATATATATATATATATATAGGAAATATATATATATATATATACAAATATTCCAGGATATCCAGAGGAAGACGGACGAAAACCACACATCACTAGCCTTTTTTATTTTATAGCCAACGTTTCGTAATTATCTACCGAATTACATCTTCAGGGCTGTGCATAAGAAAAGATAAAAAAACAATTATAAGTACAGTCTTAGAATACATTTAAAACATTACAGTAAGAATGAAATAAATAAAAATAAAAACACAACCAACCTAGAGGTGAGACAGTAAGGAACTAAATGGAAAGAAACCACCACAGTAAGGAGTTAAGCTAAATACAATTGACAAGCGGATGTAAGAGTATTTAAGGATGGTACAAGTTGTTTTATAAATAACGACTCTAAGATTGTTAAATCTTGAGGGTTGGCAGTATGACCGATGACACTAAAATCTTTGTTCTCAATGTAGGTTTTACACTGTTTTGAATGTTCCTGATATTGGAGTCGAGATTCTGTTACCTGTGCGGAAACTAACTCCCCGATGTGAATCAATGCGCACCTTAAGAAGCCTACTGGTGGATACCACGTAAATCCCTGAAATATATTTAGGCAAGTATATTTATAGATGACACCAGTCCTTATATGTCCTTCCATTTAGTTCCTTACTGTCTCACCTCTAGGTTGGTTGTGTTTTTATTTTTATTTATTTCATTCTAACTATGATGTTTTAAATGTATTCTAAGACTGTACTTATAATTGTAATTTTTTATCTTTTCTTATGCACAGCCCTGAAGATGTAATTCGGTACATAATTACGAAACGCTGGCTATAAAATAAAAAAGACAGCCTAGTGAAGTGTGGTTTTCGTCTGTCTTCCTCTGGGTATATATATATATATATATATATATATATATATATATATATATATATATATATATATATATATATATATATATATATATATTAACCCATATCGTAAGTTAAGTATACCTTAGTTTAACCAAACCACTGAGCTGTTAACAGCTCTCCTAGGCTGGCCTGAAGGATTAGACTTATTTTGCGTGGCTAAGAACCAATTGGTTACCTAGCAACGGGACCTACAGCTTATTATGGAATCCGAACCACATTATACCGAGAAATGAATTTCTATCACCAGAAATAAATTCCTCTAATTCTTCATTGGCCGGCCGGAGACTCGAACTCGGGCCTAGCAGAGTGCTAGCTGAGAACTCTACCGACACGTCCAACGAGGAACTCGCCACCGTAAGACTACAAAAAGAAACCATACGAGATTTATAAACAAGAATTAATCCTTACAACTAATAAGACGTATCTACGTAAATGGATGAAATACGTCAAGAACACACGAAAGAACAACCACAAAAGTCTCCCAATTCCTTTCACGCAGCTCATCTTCAAGACTCTCTCCTTAATAACCCAACGGGAAACCAAAGGAAAGCCAAACTAAAATAAAGTCATGGAGCTCCAGGCATAAAAAAAAATCTTTGGGGAAATCCCGTTCCAATAGGCCTAAGGCCAATCCAGTTACGCTGGAAATTCACACCGTAGGCCCATTTCTCTAAAACATACCATTTGCATATTTAGTAAATTTCGTTTTATGGGGAAGTGGCAATGCGGAAGGACATTTCCTTTCTTTCTCTCTGTCTGTCTGCCACCCCTCCCCCCATCTCTCCCTCTCTCTTTGAAGTGGTCGGTGGGAAGGGGAGGGGAACAAGAATGGAAAGGCTGCTGAGGGGAGGCCGAAGGAACGGAAGGGAACGGAAGAGAGGGGAAAAAGAGCAGAATGTCTTCCGATCGTGGATGGAATGGAAAACAGATTAAAATAAAAAAAAAAGCGTGTTATTTACAAAAGAGATTTTTCCCCACTCTCTAGGGCTCAAAAAAGTAACGAAACTATGGTAAGAGAGAGAGAGAGAGAGAGAGAGGCTATCTTAGTCAAAATACCAGACAAAAACTTTCAAAAGGAAAGACACAAGACATAAGCTGTTTTACCTTTAAACGCATAAAGATGCTAAAGAGAGAGAGAGACTAAAACCTTTTTGGTCTCAATACCAGCCAAAAACTTTCTAAATAGAAGACAGAACACATCTGATGTTTCAACTTTAAACGCGTGAAAAAAGCAACGAAAGTATTGGGAGAGAGAGAGAGAGAGAGAGAGAGAGAGAGAGAGAGAGAGAGAGAGAGGGCTTTTGATGCACCAAGCGACCAGTAATCCACGACTGGCTTAATGGAAGTCTCCCATACAAATTACATTCACCCTCCTCCTCCAGGCTGGTTTGGCAATTGCTGATTAAATCACTTCCATACATTTGTATACGGGTATCTTTTATTTCTTACTTTATTTTTCTCTAAATATATTTATCACCATCATTTATTTTCATCAGGATGTTACTTTACTTTTCTTCGCACCGATCTACTTCAAAAGTGTGCTTATTGTTATTTATTTATTTTATGTAAACAAAAGCCTTTGGTGATCTGTTTCATATGCAAGTATGTACAGTACTAGAATGTAGTGAAAAATACATATCAAACGTGTTAATCTTATAATTATTACAATCCAAGCAAGAGGTACATATACAAGCCCTCTAGCAAAAAATAGTATCATACTTCATGCAATCGACCGGAGGGTGATTGGTAAATGCAGGTTTGATTACTCCGATTTTCAACGCCAATTACTCAAAAAACCATGCAATCTTGTTTTGGAGGGAAAAGCACGCGAATCTCAACAGACATAGGCTACTGTATATACGCACCCACCCAGACACACTTGAAGTCTTGTCCTGCGCGAAGCCAAGCCAGGATGTCTGTCAAAGAACAGACATGCAGACACATACACAGAAAGGAGCGACGTGAATCCCCATGGGGATGAGTTTGGGTATTAGAATAGGCTATTCCTAAATTTAAAGCTTCAATGTTATATTATTATATTGCAGGCTTAAATCTCTTCAGACCCCTGAGGAACTGCGATAAAAACTTTGTCGCGTTCTCTCTCTCTCTCTCTCTCTCTCTCTCTCTCTCTCTCTCTCTCTCTCTCTCTCTCTCTATATATATATATATATATATATATATATATATATAAATAGCAAATCAGTCTATTACGTAAAGAGGTAGAGAAACCATGAGCGCAAGTGGGCCTAGCACTCAGTATTAAAAAAATATACCAAAATGTACTCAGCAAGGGTGCTTAATATTGGTATGCATACACTAATAAAAAAAAATACCGAATAAGCTCCTACTTATTCAGCAATAAAAGTCCTTGCAATTATTCTCCCTTCGGTGAGAAAAGGTCTTTCCTCGGCAGCTGCTGCACCAAATATATAGTGTAGGCTTATCAAATGTCATCTCAGAGTCGCCATACCCCGCCTGGAGAAATGAACAGCCTACGTGTCGCAAAAAAAAAAAAAAAGCTGAGCTGCGGAGAACTGATTTAAGTAATTATTTACAGCTAACGATTTCGTTATCAATCACATGAAGTACAGAGCGTTAATATCAAGATTTATCATATTCCACTTAACAGTACCTTGCACAAAATGTAGCACATGGTCTTATTATCAACAAATGTATTGGAAATACCCAGGATATGGTGTTATCAATGCTATAAACATACAGTTCATGGTAACGCCTGGACTAAAAGTATACTGCACACTGGAATCTACATTTAAAATGTCTTCCAGTATACGGTATGATTAGTCTATCAATATGTAGAAAGACCATAATCTTACAGAACCTCAGCCTAAAAAAATTTTAACCAGAACACGAAAAAAAAAAAACTTACAATGTAGGATAGTCTCTCTTACTCTGAACTAACAGTGATGCGAAGTATGACGCAGCCTCGAGTAAAGCAAACAGTGTGTCGTGGCAGTGTTTAAAAAACTTACTTCTTCATGAGCACTGCAATTACAGAAATGGAAGGGCGACCATCGTCGTCATGCACCCATCTCACCCTCCTGGTTATAAGATGTGCGAGAGAGAGAGAGAGAGAGAGAGAGAGAGAGAGAGAGAGAGAGAGAGAGAGAGTACTACTGCTGTATGCAGTGGTGGAGACAAGGAGGAAGAAGGTCAGGATGTGGTTTATCCACCCCAACCCCCCTCCCACCACCGAGAAGTTAAAAGCGCCCTCAGGGGTCACTTGTACACGCCGAGGAGGTTGTATCTTTGGGGGGACATTAAGAATCACTCACAAGTACTGTGTACTATAAGAATCGTGCTTCTGGTGTGCTTGAACAAATAGGATAGTACACGTTTAACCACATACTGTGCATGCCACGATTTCACAATAGTCTATCGGTTTAATGACAGGCATTTTTCAGAATGGGACTTCGGTATACTTCCAAGCATCAGACAAAACACTCCCAGTCACATTAGTGGAATCACATTCCTTTTGAATTTCAACGGTCGTATGTACTTTGAAATCATACAAAATTTCCTAACATTCTTTGTATAAAACCAACCGGGTAACTTCAAAGAATTTAACAGCAAAAGATACGGTAAAATAGTATGGCAAACAAGTACTCATCGGCTAAATATTTTCGAGAACGAAAAGCAAAACACACCATCAAATCAGAATTACAATGTTCACTGATTTGTATGGGAGAATGTCGGGACAATGACGCGGATTCCCTAAGAGCATCCAAGTGTAGGCTAGTCATTATCATCCAGCCTTGGCGCAGCAACGCAAGAATGTAATTAACAAAACAATTAACAAGTCAAAGCCCGCTTTCTCCTTTATGCATTTGCCCTTACACTGCGGTTGGGTAACTGCTATGGTTAAATTGCATATTAGTCTACGCTACTCTTACACTCTATGTTACTTTCACCAGACTGGTTCTTATTATTGCATGCCAACTGACTTAGGCCCATTTGAATATTTCAGTTTAATAGGCTAAAATAAATGAACACCCTAGCCATCGTTACAGAAATACATTACAATTACAACTAACGCAAACTTTGCGCAATGCAGAAATGAAAACAAAACTTACCTTTTATCATTGTGAAGGTCTAGGCTATTCCAGCACAATTCTTGATTTCTTCCCGGTGAGCTGTCGTAGAATTTCTACGATGTCTAACTTGAAAAAACAGTCGCAAGCTTTACGTCTTAATCGGCGACGTAGCAAAACGCTGTAATTTCCGCCAAGCGAAACGTCACAAAATTTTATAAAAATTATTCAAAATATATAAAAAAATTAAGACAATATAGCAAAATTAAACGATATCCTTCACCACTGGTCTCCACCTCCCAGAATTCTTAAACTTCGACGGAAGTTAGAGATTTCTCGTAGCATCCACGGAGACGGTAAGGAACTGCACTGCAGCCGGATAACAGAGCACCGCACGTTACCGCGTCAACTCTGGAACTAACGATGTGTTGTCGCCTGACTCCTGAGTCTGCTCATCGAGACCGTCGGCGACTGTGCGACCTGCGACTGACTGTCTGAGAACAGCAGGCCCAGCACCAGACTGCTAAACTCTCTCTCTCTCTTTTTTGTCTCTCTCTTTTGCTCTTTCTCACTCTCATACATACAAAGGCCCCCATCATATATATATATATATATATATATATATATATATATATATATATATATATATATATATATATATATATATATATATTATTATCATTCTAACCAGAACATCAGTTTACTAAGTTCCAGACCTCTCTCTCTCTCTCTTAGCCGCAAACACGCATTCACCTCTGTACTGGAGAGATCGACCATACAATGGGGACAACCTAATTCAGCGCGTCATCACTGGAGAACTGCTAAATGGACAGCCGGCGCGCGTTGGGCGTTATGAATGGCCTCGGGAATAAATACGGAAAAGGGCGTGGGTGTAATTACTTTACGGACCTCCTGCCGCGTCGTCACAGGAGAAACAGGAAGAAAGTAGCAATTCACCGTTTGGGGAGGAAAATTATGGTTCGTGGCTAACGCTCATAAACAACTGGAATTTAAGCGAGACGCCGTTGGACGCGTAAAGCGCGGGAAAGTGACTCGTTAGATCCAATATTTAACCTGGGAGCCGGTTGCCCCTCAGATTTAGAATTCAGTACCTTTAATTACAGTCATATGCTAATAGTGGAATGTAAGTAATTTTAACGAGTAGTCTTTGTTTTATTTTGATGATTTATGTTGGGGTTTGATGTAGCCTAGGAGACAAGGTAAAATGCTCTCTTTTTCTGTCTTTAGATAAACTGTAAACATTATTCTTTTAATAGTGAAACAGTGATTGTCATATGGTTATGGGATTAACAAGAAGCACAAAACCAGACATAAATACATAAAATACATGATTCTTTCAACCGGAATTTGAGTGAGATGACCGCCATGAACACCTTAATGAAACTTGTCCATTTCTTCTCTTTCCAAAGGCATCAGACGTTCAAATGTTGTCAGCCAAACATATTATCAAGGATGGATGGCGATAAGAGCCAAAAAACTGAAAATGACACCAGTCAATAAAAAAATAAATAAATACTCATTACCACGCAGGTACTTAGAATGAGGAAAGATAGACAACTGGCACCAAAGATAAGTTATACTAAATAAATGAACTGTGATGAATAAGAGAACGTTATTCACACCAACAACTATGGTAAAGAATTTATCAAGAAATAGCCAGCGCTAATCGTAAAAGGGCAATTAAGAAAAGAATCACCCAAAATGCAGTTAGGCCTATAATCAGAAACAGTACCATGCAACGGTTTAAAAGACAGCCTCTTCGGTTCTTAGCAAATGTCCAAAGACGAGGATGCTATCCTCAAGCCCTACTATTTCTTGACTCAGCGCCGCCACTAACGTTAGCTATACCTGAGCAGTTATGTCTGTACAGTCGGCCTGTGCAGGCAAATCTTCACCACTAATGATACAGTCTTTTCCTCAGTCCTCCGTAGCAACCATGGCGTCAACACACGATACTCTGGCCGTAATTGGCTTGCTGATATCATAAAAAAAAATCTTTAAACGCCAAGTTAGACGTCCAGTGAAAGAGATTGAAAACAAAACTAATTCAATATTCCCATGTGTATTTGTTGAGAGTTTAAATTTGTCCCTAGGGACTTTCATAATGTTGATTGAATATTTTATGAATGAAGGAAGAGTTCCATGTCAAGATAATTGTGTTAATTAAGTTAGTAATTGTTTTTCATTCCAAAGTTGACATATATAGGCCTAATATTGTCTTTTTCTGTTTCATTAAAATGCTGAATACTGATTTTTTTCATTATAAGAATGACTTTCTTTGATGTGTCACAACGAATGAGCATCCGTAGTTTACTACACTTCATTTGTTTCATTTGCGTGTTTATTAGTCTAATTTCATTTCAAAACTGGCTTACATGGGAAGTGAGCAAAGAATAAACATACATAGTCTAATATTTTTTTTTTTTATCAGAATGCTGAATATTATTTTGTTCTCATCTTAAAGTGAATTGCATATATGATGCTTAATAATGAATAGACGCCTTACAGGCCTATTCTTGTTTTACATTATTTCGCCATAATGAATATGTATTCTCATTTAAAATCTAACTTGCATATATGGTTTAAACATACATAGGCTTAATCTGTTACGATAGCCTTTGGATTTTACTTGCCCAAGCAAAGTCCCATTTATATAGGTGTTAATGAAATCTACAAGACATTCGGGAATGATGCCGCCACTTTCAGCCTTCATTAGGCCTATACACAATTATTTTTCCTGTGGAAAATGGCAGAATCATAAATGTATTATCCTGACATCCGTATCAATTATTAAAAAACAAGTTAATCCGATATATCATCAGTTCAGGTATAAACACTTTTCAATATAGCAAATTCAACTCTATTTTCTTGATTGGTATATGATACTGGTTCGGGGACGGACAGCGAACTGGAATATAAAAATTGCCTCCTCACATTAACGCTGAAGTGCGCATGCGCAGTCGTTTGGCCGGAGGCTCACCGACAGAGGTGGGATATTTGTTCAGGCCGCCTGCGCAATAGAGAAAAACTGTGTAGGTTGTTTACATTAACGTTCAGTTTTGCTTGTGCTGGCGTAACTGAACGTTAGTGGCAGCTTAACGCTGAATGAACTGGTCCTACTATCAACCAGTGACCTTACCACCACAGTTTCAGCACCAATGGCTGTGCCCAGCACCCACCTTCTGAAGGTGGAATCAACCTGAGTGGGCTCCGCGGATGAGTAGTGAAACGCTAACATTTGATAACATCATAGGTTCGAGGGTCACTCACGATCTACCGCTACCTACTACACCGTAGATTCTACGTCGTAAAGGTCAATAATAATTGGTGATGGTGCAGTATCTGTTTATTAGTGCTACATTACAGTGCCGTTACCGGGTCGACAGAGCCTTGCTGCCATCCGCGCATATTGACTAGGTGCTTAGAGTGGGCTGAGCTGTTTTTCGTTCATTATCTTCATAATGGTGCAGTGCGGTGCAATTTACAATTTCAGAAATGGGGACAGGAATCCTTCAAGTGGCAATAGAGTAACATCTCACAGGTAAGCAAAACAAACTGAATTTTATTTACCCAAAATTTTGAGCCGGTCAGGTAAATGTCTTGGTAGCAGTGAATACGCTGTCTCTGTTCACATGTTATAATTTCAGCTCATTACTGTGGGACATAAGTGCAATGGCTATTTCAGTATCGAAATCAGAGCATCATTACAATATCTATGTCACACAACATAAAGCAAAAAAAGATCTTGCCCGTTTTCAAAAATGCCGAGTAGTAAGTAGGCCTATAGATTACTGGTTGTGTCAAGAAGCGTCGTCTGTTTAACGTTACTGTGATGCATAGTGACCCCTGCTCTGTTCTGTCAGTCAGTAAGAATTCTTTGCGGTAGGTAGGCCTGTAAGATATTGCCTATACCATGAATTTTCCATTTTAGCCACGTAAAAGGCATCGTCAGAGCTGTTTAACAAAATGCTTTTATGAAGCGCCGTTTCACAACAAAATTCCTGACGTCACGCTGTGTGAGAGTATTTCAGGACAACATGAACAAACCTAGCAAACAATTTCTATTATTTGATTCATAATAAAAATAGTTGTATTTTAAGTTTGTAACAAACGTTTGGTAAATTTCTATATTTTTTTCAAACGATAAGTCCAGTAGCCTTAGGCTACACATATGCCATCCAACTTTTCATTTGGTAAAATGCTATGTCATTTAAACCTTATTTATGAATACGGCTTATTTTTAAATATAACAATTATCGAATCTTCATGCCAAGAAAAATATCCGAAATAGTAACAAGAAGGAAAGGAAGTTTGGTCGAGCAAACGCTAGACCTATGCCCATAGAGTCAGACTGTGGAGTTTATTTTTATTTTGCCCTTCTCTTAAAAATAATGCTACTCCAAATAAGCCAAAACTACTTTCTCACGGTAATCCTAATTTTACAATTCTCTGTACGTATCATTTCAAAATAGAAAGAATTGATTTGGCTAACCTTTGCTGCTGTTTGCAAGACGCTGAGCGTGGCGGGAAAAAAATCGTATTTGGTAACGTGTTTTCAAACCTTTCGATAAATAATGCTTCCGGAAATACTACAGTAGCTAAAAATGCTAAACAAAGTGCAGTTTGTTAAACGAATGCAATACCGCCATCGCAGTGATGCTATTTCTTGTTTGCCACAAAAAATGTTTGGTGGTTGGTAGGTCTGGTAAGCTATTGTTTATGTTAGCATGTCTCGTTTTGAACCAATAGCATTGATGAATGGTGGCAATAATTGTTAGTATATATATATATATATATATATATATATATATATATATATATATATATATATATATATATATATATATGTGTGTGTGTGTGTGTGTGTGTGTGTGTGTGTGTGTGTGTTGTGTGTGTGTGTGCGTGTTTCAGGGAAAGGTATCTGCTGTGTTTTCTCTGTAGTTTTTCCTTTCGTTTTGTCTATCTCTTGTGTTTTCCCTACAGTACTGCCAACGCTTCCCATCTGCGTTCTTTATTCGTGTTTCAGTTTTTTTAAATTGTTTGGGGTGTCATGTTTCTGTAAACATAGCCTCTCTCTCTCTCTCTCTCTCTCTCTCTCTCTCTCTCTCTCTCTCTCTCTCTCTCTCTCTCTCTCTTGGTATCGATGTAGTATATACGTGTACTACATACAATGACGGATATTTACATGAAAAGTCTTTATATAAATTTTTCAGTGTTATGGCTCATTTATGCAGTCTAATAAATTATAAATGTTTTACCACGGTTACAAAAATTCATAATATTAATTTTCCGTCTTAATCGAATTTCCATGTCCAGAAGAACCGAAGCTATTCCCATCGATCATTTTGAAACTGCAGCGTCATCACGATCAATTCCCATTACTTTCGTCGTTGTATATTTTATTGTTGTTATTAATATAGGTTTTTGCGTGTACTGTGCAGTAGTTTACACTATTTCCCATTGGTGATATATAGAATAAAGTCCAGCTATTTTATATTTGTCTATAGTTTGATTTTGATTTTTCAAAAATTGTTTTTACTGAATACAGACGACATGAATTTCGATGATCCTTTTCCTTGTATACTCTCATCAGTTGTTTAACATACACGCACGCGTGTATGCGCGTGTATTTATGTATGCACGCATTACACTCAGGTAAAGTAGCACTTGGTATAACTGAAAGTGGTATAAGGACGTGAGTGTATCTTTGTGCAAGTGGAAAATATTATAGACGAAAATCCAAAACAGATCAGTGAACCAGATGATAACAGAATTACCTTTTGAACAAATCATTACATATTCAGTAGCCCTGAGACCACAGAGGATGTAAGAAACGACCGGAGCTTTAATTATGCAAGAGCTAACAGATGAGAATATAAACAGGTCTTTATTTAATGTTACTTAATCTTGAGAATCATTTTATGTCTGTTCAAATTCCGTTCAATAATTTCTTTTATATATTAGTAGTCATTAGATTTTTTAATGGTCATTAATTCACTGAATACATGTAGAGAGGTATTCATACATACCAATTGTAGAAAACCCCATTTTTTAACATTATTTGACATACAAAATATAAAGAAAGTTGGGTACTTCTGTAATAAACAACGAGATACATTTTATTTATATATCCGCTGAAGCCTTGAGCAAGGGAGTCTCTAGATCACAGCATCCATCTTCGAGCCAATGTTGTTTTTCTTCTTTTATTTGCAGCAAGAATAATTTAGCCCACCTAATATTATATCTCTTCTTCTTCTTCTTCTTCTTCTTCTTCTTTTTTCCCTCTGGGTTTAACGTAAAAATGATAAACATCTGTCAAGACACAACACCAAGGAATGGACCGACAGCTCCAGCTGTTATTTGCACCAACAATTCATCTTGCAATTACCTCCATTTAAAGGGCAAATTTAGCAAGTATCAAGGACTCTCTCTCTCTCTCTCTCTCTCTCTCTCTCTCTCTCTCTCTCTCTCTCTCTCTCTCTCTCTCTCTCTGCCAAAGTTACATTTGCTGAAAGTGTTGAGTATGAAAGAAAAAAAGTTTCTCTCTCTCTCTCTCTCTCTCTCTCTCTCTCTCTCTCTCTCTCTCTCTCTCCAAAGTTACATTTGCTGAAAATGATAAGTATGAGAAAAATTCACCCCCCCCTCTCTCTCTCTCTCTCTCTCTCTCTCTCTCTCTCTCTCTCTCTCTCACTCTCTCTCTCTCTCTCTCTCTTTGCTAAAGTTACATTTGCTGAAAATGTTGAGTATGAAAAAAAAAATTTCTCTCTCTCTCTCTCTCTCTCTCTCTCTCTCTCTCTCTCTCTCTCTCTCTCTGCCTGAGTTACATTTGCTGAAAGTGTTGAGTATGAAAGAAAAAAAGTTTCTCTCTCTCTCTCTCTCTCTCTCTCTCTCTCTCTCTCTCTCTCTCTCTCTCTCTCTCTGCCAAAGTTACATTTGCTGAAAATGATAAGTATGAGAAAAATTCCCCCCCCCCCCTCTCTCTCTCTCTCTCTCTCTCTCTCTCTCTCTTTGCTAAAGTTACATTTGCTGAAAATGTTGAGTATGAAAAAAAATTCCCTCTCTCTCTCTCTCTCTCTCTCTCTCTCTCTCTCTCTCTCTCTCTCTCTCTCTCTCTCTCTCTCTGCCAAAGTTACATTTGCTGAAAGAGTTGGGTATGAAAGCAAAAAGATTTCCTCTCTCTCTC
The DNA here is from genome assembly GCF_040412425.1 of Macrobrachium rosenbergii. Classification (NCBI taxonomy): domain Eukaryota; kingdom Metazoa; phylum Arthropoda; class Malacostraca; order Decapoda; family Palaemonidae; genus Macrobrachium; species Macrobrachium rosenbergii. Next base: position 18,921,937 of record NC_089746.1, read on the forward strand.
TCTCTCTCTCTCTCTCTCTCTCTCTCTCTCTCTCTCTCTCTCTCTCTCTCTCTCTTACATGCATGTCTTTTAAGGATAATTGATTTTCATCACTTTGAGAACATACATAAACTAACTTATCATTTTGCGAGGTATTAAATTGTCCTTGTGTTGTAAGATCTAATGTAAACAGAGAGAGAGAGAGAGAGAGAGAGAGAGAGAGAGAGAGAGAGAGAGAGAGAGAGAGAGAGATCACATTCGCTGGTAAGTAAATTCTTGCATCTCAGTGTATTTGTCAACAAAGAACACAGCGTCCTTGGGGTTAAACAGGAGAGCAAGTCCATTTAATCATTGTCTTCCACATTTAAAGGACAGGGACGAGAGACTGTTGTCACAGGAAGAGTAGTAAGAATTCTTTGTAAGGTATTCTTTAATATTTGGAAAAATTGCGACATAATCGGTTCAATTCACGTTACTTATTAATTTTTTTATTTTGTTATTTATCCATTTATTGATTTATTTTTATAATTTTTTTTTTTTTTTGGTGAGGCCGATGGAAACGGCCACCCACAATTTTAATCTCGCCCAGAGCACCCTGACGCCGAAATACCCGAAATATATATATATATATATATATATATATATATATATATATATATATATATATATATATATATATATATATATATAATAATGTGTCTGTGTGTGTGTGTATGTGGTCCCACCTGCGTATTGGGCGCGTGCCGTGTGTGTTTGCATAGCAAAGTCATGACTAGCTGGATGAACCAGCTACCTTTTGCCAATTCACAGTCGAATTACCATTAAAAAGGAGAATAAACCTGAAGCTTTAACGTTCAGCTACGAATATAACACAGTACTTTAAAATACTTAATCATGTTTATGTTTCCCTTCTCTCTTTAGTGTCCCATTACTTCCTGTTAAAGTCGCAACTTACTTACCACCCTGGATACAACAAAAATATTGACATTACTTCATTTGTCTCAGACCGAGAGAGTAACAAGTTCTTTGGAAAGGCCCAATCTCTTAGAAAATACAGTGCGAATCAGTTACTGATGATTGAAATACTTTTAGCCTGTTTGCTAGAATACTATGGAGCCTAACCTTGCAAGACCCAATACGTAAGTGGATCCTGCCTTCTTGAGATGTAACACTATACAGTCCAGTGAGGGTGGAGTTGTGCCACACTAATCTGATCTTTCTCCAAAAAGCTCCAGCAAACCAGCCATGTCAATCTGACCCTGGTTGTCCCCTCCTAATTTTCGAGGCCTGATCTTATTAGTGCAGTATTTCTCTCTCTCTCTCTCTCTCTCTCTCTCTCTCTCTCTCTCTCTCTCTCTCTCTCAGCAGTTGTTAATTCTCTCCATCTTGCACGGCAAACACCAGTACCACTTTAGAAGAAAGAACCAAAAAGTATGAAAATAAAACGAATACCCTTTACGTGTCAGTGTCTACATGAGGAGAACATAAGGCAAAGTATATAGCGTAGCAAAGAGCAAAAGCCAAACCAGATTATTACGCAAATTGATATGAAATGCCCCTTTCACTCGGTGCCCCAGTGCTTGGCTTTATAGCCAGAATTTCATAATTTTTTCAGACCCCTTTCCCTGTTGTTTCTTGCTAGAGATACACGGAAAGACTCTTGGAAATAGGCTAACATACACAGGAAAAAGAAACAAATTACTAAAGATGAATATATGCAGAGAAAGTCCATTGTACCGGAATGTCATGTTAGAAGCAACAAAGCTTGCATAAGACTAGGGTAACGATAGTAACTGAACTGAGACCAGCTCAACTTTTCAAAATGGGAAGACTATTGGTTTGAAATATTATGTTTCCGTCCAGAAGCAAGAAAATCGGCATTTTTACGTAAAAGCTCTGTATAATATGCCAATTTTTGGCTGAAATTCTGACGATGAAACACGAACGAACATTACAAACTGTGTGATTGCATATATACAGTATGTATATATATATATATATATATATATATATATATATATATATATATATATATATATATATATATATATATATATATACATATATATAATATATATATACATACATATATATATATTCATGCATATATCTGTATATATATACATGCATATACGAGTATATATACATATGTATATAGCCCATATGTGTGTGTGCGTGTGGATGTGGGCCTCTATAACTGTAACATTCCCCACTCTTCCAGGAGTTCATTGAATTAGTATTCATTTAATTATAAGGAACATATCTATTTTAACAACAAAAACCAACTCCCTAGCAAAATTAAAAATGACACCCCAAAATCACTGTGGTTCCAAAATGACGATGCGCATTTCATTAAACGACAAACAACAGTTTAGAGAATGAATGTTAGGGGTATCAAGATATTAGAGGCATTTAACGTGACTTGAGTAGGCTAAAAGAGCCTACCTTCCAGATGAGTTAAAAGAGGAACGAAAGTTTATAAGAAAGAAAAAGGAGGGAAGGTGACAACCACATTTGCAATGCGTTCCTAAAGCTCTTGTAAGTAATCCTCGATAAATTTATGGTATGGAAGCTAGGTCATCAGCACCGAAGGTGATCACCATCTGTCATCTTAATTTGCATTTATCATATTCTTGTGAGAGTATCCTTCAAGAAATGCCTCCACCACCTAACATATCTCAGGCATTAATCTTTCTTTAGAGAAGAGAGAGAGAGAGAGAGAGAGAGAGAGAGAGAGAGAGAGAGAGAGAGAGAGAGAGAGAGAGAGATAACAGCGTGGACTTTTACCCGGATCTAGTGCTTCCGGGCCTCATTATGATCCATTGCCCTTTACACCAGATCACAAGAATTTGTTGCAAGTTGCCTTAACGTTCTTTTATATTTTTTTCCGCTTCAGTAACCCTATTTTTTGGGGTGGGGGTGGGGGCGGTGTTTACGAGGCAGGGGCTTTAGAGTTACGTTCATTTCTTTTGTATTATCACTGCTTAACTCTCCGGTAAAAGATTAAGTCATCTCTCACGACCAAATCAGTTCAGTCTGGTGCCTTCGTTTTCATCCATTTCAGACCTTGGTTTTGAAGTGAGAGTGGCGATATATACCCTTTGATGATGCAAACCAAAGCAAAGCGTGGCATTCCTGACGTATTGAAGCCATCAAACCCATCAATGACAAATTCAGTCCGAGCGAAGTCTGTCTGTCATCTCAGATCAAATGATGTCAATTGGCTGAAATGACGACTGCGCGCTTGACATCGCCAGATTATTCACTGGGAATGAAGAGATCGTCTAACTGTCTTTGAGCCCTGCTGTCTCTGCCCTTTTAAGGCTTTAAGGCGCAGTTCTGCTATAGACTATGGATTTATTTTCATTAATTAAAATAATTGTTCCATGGCCTGTCCTCCCAAGCTCCCCACCCCCAACCCCCCACCCCCCGGGAAAACTTTAAAGTACCATAATTTTCGTACTTTTCTCAAGTGTGAACCTCTCTGGACCACAGATCCTATAGATAAATAATTAAATAAATAAATATATATATGTATATATGTATATATATGTATATATATATATATATGTATATATATATATATATATATTTATATATATATACTGTATGTATTATTACTGTATTATGCTTCAGTAAGACGCAGTGGTTTAGATTCCAGATTCTTTAATTTACATAGTACAAGTTTTTGACAACGTGCGTCTTCAAAAGCTTGCGCTATGTAAATTAAAGAATCTGGAAGCTAAACCATTCCGTCTTATTGAAGCATAATACGAGTAATATGAATGTATATACAGAGAAGTTGTGTGTCTATTTCATGTGATATATACATATATATATATATATATATATATATATATATATATATATATATATATATATATATATATATATATATATATGTATGTGTGTGTGTGTGTGTGTGTGTGTGAATGTATAGATACATAGATGGATAGACAGATATAGCATGCCTTGTCAACCTCAGTTTTTAACCGATAACATAAGAGCAAGCGATGAGAAAATACCCCAATTTCCATTTCCTTCTCTCAACTGTGACCCCCGAGAACCTCACCGCCAAGTCTCTTGCCTGTTTCGATTCCCAATCCACAAAATGAGAAGCAAAGAGGAAACTCCCTTGATTTGAATTTTCTTTTCTCAAGTGCGGTGACCCTCTCTGGCCCCTCAATTTCAGGTCCCTGATGTGAGGGGAACATTAGGTCCGTCTGACGCTTAATGGCCCTCATGACACTCGGTAATAGCGCGCTGCGTCACAGTGCCAAATATAGCTCTATGATTTAATCATTTCGCTTCGAGTGAAAATGGGCCTTAAAGTGGGTGATTGGCGAAGATGAGACGAGAAGAACTGGACGATGAATAGAAGACTGACCGATGGATAGATTTATATATATATATATATATATATATATATATATATATATATATATATATATATATATATATATATATATATATATATATATATATATATATAGAGACAGAGACAGAGAGAGAGAGAGAGAGAGAGAGAGAGAGAGAGAGAGAGAGAGAGAGAGAGGTCTCAAATCTGGTGATGACCGGTGCAGATTAGATTGGAAAGAACTGGACGTTAGGTGGAATAATGATTGACACGCTGATAAAATGATAACAATATTACGCTATCGACAGTTATATGAATCTAATAAACTATAGATGAATGAGATCGACGTTTTGTGAAAGACGGGCCGGCAAGATGGCAGGTAGATAGAAAGATAGATAGTTCAGTTCAGCTCAGTTCGTCTTTATTTCATATCCAAGATACACAGGTAAAAAAATTACAGTGATATAAAATATACAAAGGTTGGAATATGTACATGTTTACGTTAAAAACATTCATGATTAATTACACTGGCACATATATCTTCATAATGCATAAAAAAAACAAACAAATGTCACACAAAACTCCCGTAACATTTCAGTCGTAGTACCTTTCTGAAATTTTTCCTTATGGGCAATATAAATACTGACGGATATAAAATATATATATATATATATATATATATATATATATATATATATATATATATAAATGTATATATAATATATATATATATATATATATATATATATATATATATATATATATATATATATATATATATATATATATATATATATATATATATATATATATATATATATATATATATATATACAGATTGATAGATAGATAGATCCAAAATTATACCATAGGATGAGCAGATTACTTTATAGATGAATGCAATAAACGGAGGACATTTTTGTTCAGTATTCAGCCGTTTCCCCAAACAAGGGGTGCTTCCAGAGTAAAAACAACAAAATGGTTCCCCCTTTATTCATATTAACCGCTGAATCGTGGATACAACTGCGCAGAGAATTTCCACAACGTTAGCCGCTTCGTATACTGACACACGAGGAAAATTTTGTATAAATGAGGTTATTGTGATACAAGACGTGAGGTACAACACAGAAAGTCTCTTTTTCATTTTAAGATGAAAATGATAATAGTATCCGAGCACTCCCGCGAGAGCGCTTATTTTGAAATGCCTCTCTCTTCATTCTGTTTTTTCCTATTTCCCTTCCCATGAAAAATTCTCTTTGCATTGTTGTATTGAGGCATTATTTCCTGCTCGTTTCATTCACTAATCCCACTAAAAGAACCCACTATCTTTTTTCTTATCATGGATAATCTCTGACGGACTTTATTTGGATGACCAATTCTTATTAAATTACAAACTTTTTTTTTTAGAACCAGTCGGTTTCAATAACAAACTATACTAGGAGAACCAATTCTTTTCATTAGCAAACTTTACTAGACCCAGTGCTTTTACTAGGAGAGTCAATTCCTATTATAACAAATTTTACAGAGAGAGATAAAATTCTTTACTAGGAAAACCAGTTATTTTCTCTTATCACACATTCAGTAGCAAAATATTAGGAAACAAGTTTCGATGCATATATATATATATATATATATATATATATATATATATATATATATATATATATATAAATATATATATATATATATATATATATATATATATATATATATATATATATATATATATATATATATATATATATATATATATATATATATATATATATGAATATTTACATAGCGTGAAAATGCCAGTCTGTAGAGATATATATAAAAATAGTTTTTCTGACGAAGAATGTTTTATTATGAGATGCTTGTTTAGTGCAACTTTGAAAAGAACTTTGATAACGTCCTAAATGAATTACGGAATTCATCTCAGTCATTTCTTTAGAGTAAATGATACGCTTTCCTTCTCTCTCTCTCTCTCTCTCTCTCTCTCTCTCTCTCTCTCTCTCTCTCTCTCTCTCTCTCTCTCTCTCTTCCAATATTGCTCTGGGACAATATATTGGAGATGGAAAGGGGAAAACACTAAAAGAAAGAGACGGAAGACTCCAGCCAGTATGAAAGATATTTCTACGAAAACCTGACCATATATTTCAAGTTGATTTCAGAATTAAGTAGACGGGATGACGTGTTATTCTTGGAATGTCACCGAATAATAAGAAAATAACTAAGCAAATGAAGACGTAAATGTCAAAGTGAGCTGAAATATTTGACTTAAAATAATTTTTTTTTCATCCCCTAAGGCCATGGTGAAAGAAGTTACCTATTCAGTCAAAATTCCTGTGAAAGACAAAGAATTTTGAAGAAAATAGAGTAAACATCAATTCAGGTCTCAGTGAAAAACATACGCGCACATGCACACACATATACATACATACATACATACATACATACATTTACATTATATATATATATTATATATATATATATATATATATATATATGTGTGTATATATATAAATGTATGTGTATATGTATATATATACATATATGTGTGCCTGTGTGTGCGTTTATGTGTGTGTTTATCTGTGCGGCTTTTCAATATAAAGGTATCAAAAAGTTTTGGAAATCAAGAAGATAAGATAACTGCCGACTGTGACCAGTATATCAAAAACACACGTACACATATACATACATACATACATACATACATGATGAGAAGGCAAAAATTCCTGGAGAACGTTAGAAGTATACTACTTTACTAAAAGCTTTCTCTCTGTTTATTAATACCCTAATCTATAAAACATATCCTTTGCACGAGAGTAACCGTTCCCAAGAGGCTATAGCATTACAACATACTCCGCCTGAAAGACAAGTTGGAGGAGATTCTGGGTTGTATAGTTAATCACGCCTAATGATGTTTACTTGGACGAGCTTGTTAAAGTTGTTTTTCCTTGATGAGAAACTTCATTAAACCTCTCGTGCTTATAGAAAGTTTGTCATCCCGGTTAATCAAGGGCTTATGTAATAAACTAATTTTCCTCAGTAATCATACGAACATAATAATATCGTAACAATCGCTAGGGTGACCTTCATCACGTACAATAAGAGAAGTCGAAGGCTTGCTTATAATGAACTGATGTTTTTATGGTATCGTTTACATGCACAGAAATGGAGGAATTCGATCGTATTCTACACTTCGCATACACACTTATGTCTATACATACATACATATATAATATATATATATATATATTATATATATATATATATATATATATATATATATATATATATATATATAAGTAGTCATGGTTTTATGGTTAGGACACTCACTACACCAGCTAGAGGCCTCGTGTTCAATTACCGAGTGAGCCGAGCGTTTCAGGCACCTTTCAATTGATCAAGACATGCTGAGCTAATTAGTTAAATATATACAGGTACTTAGTCGACTATGGTGGGTGGAAACCATATAGAGAAAGTACATAGGACTAGCAACCTCATCCTAAAAAGACTTGCTTAAATCTAGAAGCTTGTCTTTCATGTAGATCACAGTTTCCATGGAAGTAATTTGGAAAGAAAACAAAAAAAATGCGCGGAATTTTCTTTAGCGTAATCGAGTTTTCTGTACAGCATAGAATCAAGGCCACCGAAAATAGATCTATTTTTCGTTGGTCTCGGTAAAATGCTGTATGAGGCGCGGCCCAGGAATCTTTAGCCACAGCCCGGTGGTGACCTGTCCTATATCGTTACCAGATGCACAATTATGGCTAAATTTAACCTTAAATAAAATAAAAACTACTGAGACTAGAGGGCTGCAATTTGGTATGTTTGATGATTGGAGGGTGGACGGCCAACATACCAATTTTCAGCCCTCTACGCTCAGTAAATTAAGATCTGAGGGCGGACGGACAGACAAGGCCTGCACAATAGTTTTCTTTTACAAAAACTAAAATGTTGAATTCTCGCTGGAAGAGGCTAAAAACCTGCCTCTTGAAAGACAGACTACGATGAGAATCACGGAAGACGAGAAAATACCACAAAGCTTGTATGTGCAATGTAAGAAATATTCGAAGAATTACTCAGTCTGAGAATTGGTGCTTTCCACAGGTTTAGCGTAGCGGCAGTGTGAAGAGATTTGTATAAAATGATAGGTCTACGTGTAGAGAAGAGAGAGAGAGAGAGCAAGGACAAATTGCTACAGGGACACATAAGATTTAGAGGAGCTGAAAGCGCTGGCTAATTGATTAAACGATTTCCAATTAATTCAGTTCTATCGAAAAGGGATGGACAAGGGATGAAGCATCCCAGTTATTGCAATAACATTTCATAAAGGTATGGATAAGTCCAAGGAAAAGATTAAGTAACAACATCACAGAAAATAACCTGTATCGAAATGAAAATCAAATTACTCTTATGGGAAGATTCAGCAGTTTTGGTTACGACATAACCTGACTACCTAAGATGTAAATAGTGGCAAATGGCAAAATAACGCTCCCATATATCAGTATCGAGGAATTGGGAGAAATTTCATTTTGAAACCATTGAACGTGACAGTGTTATTGGAACCCCATTTAGAAACGCTCTCAGTATCGGAGATATGGCAAAGTGAGATATGGGAAAGGACCTGTTTCTTCCCCAGTTCAGTTAATTTTCATTCTGTCTACTATGCCAATATCTGTATGTATGTGTGTACCGATAGATAATAGATAGGTAGATAGATGAATAAGTTATCTTACGATAATTTACAGAATGATTGTTGTCAGCTTCTGTTGTCACACTCCATTAATTTGCAACAATAAGACAACTGATAAGTAGCATAAGGAAATCGAAAACCTAAGATGTTATACTTTCTTAGGAAAAGTGGCAGTTTTACCTGCCATTCACATATCTGTTCTTGTTAATGACATGAATTACTGGTTAAGCTCCGTCTAACACCTGATGCATTTCTAAACACCGTAGACCACGTTCCACTTACCTTTACTGTGAAAATTAGGTTAATTCTTTGATTTACTAAAACAACTGAGAAAATATTTAAAGTAGAAAAGTTTGGCTATACATATGAAGAGATGCAAAAATACTCTCTCTCTCTCTCTCTCTCTCTCTCTCTCTCTCTCTCTCTCTCTCTCTCTCTCTCTCTCTCTCTCTCTCTCTCTCTCTCTCGCTTCCTGTCCATCAGTTTTTACGAGTATAAAGCGATTTAAGTATGCAAGTGGTAGTAACAGTTGTGTTATTTTTCATCATAGCAACACTCTGTAAGGGGAAACGGTTTATTGCTGAACACACACGCAGACACATATATAAATATGTATATATATATGTATATATTATATATATATATATATATATATATATATATATATATATATATATATATATATATATATATATATATATATATATATATATATATATATATATATATATATATAGATCCTATCTTTTCAAAATCATCAAAACATTGCACAGAATAATAGTTTCATTCACATGAAGATAATTTCCACATGTACAAATGATGAGTAGAGGAAAACTGAAATAACGTGTACGATTTCGAACGTGGGTCAACGGTCGTGGCAGGAACAAATTTCCCTTCTGTTCTCTGAATAAACCAACCGTTTGCTGGAAGGGGGAGAAGGGAGTTAGAGGGGACTAGATTTCTATTTTAGGCACTTAATAGTTTACCTCCCCGTAAAAGTGACAGTAATATTGAAGAGATATTCTAACTGAATCGTGCTTATAATACATCAAGTGCTCTACGTGGTTCTGCATTTTCTTGTCTAGATTTGTGATACTTTAACATAGCGTTCGTTCCCTGGTACACACAAAAATATAAATATGATTCTTGCAAGTATAACGTTTGACATAAATAGTTCCTTCATTTGGGTCTTGGGTTATGTTGTGGCAAACATATCCAAAAAAAATGTGAAGAAATGGTGAAATTAAAAGGTAATTATGGTTATGGTTTATTATAATATTATATATATATATATATATATATATATATATATATATATATATATATATATATATATATATATATATATATATATATACTGTATATATATATTATATATATATATATTATATATATACATATATATATATGTGTGTGCGTGTATGTATATATGTCTAAAAGTAAGAAGTGAATTCTATATGTAAATTATGTATATACATATGTGTGTGTGCGTATGTATGTGCGGTGTGTGTTCTGTTTGTGTGTATCTCTGTACACTAGTGCCCATTATTGCACTAGTTTAATCAGATTTCCATCTGCACAAGAGCATATCAAAACTCGTACTTAGTACGAGTTTTTGTAAGAAGAAACCCGTTCCCCAGACGCCGCCGCCTCCTGAGCGCTTCGAGATTCGATGTTTTTTTCAGCAGCAAGAAGAAAAACGGTCATATGCATAAACCTATTTCTGCCCTGAATATGAAGAAGACATCCGGCAACGCTCCGTCAATCTTTGATTTGATCGCGAGCTTGAATTCCCTCTTGTTGTGCCGCCGCGAGAGTTTAAGAGCTTCTCTCGAGATCTGCAGAAGTTGGTACACACAATAGACTCGGGAATCAGACCACTCACGTCTGGACTAAGTTTGCCGATTATTTGTTTGTTTATTGCCGTTCTCGACGATTCGAGATGGACGAAGTTGTTTCGGAGATCGTAATTCCTCTTTTTATCTCTCATTCTTCTTCTTCACTTTATTACTTTTTCGCTGCGAAGGGTTTCGGAAGAGGAGTGTAGCCATTATGGAAAGTGCATATTTGGCAAGGTGCTTTCTTTCGAAAAGAAGAGAGGACGGGTCATGAAAGGAAAAGAACAGGAGTGGATGGTCGTCAGAGATCTTGGAGGAGGAGAAATTAAAATGGAACTTTTACTAAGAAGAAAATCAAGAGGAACAAACTTTGTTATAATTGCAGTTGAGCAACGGAGTTTTTTTTTTTTTTACCTTTCGGTCGATCGACACCATTCGTCAGATGGTCCTGTGTCTAACAGTCTGAAAGTTTGTCGAATTTGCGTTCCTGGGAATATGGTAATCTTTCTGAAGGACCGCGAAGAGCTACGCCCTGTCTGTCTGTATGTCTGTATAGTCCTTGGAAAGGCCAGATGACAGATAATACTTCTAGTTTTTAAAGATATCTAATTTCGTTTGAATGCCATTTCAGTTCTGGGTGTTAATTCAGTAGGGTTTTAGAACTCACGTGTTTATTTTGACTTATCTATTACTATTAGATAGTAATAGATAGAATGGAAATTCTGCGTAACAGACAACATATGATGCGTTTTGCGCAACACTATCATCATGAACATTTAGGAGACTATTTCGTGCTTCAGGTTATTTAAAGTTTGTTTTTATTAAAATTAATGAACATTTATGAAGAGTTCTTACCTGTTTCAAACATCCATTCATTAACACCTACATATGCGATGATCATTGTTTTCCTTGGAGAAACAATTACCTCGCCCTTCAGTCGTTACTACAATTTATAAACTCGGAAAAGCGCAACGAAAAGATATTCTAGTACTACTCTGGCTAAATTACACATATCACGTTAGAAAATCCTAGGCATGCAAATAACGTATCTCATATTCATCATACAAAACACCCAGAAATTAAAAGTTACATAGATATGTGAGATCGGGGCCATTTCTTGCTCATCCAGTTGGTCTGCCCCTGGACCCTCTTTCATCAGACATCGAATGAAAGAATCCGGTCAGCATTGCTGCTAATAATGGCGTTAGCATAACATTTTTTTGGGAAATGAATGTCGGGATGATAATGCAATGAACGCTAATAAGCAAGATAGACGAAAAGAAGCTACAGCCTCATTCTTGTCTTCAGCATGGCACCTTAAAGGTGATAGCAGAAGAATGAGTGAAGAGGAGCATTGCAAAGCAGCTAGAGTCAGGAAAGCAGTAGGAGCTCTGTGTTAGAACTTGCAGAAAAGGAGGACACTGACAAACGAAATAAAAGGTGGAACATATGAAGGGAGTACTGAGAGGAGTGCAATGTTGTCATTGAATATATATGAATAAGACGAGGAGACCTTTGAAAGGCATCGTCTGGGAAGTTTGTATTATATATATGTATATATATATATATATATATATATGTATATATATATATATATATATATATATATATATATATATATATATATATATATATATATATATATATATATATATATATATATATATCAGGCAAATTAGGGCATCTAGAACGCCGGAGATTCAGGAAGAAAAGGATGGAAAACAACCATCGGAGCATCATAAATTTAATGACCGAATTTTCGAGACTTGGGCCATGATACGGAAATCATCATTTGTAAATGAAGTCCTACATTTATTAGTGTGTTCTCTTATACTAGGAAATTCTTTGGTTTTCAAAGTGCATCCCGTACGGTGGCTGACTCCGAGATGGGAATCTATCCGGACCTTGAGCAATCTTTTGGTGGCCCAAGCACCCAATGACTATTCTCTCTCTATTTTGGAATCTTTAACAATTAAGCAGCTTGTGCCCTCGTTAAATAGTCAGGCCTCCTCCACTGTTTTGTTTATAGCCTAATTGACGTCCGGCCTTCCAAGAAGGAGAATGTCACTCAGTTTTTTAGCTTTCTAGAGATAGGTACTGGTCTTTCTGAATTTTTAAAAAAATTTTTATTTCATCTTTTTACCTTTTTATTTTTTAAAATCTTTTTAATTTTAACCTTTTTAATTGTCATTTTACCTTCTGTTTTTAATTTAAAATTTTGTATATTTTACATCTTGTTAATTTTAACCTCATTTTAATTGTCATTTTACTTTCCAGTCTGTTTTTAATTTGTAAATTTTGTATATTTTACTCAGTCGGTTACAGCAGCAGCTTCGGACTGATGATGAATCCGACTTAAAGTCTCGAAAATGTAGACATCCCGTCATTAAATCAACGGATGATTTGCTTAAAAGCAAATGGATGTGCCACTTCTTCTAAAAACATCAAACATCTTTCCTCCTATTGAACTTTACAAAAAACAAAGAAAGGGCGTTGGGTCGGGTAATATTTGCCGGGTCTAAGATACAGACTTGAATAAAAGCCAAATCAAAAGTCCTTCTGAAGTTTGAATACAAAAATGGGAATCAACTAAAAGAAAAAGAAGAAGAAGAAGAAGATTATATATATATATATATGTATATATATATATATATATATAGATATAAACATATACATGCCTTTTTTTTTTTTTTTTTTGGAGCTTTCACACCTACACAAACCCGACACACAATAATTCACACACAATCATCAACATATGTATGCATGTATATTATATACATATACATACATACATATATATATATATATATATATATATATATATATATATATATATATATATATATATATATATATATATATATATATATATATATATATATATATATATATATATATATATATATATATATATATGAAAGGTTGATGGATGGAGATTACTGATGAATTATTCAATTCTGAATCAGCAAACGGTTCGGGTTTCGTTTTGTAAACAATAGTTGACGACAGACTCGCAAAAAATAAATAAATAAATAAATAAAAATGGTTCAAATGACGTTTAAGCAACGAGGGCTGTTAGAAAAAGAAATGGGTGGATTGACGTAGAGGGGAAAGTGTAAGGGTCTACGTATCCGGAGAGCCGGCGAGAGTGCGTGCAAGGCAGGTGTATATAGAGTCGTAATATATGCAAGAGATTCAGATGCCTTGCTGACGAGACCAATATTTTGATGCATAAAGTATTTTTGATGTTATTGAGAGTTTACGCGAAGGGATTTTCATAACACGCTTCAGCAGTTAACGTCTGAAGAGACCAGTGATTGGCAATCAGCTTTTTTTCTGGAGCCACCAACTCTAAGGGGACAGTGCTTTGTACCACGACAGTAATACAACATGTAGGATACAAAGCTGAAAGACAGCTAAAGCACATGAACGAGACTGCAGAAAATTAATTTATTCCAGCAGTTGAAATAAAATACTCTGTGCAATAGAGAGCAAAAATAATAAGATTAAAAACAAAGTCAAGTAAAGAAATTAAATAAAAAAAAGATTAGCAAACGTTTAAATCAGTAAGCAAACTAGGTACCTCTGATATTAAATATAAGAATATAATTATCGATCTATATAAATAACCTGTAAGATTAACACATCCCTTAGTAAAGAAATAAATTCCTTTATAAACGGTTAGAGAACTTTTTAATGCCAGTATAGCAATTTTGTCTCTCTCTCTCTCTCTCTCTCTCTCTCTCTCTCTCTCTCTCTCTCTCTCTCTCTCTCTCTCTCTCTCTCTCTGAGATTTGCATGCTCGTTTTTACCTATTTGCTGTGCATACATATGTACACATAGTGTACACAGAGAGAGAGAGAGAGAGAGAGAGAGAGAGAGAGAGAGAGAGAGAGAGAGAGAGAGAGAGTAGTATGATTCCTTCATAAAAAAAACGTTCTATCTGGACAATAGGTCATCTAAATGTCAAGATCTGAATCATCAGAAAATAACGACGGAAATTCACCGGTTCACGTGAAGTCTGGGATACACGGAGACGTGATCAAAAACGTCTATGGGTTTAATGATGCTGTTTAGAAATACGCTTTTGATGTCGTTCGCGTCTCGGAAAGATGAGTCGCCGGAGAGGAAACGGAATTAGAATCGGGAAAGAATCTGAATCTCAGATTGTTAGGCAGCGGAGAAATACAGAATTAGGACCAAAGAAGAAGAATCTTCAGATTCTTCTCCGTCGTAGAATCTCTGAAAGGGGGAAACTTTTGGCAGACAATCACCAGATATAAAGTTTGAATAATATTAATAACGCGAATGTTTTATTCGAGATTCTGACGGCCTTGGATGCTGGTGGCGGTATAGAAAGGGCAAGCTAGGAATATATTGTCTGTTGCTTGATTGCGTAGCAGAAAATATTTGCTGAATATTGACAAAAGTATTTTTAACTCTTCCGTGTGAAATTAAGACAGATAGATATACCAATCAATAACTTGCTCAGGAATAGTAAGACTTCGCTAAGTTTTTGGATAATAATCTGAGTTCTTCCTTGTGTCGTGTATGGAATTGTCTGTGCGATGTTTTTTTGTGGTGCTGAGATAGAAATTAGCTCAGGAATAGCAAGGAGAACATGTAGAGGAAATAGAATATGACAGATAAACAGAGAGAGAATAAGAGAGAAAGATGAAGTATTTGTCTCACATAAATTTTGTGTAGATAAAAGGTGTATGAGAGTGGTTATTTGTAACATCTGAAACTTGTCAGGTATCCTATTCAGCGGTCTTATGACAAATGGCAACTTATAACTAATGTTATCACATCTTTGGTTAAACCCTACTTCGAAATTTCTTCTCAGTCCCTCAAAAGAAGCAAACAAGAGTTTACATTAAATAGGAAAATTGCTTCCACTCGCTAACTAGAAGGAAAAACAATCAAATTTCTCCGTAAGAAAAACATAAAATAAAACTGCGCTGAACTTGGGAAAGAAATTTAAATAGCTTTTGTTTTATTGATAAGTCTAAGCTTTTAAATTCTCAAAGCACTTCCAAGTTAAGGCCGAAGAAAATGTCAACAACATAAATTCAAGGGCTCCAAATAGCAGATATTGTTATAAGGATACATGAGACTCCTACACGAAGTTGTTCCAAGAACTCATTAATGATCAAGCTAAAGTCAAGGTTAATGCGACTCGCAGCAAAACCGGTTCTGTCTTGAGATTAGTGACTCGGCTTTCTCAGTTTGTCGTCTATCGTTATTTTTTTTTTTATTTTTATTCCTTTTTTTTTTCTTTTAGCTACGGGGAATAAAGCTTTGTTAAGGCAGGTTTACATGTCTTTATTATTGTATATTCAAGAGGCAGTGATAATTGTTGTACACATGCGCAGCACCTTACAGCTGATTTGATGAACTGGATACCTAAACGAGACAAAGCTTGCGCGGCAGCCACGTTGACTGCTTTCCATACAAATCTTCCTGAATTTTCTTCGCTATAGTTGTTCTCCATGCTGTCTTCGATACATTAACATACATTATCTCTCTTATGGAGACCAGCATGAAGTGATGTATTAGAAACACTCATCTTCCAGACTACATGATGACGCTTGTTTGGAAGAGCATAATGCTTCACACCGATCAATCTTGTTATGATAATGCAATTGCTATTTTCGTTGTGGACAGTTTCTTGCTACAGACGAATAACTTTAGTACTGTCTTGTACTTTCTTGAAGAACGATTCTGAAGCTATTGCAAAATACGGACTATTTTCCGCAACAGAATATTTAGTTCATGCCAGCTCGTGTGGCCGAATGAAAGCGACATTTTGCATAGCAACTATTGTCGATTAACGGTTTTCAGTTAAGTCTGGTTGTTGCATCGTGATTCTTCATGGGTGTATTGCCTTAGCAACTGTGTTTTATTACTGCAATTTAACAACGAAATTAAATTCTTAAACTAGTCTACCTATTCTTATGCTATGAGAACGCTAATGAAATCAACGCAAAAAATAAATAAATAAAACTCCCTGACGTCACTGCCTCCCCGTATGTTAAAGTAACTCCATTTTCCAAAGTGAGTCTTGGGATCTAGGGAACGTTCTGTCAGGCGTAGTTTCAACTTGAAACATTCCCTTGAAAAATGTTGGTCATTATTTATCTTGAAATTTTCTAGTCTGCCTCTAAGTTCACAGTCCTGTATAGTTACTCCTTTTTCTGAAATTTATGGTACTAGTAGAAATCACAGGTTGTCTTCCTTAGCATCTTAGCCGATTCACCAAATTCGGAAATCGTCCAGAACTGTCATTTCCTGTTTCTATTTTATCGTGAGTATTTTATTTTCTGGCTGACATGAATGTCAGTTCGAATTGAGCCAAACATTTCTGGCTAAAATCCTGCATTCGAAATATACGAAATAGAACGTCAAATTGAAGTCATTATTCTAGATCTGAATTCGTTCATAAAATATTTGAAAGTCAGTTTTGTTGGACAAGGGAAATGCAGAAGGCTCACTTGTTTTTGCCATAAGTTTTTGCATTAATTGCAACTGTCTCCACTCAGTAGTAATAATTACCTGTAAAACCAGTGAGTCTCGGGTACCACGATAAAACATTGACAGAGAACAAATATGATAATTTCTGGGCAGAAGATTAAGTTTGAATACTATGGTCAGAATCCTGTTTGAAATAATTTCGCTAATGGTTGTAGTAGAATGAAATAAATAAGAAGAACGGTTTTAGCAAAGCGCATTATGTAACTTATTAAATAAATATCAATTATAATTTAGATAAAAAATCTTGACATATATGTCAAGTTAGGACACTATTCAGCAAAGTAATCACTTGTCTGACGTATTGTTAGGTATTAATTAGTCATACGGCGTCAACATCACCTTCATCATCCTCCAAGAATATCTGATTAAGTTGTTAATCAGGTATTCTTTTGGATATTCAACACCGCGTAGCAAAAGAGAGGGATTTTCCAAAGAGCATTTTCAGAGAGGAGCAAAGGACCTTTGTAAAATTATATATTTGAAAGAATTGCATTATGGAAAAGTTGTTGGAAATGGCTTGAAAAAAGAAAAAGGAAAACAAAAAGAATGGAGGGATGGTTTCATTGATGAACGACTTATGGAGGGACAGTAAGTTAAATGGAGGAAAAATACTTGATGTTTTAAGAGACATGGAGAGGAAAGATAAGAATAATAAAGGAGACCAGTGCCCTGCCTGAAAATAGAACTTCGATGGTTGGTTTGATTTGCTTTTGGAATTTATATTGTCATGCCTACTGCAGTAAGTTTTACAATTTAAATACATTCTTTTTTAATGTAATGTGATATGCTCTCCCACATGCTTCTAATATAAACAAAACTGCGAGAACTGACACCGAAGAGATAAAAAACACCAAAAGGAAAAATGAAACCCACTTATATTTACAGCTGCAGGGCCTATAAAACGGAAAGACGTCTCATACACTTAGAACTGTCTG
>NC_089746.1:18942760-18952760 GCF_040412425.1 Macrobrachium rosenbergii
TGTATGTTTTTGTGCAATGCTCATATATTTTCTCTTGTTTTTGTCATTTATTGACTGTAATAGCTGTAGTACTGTTTATGGGAGATGCTAAATGTCAGTTTTTACAAGGGTTGGCTGGTTGTGCGATAAGCTAAGATACCTCTTAGATACAGGCAAGATTTATGATGAACATAAATTAGCATATATTACCCCTATTTTCAAAAGTGTATCAAGACTAGAGGCAAGTAATTATAGGCCTGTGAGTCTAACATCACATATGAATGTGTATGAAAGGGTAATGAAGAAAAATATAATGAAACATTTAATGAAAAATAGTTTGTTTAATATGGGACAACATGGCTTTGTACCCAGAAAACGTACACAAACCCAACTGTTAGTCCACCATGAAAACATATAAAAATATGATAAACGAAAAAGATACAGATGTAGTTTACCTAGATTTTGCAAAAGCTTTTGACAAGGTAGACCATAATATATTAGCGAAAAAAATTAGAAAACATAATATTGTGGACAAAGTAAGAAGATGGATAAAAGAATTTTTGCAAAACAGAAAACAGATAGTGATTGCAAATGATGAGAAATTGGACGAAGCAAGGTAATATCCGGTGTGCCACAGGGTACGGTGTTAGCTGCATTGCTGTTTGTTAATATGATTGCAGACATAGTAATGTTAAGGACTCGGTAGTGAGAAGTTTCGCCGATGACACAAGAATAAGTAGAGAAATTACTCGTGATGAAGATAGGAACTCACTACAAAGAGACCTAAACAAAATAGATGAATGGGCAGAGGTAAATAGGATGGTATTTAACTCTGATAAATTTGAATCAATAAATTATGGTGATAAGGAAGGAGTGCTATATGCATATAGGGGACCTAATAATGAGACAATCACAAATAAGGAAGCAGTTAAAGACCTTGGTGTGATGTTGAATAGGAACTTGTTATGCAATGATCAAATAGCAATACTATTGGCAAAATGCAAAAGAAAAATGGGAAGGTTGTTTCGGCACTTCAAAACAAGAAAAGCCAAACACATGATTATGCTTTACATAACGTATGGACGTAGTCCACTTGAATATTGCAATATGATATGGTACCCACACTACCAAAAGGATATTGCACAAATAGAGAGTGTACAAAGGTCCTTTACAGCTAGAATAGAAAAAGTTAAGGACCTTGACTATTGGGAAAGACTACAATTCTTAAAATTATATAGTCTCGAAAGGAGAAGAGAACGCTACATGATAATACAGGCATGGAAACACAGAAGGAATTACCGAAAACATCATGGAGCTAAAAATATCAGAAAGAGCAAGCAGAGGTAGATTAATCGTGCCCAAAACTATGCCAGGAAAACTAAGGAAAGCACACGGGACACTAATCCACTACGCACCAGCATCGATAATGCAGCGTCTATTCAATGCGTTACCAGCTCATCTGAGGAACATAGGAGTGAACGTAGACGTGTTTAAGAATAAGCTCGATAAATATCTAAGCTGCATCCCAGACCATCCAAGATTGGAAGATGCAAAATATACCGTAAGATGCATTAGCAATTCTCTGGTAGACATCAGAGGTGCCTCACACTGAAGGACCTGGGACAACCCGAACTAACTGTATGTCTGTGTAGTTCTCTGAGCCAGAGAATAATTTCCCTATCTTTTTTCACTCTTCAGGGGAAGAAACTGTGTTTTTTCCTTTCTTTCCCATTGAAGAAACTCTGTTTATACCTGTTTCTTCCAGGGTGACCACTTTATACAAATGCCTAACTGGCAACCCAGGTTTAACCTCATGGAAGAATTTTGGTAGTACCAGTTAGTTCAGGTAGAGATATGGTAAAGACAGGGTGGTCTCTCTCTCTCTCTCTCTCTCTCTCTCTCTCTCTCTCTCTCTCTCTCTCTCTCTCTCTCTTCATGTAGAAGAGTGTAAGATTGTGGTCACTCTCCCAAACATATAAGTTTTGGAAACTGTTAATAATATTTAATGCTCCCTTGGTAGAATCTGATATAAGAGAGAGTTTACAGTAACAGGCCTTAGGTAAAAGTGTTATTGCTACCGCAAAAAGGAAAAAGGAGTTGTGTAATGGTGTGCAGAAATTTGTATAAGGTAAAGTGGTATTTACTTATTTTTTTACCATGTTAAAAAGGTGGATATAATCTTTTTAAAAAGGTGGATATAATCTTTTAAAAAGGTGGATGTAATCTTTAAACAGATTTTGGAGGTGGATGTAATCTTTAAACAGATTTTGCCTAAGTTGATAAATTTTTGTACATTTTTATATGTTCTTGTTTTTACATTTCTTTTGTGTGTTCTTCTGTTTACAATTTTGTAGTGTTACACAAAATTTTGTGTTGGTGATTTAACATTGATTTAATTAGCACTTATGTTGATACTTTAACACTGCATATTTGTTTTGATGTTCATTTGTTAAGATTTCCTTTCCAAATTTGGAGTAAATCTTAATAGTTTGAATTTTGCTTAGTTAATGTAATTTCTTGATAAATTAGAGTTTTATGAATTAATCTTGTTTAAGAATTAACTAAATCTTGTGTTGTTTTCAAGTAATAGTAAATTTTTTCAGATTGTGAATTCTAATTATAGCTTTTGAAGTTAGAAATAAACTTTTGTATTTAAAGCTTTAAAAGCACAGTGTTTCGTTTTTGGCCACTTGTGAATAGGGTTATTTGTGTATGCACAAGGTAAGTGATAGACATGTTTTGTTCTCTTCTCCTATATGAAGGTGAAGAAGACCAGGGAAACAATTATAGTTGTCTGATGGAGTGATGCCCTTTCCCCTCTAGTATGTTTATTGCTTAACAGTTATTACCTCACTCATAACCTGATAAACTTAGATTGATTTTTCAAGTGATAAACAAGTTTTAAGGGATCACTGTTACCTTTAGAGTGTTCAGTCGTGATATTATTATTATGAGTTCTCAGGTATCTGGCTGAAGTGAGGTAAATTTTTGGATTTAATAGTTGTGTAATAACCAGGTACTTGATCACTTCTTGGCAATATATATATATATATATATATATATATATATATATATATATATATTCTATTATATAATAGTACACTGTGTTCTTTTGAATCCTACCCGATTTCAGGATAAACCAGAATTCGCGTCGCTATCTCAGCTGTTTACCACTGTTCATCAACAATGAACCGTTCTGCGTATCCAGGATCTGAATACGTAGGGGTAACTTCTGTATCCGAGCATTTCAATTAATGGCGCGAGGAACAAAGGGAGGAATAAAGGAGGATTTGCGAGGGATGTGAATGAGAGAGACAGGAAGACGTAACTCTCCTTGTCATCAGTCTTGGCAACTGAATCCCGCGAGGAACAACTTTTTATTTACTTATTTTTTTTTTAGCGATCTCGATTGTTTTGCTGCTAATTTGAGAGGACTGTATACCTCATCTCTTTTGACAAAGAGACTAATTGCGACATTCCTTCACTCTGAAGGGTAGCTGCGTTCAAAAAAAGAGCGCAAATCCAGGTTAATGATTTGATAAGAAGAAAGGGAACATGGGTACGAAAGTGTTAATGGATTCCACCTTCTTAGCTGATGCCGCACCTGCCACTTGAACAGAGGCAAATCATCATTTACGACAAATAAGGATTGTGACAAAATGTTTCATTTTTGGTCTCCATTATGCCACCGAGAGGTGCCAATTTGTCAGAGAACGTCCCGTTTTCTTTTTTGCTTTGACGGGACGAGACAAAAACGAAAGCGAGAAGCGCACACCCTCTCCATGATGAATGGCTCAATATATTCCCACGTGGGACTCCTGTCTCTCCTAATATCCAGTTAATACGTCTTCGTCAGGACGGCAACACTATTTGCTTGAGAATATTGCCTGCCGTCATATACGCAAATATACACATAAGCAAATATACGCATCGAAACTGACGAAACATGCAATAGCCAGGACAAAAGGACGATTGATTTTCCCTATCCTTATTGCCTAAACATACAAAATAGTCCCTTGACAAAACAACATTTAAGTGTTATGAACAGCTAAAGGACAAATATACAAATATACATCAAATATTTACACATACGCAAGCGCACATATACATATCGACGTTGAGCAAACAGTAGCAAACAAAAACAAAAGGATTGCTTTCTCGCCCATTCTAACTTATGCGTGTGGAGGCTTAAAATGACAAAGGCGGTTGGCCGAGTCAACATTTGGCCCGGGAGACCAAATATTTTGATTTTCCAAAACCTTGAGAGTCGAGGTTTACGAAAGGATGGCACAGTAAATGTCCTAATATTCCAGGAATCGGAATTATGGTTCGGAAGAGTCATTAAGTATTAAGGATTATTGGGAAGAGTCTTACAGCCTAAAGGAGCATTATCTTCGAGAGAGAGAGAGAGAGAGAGAGAGAGAGAGAGAGAGAGAGAGAGAGATCTTAAATTATGTGTGTACGTTTTGTGATCAAAGAGTAAATGCATGATTATTCACTCGAATAATTATGCAACATTTATTGTCTATATACAGACGAAACACTCACACAGAATAAAATAATAACATCACGTCATAGCTAACGAAAATGTTTATGTAGAGAGCTAAATCCTACGAAGAAAATATTCCGCCTTGAGACACTAATTCTCTCTCTCTCTCTCTCTCTCTCTCTCTCTCTCATTCGCTATCCGACAGTTTCAGAGATTTCAGACGACTCGGCAGCACTATTCCATATGTCACAACAAAGTGTCACCTCTGCAGCCAGATGATCTACTGCAGCTTTTCAGCGTCATATTTTATAATAATTTATGAATAATAATACGTCATTGAGGGGCTACACATTAACCTTAGGTAATATTCAAAGCGTACAACTGTTATAACTCCCTAAATTCAAATGTGTTCGTTATAAACTATGGGATGTAGCTAGACATATAATTTCTATTATTTTCCAGTAAGGAATTTATCTCTAAACTTGTTATAAATTTCTGACTCACATCGGGATCGAACCCAGCTCTTTCAATTGAAAGGCAAGGTCGCTGCCAGCTGAACCTGTGTGGTTCAGTTGGCAGGGCCCTTGCCTTTCAACTGAAAGACCTGGGTTAGATCCCGATGTGAGTCAGGAATTTACTTCTGCTCCACACGTGATTGTGTGTTGATTACTTCTTAATTTTTTTTATTATTATCTATCCTGCTGTATATGTTCATCTAAGTCACATGGATATATACATAATAACTGTGCATGTACAGTAGATATATAGACGCAAGAATTAGTAAACGCTTACTTGCTCTTTAGCGCGTTTTTAGATGAAACCTTGGAATTTAGAGATTACACAGTTTATGTTTTTGGACTACCACACATATATTATGCTGAAGTCGAACAATCAAAAGTGAAATAGTTTAAAGAGTGTTTTTATTACCATTCATTTCTAGATCTTGGTCCTATAGACTTTCTCTTCGTTTCGTGAATCGATTAATATGACTTTTTTTTTTAAATGGCAGGTGTGTTATTACGTAATAACTGGAATTCTTGAAACTTTCCTGCCTTGTTCAGTCTCTTTAGTTCGAAAATATATATAAAAAATCCTTTTACAATTCATCTTGGAAACAAAATTCAAATGAAAAAATTAAAACTTTACTGTATATCACACCTCTGAATATTATAAATTTGTAATCAAATTCAAATTCAAATTCAAAATCTTTATTTCGGACATAAATGGCCATAGATAAACACATACATATACATATATAAACATACATAAAAAGCCTCCAAACCTTAAAAGAATAAAAATTTAAAATAATTATGAGAAATTATTACGAAAGAGTGGTGAAAAATTATGATATGAATGAGGTGCGGATAATGACTCTAGTGATACTTCCTACTAAAAGGACATATACATATGCAGCATATCAGAACAAAACAAAGAAATACTGTATTCTTACACAAAGAGCGCACCAGATGCACTAAGCATAAATGAGGCCTTTCCAGTGTTTGAAAATAAATGAATTATGCAAGTAAAGTGGGTGGGCAACCCTCTTCATAATACAGTTTTCAGAATTCTTCAGCCTTTGCAAATAGCTTGTTATGGTTTTGCGTCTCAGTTCCTGAAAAGATGGCTGACCAAAACCCACAAAAAGAGCGGATGCGTTTGCATACCTCGAATGCCCATGAGTCTTCTAAGGCTATCGTTGTAGCATACCCTCAGCTTATTCATAGTCCGTTGTTTTGCTCTGACAACCAAAGACATGCCATAAAAACTTGTACAAAAAAACTCGTAAAAGCATTTTCTTGACATCAGCGCTACATTTAGAAAAATTCCTTAAAATCATATTGCCCCTTGTACATAGACCTCTGTACAAATATTCTACATGGGCATCGTCCGAATTTTGAGCAGTGAGATAATATCCTAGGTACTTTATTTCAGGTACAAGATCTATACGTGCATTGTTAACAACAATAGGTGATATATTACTTGGGCAAATCTTACTCTTAGAAAAAATAATACATTTGGTTTTCTTTACATTTAACAATAGAAGCCTATCGGACATGAAATCACGACAAATGTTTACAAGCTGTTGTAGCCCACCTACTGAGGGAGCAAATAAAACAATATCATCTGCGTACAGCAAATGGTTTAAAATCATGTTGTTTAAATAACACCCCGCTTTAGTTTGACTCAGTCTCTGTGAGAGGTCATCCATATATACATTGAACAGGTAAGGTGAAAGTAAACTTCCTGTCTCACTCCACATGAAGTGGAGAATTCACTGAAAATACATGGCCCCATTTGACAATCATTTGCTGATTTTTATACCATTCACCAAGCAGTTTAATAATATAGCAAGGAATATTTCTTTTGACAGTACTTCAAGTAACATCTTATGAGACACTTTATCAAAGGCTTTAGACATATCCATGAAACAAGCAAATACAGGTGTTTTACGAACATTATACTCCTCAGTTACGTGTTTAAGAATATGAACTGGCATTTCAGTTCCATGATGGGATTTGTAAGCGAACTGGTTGTCACTTGTCAATAGGTACTCTTGCATCTCTCCAATAGAATCGCTTCCAAAACTTTGAGATAACAGTGGCTAGAGCAATCGGTCTATAATTAGATATGTCACTGTGGTCCGCGTTTTATCTTTAATCAAAGGAGAGAGTATAACCAGAATAAGAGCTCTTGGTAAGTATGAATGACAGAAACAGGAAGTAATGAATAAACTTAGTAAAACTCTAAGTACCGGATGCGCCTCAGTTAAGTGCTGAAGGGTCAGCCCGTCATGTCCAGGGCTACTGGAAGTGTTCAGAGAATTCAAAGCATTCGAAATTTCATTGACATTTGTCCCTGTAACATCTCGCTGACTCTGATTTTCCACTGGGTCTGGAACAGGATGAGTAGGATCATTAAACAGCTCAGAATAATGTTCTTTTTCCATAACTCGGCAATGTTTTCATAACCACTCACATTATTTATTATGTCTGGCAAGAATGTTTGGGATTTTCTTTTCTTATTTATTTCTCTCCAAAACTTCTTCATACTCCCTTTAAGACTCGTAGCAATTTTATTGGATCGAATTTCCTCTTCACTTTCCTTACAAAATCTAAGCATCCTTTGAACTGAGCTTTAGAAAATTTCATTTTATCATAGAAATATCCATCCCTTGGATTACCAGATTCCTTCCATGCTAAATAGTCATACCGTGCTTCATGATGGAATTCCTTTACAAAGTCGTTCCAACCAGGAACATGGTTGAAGCCTCTGTGATTCAACTCCTTAGAGTCAGACGACTGTTGAAGTGCACTAATTATGTCCAAAAGAAATCTTTCAATAGCTCTATAATGATCTTCGTTTTGACATGGTCTTGTGTTACATTGCAGAGCTTCCAAAGGCAACTCGACGTTTTTCAAAGCTTCTTCAGATTTAACTCTGTATGCCAGTAGATCGCAGAGATAAAACTTCGTCTGACTACCATCATTCGTCTGTACCAGCGTAGGTAGTTGAGAGACCTTCAAAGAAAATGAAAGGGACGATGGTCTGAACCAATAATGGAATGCAACACACGTATATTGCTAATGTGTGTTAGAAGACTAGGGGGCAAACAAGGTGGTCTAACCAACGGGTATGGCCGTTGCATCACTCACCCAAGTGTAAGTGTCGGAGGGCATCACAGCAACATCACCAATACAATAATCGTAATGGGTGCAGAAGTCTTTCAGCTCGTTACCAAAGCGTGATTCAGGGTGAGCGTTAAAATCACCAACCACAAAACCTCCCCATTTGGGTGATCTGACATAAGACAGTGTATTTTTGCTAAACAGTCAATGTATTCCGCATCATTTTGTCCGTCTGAGTATGGAAGATAACAATTGATAATCCTTATACAATTTTCATTTATAGACACGTCAATACAAATTAGTCTGTCATTTGAGGTGTCTACTCGCCGCATACAGGAGGCAAGGCTCTTTCGGTACAGAAAAGCAACTCCCCCATAAGGACGACCAGTTAACAACTGATTCGATAAATCAACCGGGGAAACTGCATAATATGCAAATTCAGAATTTATTCTATTCAGGTAGTCTGATTCCTGCACCGGGAGCCAAGTCTCCTGCAAACAGACTATGTCAGAAACATGAGTTAATTCGGCTACATCAAAATGGCAATTTCTTACTGATCTACAGTTATAAGATGTAAAGCTTAAATCCATTTATAAAGAGAATAAAAATGAAGATTAATCATACCAACGACGGACCAAAATATCCTTACCCCAACTTTCTGGTTTGTACAAATCCTTAACCCTACTTTGAGGCATTTCTTTAATAATGACTTTGAAAGATCGATAGTGAGAGAATTTTTGTTCAACCAGCTCACACTCCACCGTCGTGACACCTGCTATGCAAGAAACATGGCCAAGAAGCATTTCTGAAGTCGTGTCAGGTTGCAGCCTAGACACAAATAAATGTACATGCCTTAAAGGCTGAGCTGCCCCTAAGTGTGCTTCCATCACTCTCCCCAATGATAGGAGGCTTACGCCGTCTTCGTTCAAAAACACTCCCCTTCTCTTTATAGCCCTGACTTTCTTTTCTTGAGCTTGTCTTCTTTGCAGTAAGCGCTTCCGTTTTTTGTACTCGTGCCCAGGTATGTTCCATCTCTCTTCTTCCTTCTCCTCGTCGGCTGTGGACTCGGCGAAATCCATAAGAACGTCCCGCACCCCTTCCAAAGGTTTGCTACTCCCATTCAATGATTTTTGTTGCCCATCTTCATTCCTTCTATCTTTGGTCGGTCCAAGGTTTTTCTGCACGACTTTTGCCATCGATAATCTCGGTTCAGTGTTCCTTGCAAAACGTATGTAATCGTCCACTGCAGGTAAGTCACTGCGAGGACTCACTCTAGCCTCCTCAGGGTATGGTATTACCTGCTTCTGCTCCAGAATTTTTCCATATCCTCCATCCTGGTTGAAAGCCTATGATACTTAGCAGACATGAGTTCCATCTCCATCCGCAATGAACTCATATGTCGACTCATTGAAGGTGCATCTATAAATTCCATCGAAACAGACGGCACCTGCGTACATTTTGTGATGCAAAATATGACATCCGAAGCGACATTTTGCGACAAAATGAAATCATTTCTTTAATGTCGTTTACCTTTTTAGTTGTTCCCTGTGTGTCTTCGATTTTTCGGGGCATTTGAATTTTTTGTATACATCAATAATTTTGCTTTTGCTACATCATCCTCGCCATAAAAATCATTGCAGATAGCAAAATATCGTCATGAGACATAAAATTCACTTTATTATAAATAAAGAAAAGGATTCCATTGTCGACATATTCCTTTATCTCCGTAATCGCCTCCCAGGCCACCTCATCATTACTCGTATCACACATTTGATTCATAGGTTTCTATGACGTAACGCCAGTGGTAGTCTGCAAAAACCTTCAGTACGCATGCGCGGAAAATGAAAACTTTGACAGTGAGGGACCACTGCCCAGGAATAATTCGCATGAACATTCACTATTCTTG
>NC_089746.1:18957760-18980260 GCF_040412425.1 Macrobrachium rosenbergii
TACATTCATATAAATAATATATATATATGTGTGTATATATATAATATATAATATATATATGTATAAAGACGAAAAAATAATCTCGATCAACCTAGACGAATCAGAAAAATAAACAAATAAGCGACATCACTCCAACCAAGACAGGGGACAGGGAAACCCATCTGGGCGTCCGTTCGTTTCCTCGTAAAGGGAATAAGCAACTGATCACATCGAATAAACTTAAATTTCACAGCATCCCCCTCTCTCTCTCTCTCTCTCTCTCTCTCTCTCTCTCTCTCTCTCTCTCTCTCTATATCTCTCTCTCTCTATATATATATATATATATATATATATGTGTGTGTGTGTATACATTATACATACGTATATATATATATATTATGTATATGTATATATATATAAATATATATGAATATAAATATATTCAGTATATATATATATATATATATATATATATATATATATATATATATATATATATATATATATATATATATATATATATATATATATATATATATATAAGAGAAGCCACGATTAATCGATGGACTGTCACATGAGTTGTTCCGGGGTGTTGGGGGCGGCGTTCAGTTTAAACAAAGCCAGCTAGTAAACTTCATTATCACTTGCAAAGCTTCCTTGTAAACAGTCACATGAACATAAGCACACACACTGTATTCGTACACAAACAGAAACAAAGACTTTAATTTAATGTTTAATCATTAAGTACTACAAGGAGATAAATACACTTTAATTATAAATATAGTATCTAACTTATTTTTGCCAGTTCGCGTGAGACAGACATACGCAGCTCACGTGGCTTACTGAGTAAAACGGTTTTCTTGAAAGGAAGTATAGAACTGATCGTTCTCAGTATGTAAAGGAATCCACATCCTCACACAAACACACACACACACACACATGTATATGTATATAAAAGTAAGTATACCTTAGTTTAATTCTTCATTGGCCGGTCGGAGATTCGAATGCGCGGCCAGCAGAGTGCTAGGCGAGAACGGTACCCAACCGACTAAAGAGGAATTAAAAGTTAAGTAGACCTCAGTTTAACCAGACCACTGAGCTGATTAACAGCTCTCCTAGGGCTGGCCCGAAGGATTAGATTTATTTTATGTGGCTAAGAACCAGTTGGTTACCTAGCAACGGGACCTACAGCTTATTGTGGAATCCGAACCACGTTATAACGAGAAATGAATTTCTATCACCAGAAGCAAATTTCTCTAATTCTTCACTGGCCGGTCGGAGAATCGAATATATGGGTTTATATATATATATATATATATATTTATATATATATATATATATATATATATATATATATATATATATATATATATATATATATATATATATATATATATATAACCGCCATCACATTCGTACTTACGCTATACACATACCTACCATGATCACTCAAAGATTTCCCAAAACTGAATCGAACTCCAGTACAGTGAGGCAATATATCATTCCCGGAAACCGTAAATCGCGCTGCAAGAGACAGAAGACGATAAAAGAGGATTTAGGCCTCCGGGCAAAGTGAATTAGGTATAACAGGGGTTCGAGATTTGAGCTTAACTGTTTGATCCCGGGATTCTCCCGGAGAAGGCACAGATAAGAGGATTTCTCCTTTAGCGGGATCGTTATTACTGAGCCATACTATTTCCACCACTTCAATAGTCACTACTACTACTACTACTACTACTACTACTACTATCAGTGATCATGATTAGTGATCATGACGTGATTACGGTGAGGAAAACCTATGAGTTACCCTGCTAATAGTATCTTTACGTATGCAGGAGGAACTATACTGTAAATATGTTGGTGTGATATAACAACTACAGCATTCTGTTAATGATAATGGATGCTTCCTGACAGTTAGATTTTATTGATGACTTGTTCAATTATATATATATATATATATATATATATATATATATATATATATATAAATTTCTGACTCACATCAGGATCGATCTTTCAAGTGAAAGATAGACTATCAGAAATTTATATGCGCGATAATTATTTCTATATTCATATATATATATATATATATATATATATATATATATATATATATATATATATATATATATTATATATATATATATATATATATATATATATATATATTTCTGACTCACATCAGGATCAGAACCCAGGTCTTTCAATTGAAAGACGAGACTGCTGCCAACCCAGCCACGCAAGTCAGAATTTTATTTCTGTTCCACGCGCGATTGTGTGTTAATTATTTCTATCATTCATATATATATATATATATATATATATATATATATATATATATATATATATATATATATATATATATACATACATATATACATATATATATATATATATTTTTTTTTTACCTCCTATCCATACTGCCATTAGATACATGTGGTAATCTTATCTATCGTTATTAATATTAATAATTTCATTCTCGTCCTAAGCCTTCAGTATTTCCTTATCAACCAGAGAATTGCTTCAGCCAAGCCTGCTACGACCTGCGACCCTCGCTTGGTACCTGTACTTGTACCTGTACACGTACCAGGAAGTTCTTTGTTAAGGTAATCGAACCATCCTTCCAAGGGTCCTTAGACATTCTCCCACGTTTCCCCTTTTCCTTTCTTTTTTCCCCTCGTTCGAAAGGTTACCTTTATTCCCCAGCCGTAAATTTCCACCCTCTCGAACAGCCCTATTGGGGTATTGAAGCCTCGCTAAGAGGGGTCCACCGGTTCCATAAATTCTGGAACGCCGTGTTGTCCAGACCAACTCATTGCCTTGGGAATTTCCAGTTTATTACCCGAGGCTGGAATGGACACAGACATGAACAGAAACGCACACACACAGACGGACTGCGTTCGCGTTTCCCGAATAGATACTCGTATTTCACGTGAATGGCAGTCAGTAGCCAAGATGGTTCACGGGGATGTTTAGTGCGATGGGACTATGATGGATGACTGGAAGGACGTCTCACTGGTTATCTGTCCGTTCTTGTGTGTAAAGTACGATAATAAATGTTCGTTGGTAAGGGCAACAACTTGTCTTTGTTGGACCTGTTACTACAATAATTACTACTGTGGCTAATTACTTCTGCTATTACTACTACTGCTACTACTTCTGCTTCTGCTACTACTACTACTACTACTACTACTAGTAACTATTATTATTATTATTATTATTATTATTATTATTATTATTATTATTATTATTATTATTATTAAAAATAATTTCTGTTTTAAAGGCATTTAGCTTGTAGAGAGTCTTCTATTTTTCGTATTATATTCTTCTCGTCTGCAGGTAGGTGGAATAATAAATTTCAGAGGACATGAAAAGATATTCCAGAATATCTTTCCTTGTCCTCTGGAAATTTATTATTCCACCTACCTGCAGACGAGAAGAATATAATAAGAAGAATAGAGATTACTTTCTACAAACTAAATGCCGTTGAGACAGCAATTGTTTTTGACAACACTTCCTAAAGAGGACTCCTTCCATATTATTATTATTATTATTATTATTATTATTATTATTATTATTATTATTATTATTATTATTATTATTATTATTCCAACAAACGCTCATGACACCCTAGTCATAAAACTGAAAAATATATACAGTATATTGAAAATATATATTCAAGGCATTGTTCATCATCAAACGAAAAACAGAAGAAAAGAAAAGACAGTTGGAAGAAATGCCAGGACCCGCTCAGAATTCTTTATGCAGACAGAGTTCCTCTTTCTCTGGAATCCGTATTGGTACCTGACTGATTTATCGATTCATACAACTGGCATTGCAGTTCCCAAGGTCATTGGAGGCAATCCGTATTGGTTTTCCATTCATTGCTGTCAGTAAGAGTAACGTCGAAATTCGGAGAAGCAGAACCACAAAAATGAGATGGTTGGTTCCTTGGGGTTTGGTGGAGGTTGGGGGGTGGAGAGAGAGAGAGAGAGAGAGAGAGAGAGAGAGAGAGAGAGAGAGAGAGAGAGAGAGAGAGATTTTCTCATGGAAAGTAAGAATAGACCTGGAAGGAATCCTGCGTTCTGGAAATAGATAAAAGGTCTGGAAGGTCATGGAAAGGTTGTGTGGCTCTGGAAGGTACGAAGAGTGTCTGCTTTGCTTCTGCATCGTTGGAGACCGCAATCTTCATGGCAGTGTCCCGATGGAGGCCTCTCCATCATCCTGTTAATACAAAATGAATGAATGTGGCCGAAATGGCAGGTAATGGAGAAAGATGCTGGAGGGAGAATCCGAAGAAGCCGTTCCTGAAATCCACTGGAATGTAAGAACTGGAGAAAGAGACAGACAGACAGACAGACTGAGAGGGAGAGAGAGACTGACAAAGAGAGAGACAGAACAGACAGATAAAACACTGAGAGAGAGACAGAGACAGATAGACAGACAGATAGAACAACACAGAGAGAGACAGACGGACTGAGAGAGAGACAGACAGACGGACTGAGAGAGAGACAGACAGATTAAGAGAGAGAGATACAAATCGGTAAATAAACATGGAATCTCTGTTGTAAGACAATATC
This sequence comes from Macrobrachium rosenbergii, assembly GCF_040412425.1. Taxonomy (NCBI): domain Eukaryota; kingdom Metazoa; phylum Arthropoda; class Malacostraca; order Decapoda; family Palaemonidae; genus Macrobrachium; species Macrobrachium rosenbergii. The sequence continues at coordinate 18,962,320 of NC_089746.1, forward strand.
GAAATTCTTCCTCTGTCACTTCAATTTAGTTACGTGCTCCTGGTAACAACAGACAACACTTTCGTTTGGGAAAAGTTATCGGCCATATGGATAGAAGAAAGTTTCCCAGCTTTCCTTCATTACGGTATGTAAATCCAACCTCATTAGCATAACATACGAAGAACAGGCGTCGTGTCCAATACAACATTTTACCAAAACTACGAATTTCTAGTCACGTGAAGTGGACATTAAAGTGTTCTGGTGCTTGTCTTTGCCTTTTTATTTTTCTCATAAAAGTATTGATGGAGGTATGTCACTTTTGAGTGGCAACTGACGTTTAGAAAACTGTACAATCATTGTAGAAGAATTTTAATTTGCATGGTTTTGGTGCTGGTGAGTTGAAGGCCATAGTAAGTCGGTATGTGAATGTGTGTATGAGAGAGAGAGGGATGACCCTTGTCGTGTCTTTGGAGAGAGAGAGAGAGAGAGAGAGAGAGAGAGAGAGAGATACTGATTTAAGGAAAATCTTCAGATAGTTCTTTTGAGAGAGAGAGAGCAGGTAGAATTCTGGCAATGAATTGGTTGAAAGATAGTTGGTTTCTGAGGAGGCGGAGTCATTAGCGCAGATGTGAATAGATGCTGCTATGACAAAGTATTAAGGGCGAGTAAATGATTCACAATAGCCACATTGACCTCTTGGTTTATAACCCCACTCTTTATATCGTATGTTCGAATCCCACCATTGGAAAAAAGCGCTTTTGAAAAAAAGAGAACGTTCCATTTATTTCTCCTTCGTATTCAAAGCTTTCAGTGGAAAGCCTACCCAAAGAGGCTGAGGAAATCGAGAAGTTAATCAGACACTGTGGCTAACAAATATACATATTTCGGGGCGATGTGACTAGTCAGTAAGAGTGACAGAATGGCCTATATCAATTTTCTACTTCATATTCACCTTCGAATAAAGAGAGTAGCACAACTCATGATACCTAAGTAAAAAATAATATCTATCGGAAAACCTCACCGGATGTTATTGTCAAGGTAAAAAAAAAAAAAAAATCTTGAGTCACAGTGCAAATCGGAGTGAATTTGAGAGAGGCCGTAGAAGTTGGTATATTATTAGGGAACACTGAAAATCATTCTCGGTGAAGGAGAGAGAGAGAGAGAGAGAGAGAGAGAGAGAGAGAGAGAGAGAGAGAGAGAGAGAGATCGTAAACAAGCAGTCCTCACAGTGGAGGATCCACAAGCCACAGGTAGGTACAGATATATCGTTTCCGATTTACATTTCCATAATGCCATACTATGTTCCACCACCGGCAGAAGCATTTAGTTAGACACCTCTGTCACAGAATTCGTAGAAGAAGAAGAAGAAGAAGAAGGAGAAGCGGAAGATGGATACTGATCGACGGAGGTTGTTTATCATTCTTCCGTTTGACGGGAAGGGATCTCCGGAAATCTTGCTCCGTGATATACTGAATGGTTATGACACAAAATCTTAACGGTATATCGCTTCGCTTAAGGCCCCTGTGATACGAATCACAGCTGCAGCACCGGATGTACCGATGTTACTGTTTTTCACGATTCTTATAAGGTAACCAATCACACACACACACACACACACACACACACACATATATATATATATATATATATATATATATATATATATATATATATATATATATATATATATATATATATATATATATATATATATACTATATATATATATATATATATATATATATATATATATATATATATATATATATATATATATATATATATATATCTTGCTTACCTGGCCTACACGAATGGTGAAAGAAACTTCATTTCCTGATTTTGAAGGCATATCCAATGCTCTGTCTGTCTGTCTGTCTGTCTGTCTGTCTGTCTCTCTCTCTCTCTCTCTCTCTCTCTCTCTCTCTCTCTCTCTATCTATATATATATATATATATATATATATATATATATATATATATATATATATATATATATATATATATATATATATGTGTGTGTGTGTGTGTATCAGGGTTTAGGAAGTCAGTGCTTAGTTTGTAGAGGAAGAATTTACAAAGATAGAAATGAAAAGCAGAAAGCTTGATGAGCTTCTGAATAAAGCTCCTATTGTTGGGGAAGTTTTTCGCACACGGGGATCATACGAGAACTCAGCAGTGAAAACTTAAATGTTGCTGTGACCATTGCCTCTTTTTTTTTTTCTTTCCCTAGAACAGTCTCCTGTTATGTTGATATTTATGCCAAGGATATGCTTATAGGTAACCCAAACCCAGCCAGTTGGGGGGACAAGCCAGTCCAACTTGTTGCCGGTCTCAAGCCCGGATAAATAGTGAGAGTTGCTGCCTGGTCTAGCCAACTGAGTGTGAAAACAGTGGCAAAAACTAAATAATGAATCTCGAGTCGATGATGGAATGCAATAGGGCTAGGGCGTACCCTGTAAGTTCTGCAGTATCCCCTGACAGCAGTGAGAAATCTGCAAAGGGTACCGCAGAATCACGACTGCAGCTAAAGAAGTTCGTGAGGAGAAAGGATTGGAAAAAGAAAGGAATGCTGAGAATTGGAAATTGGAGTGTTGGTAGCCTCACAGGAAAGGGAAGAGAATTGGTTGATGTCATGCAGAGAAGAAAAATTATGATTCTGTGAATACAAGAGACTAAGTTGAAAGGGAAAAGTGCAAGAAAGCTTGGAGAAGGATATAAAGTTTACTACGCAGGGGAAGATACAAGGAGAAATGGGGAAAAAATCATTCTCCATCCAGATTTGCAGGAGAATGTCAGAGGTCCAGCGTATCAGTGACAGGCTCATGGGCTTAAAGTTTGTGAACGACAGGAGAGTATGGCATATCATCTCGGCATACGCCCCTCAACAAGGGTGTAGTGAAGAGGAGAAGGAGGAATTCAGAGGAAAATTAGAAGAATGTATCGAAAGAGTTCCAAGAATTGAACTATTAGTGTTATCTGGGGACATGAATGCCCATGTAGGTGAGAGTTCTGATGGCTTTGAAGGAATACATGGGGGAAGGGGTTTTGGAAGAAGAAACCAGGGAGGTGAAAGATTATTAGAATTAGCAGAAGCTATGAATCTTGTAGTCTTGAATACGCAGTTTGAGAAAAGAAGTCATCTGGTAACATACAGTAGTGGACATAATGAGACACAAATTGATTATGTTTTGGTTAGGAAGGAAGACAAGAAAATCATTATGGATTGTAAGGTTATTCCAAATGAATCTGTTGTAGCTCAGCATAAACTGGCAGTGGCAGATTTTAGGCTGAAAGCAATAAGGAAAAGAACAGCCCCAGCCAGGAATAGAAGGATTAAAACTTGGAAGCTGAAGGGGAGAAGCCAAGAGAGTTTGAAGGTGTCAAAGAAACAGAGCAGAGAGATATGTGAATGGAATGTCAGAATGCTGAGATATTACATGATCCAGGCGGAGATTGTGGGCCAGCAACAGAGAGATGTGTGGGGAGACAATGGAATTGAGCAACAGGAAAAAAGAAACATGGTGACCATGAAAAGGTTCAAACAGCATGAAGGAACAATAATATGCCAGAAGATGGTGGGAAGAAGATAACAACTACCAAACATACAGAGACACAATATAGATACAAAGTCTTGATGCGATGTGAATGAAGAAACATGTGATACAAATGGTATGACATTCGATAAATACCATAAAGTAAAAATAATTAAAATGCAGAAGCGACCTGAAAAGACAGGCAGGATGTAGGCGTGACTAATTTAGCTTGAAGATGAAAATGGAAATATCTTAACTGAAAAGAAGCTCAGCGGAGACTTGGAAGACTGAATGGCCTACGTCCTCACTATCCTGGCGCCCTGTCTTTTCGACTTTACAAATGATTATCTTTTCTCCCCAAGACCCATCTTCTCATACCATTCTCTGATTAATCCCCTGTACCTGGTGGGACGCTGAAGTGGTTTTGGCTCCCTTTGTCCTAACTGAGGGGCCTCCCGCCTGTGAGGCTGCTGTTTGGGCGTTAAGCAGTTTAAGATATAATTGTTTAGCATCCTTTATACGTAACTATTTATTTATGTAAATAGCTGTTATGATAATCATCTTACATAAAATAAAACCTAAAGGAGTATTCCTTTGGAGTTTGGAGCATTAGCCGTTCGTGGAAACCCAGTATATTTGACTGGAACCAGCCGGCAAGTCTTGCTGTTATTATGAAGCACGTTTACTCTCAACGGTCACATGGTGGCAGTTATTGGTGGATGGACCCATACGTCGAGAAATGACCAGGATGGGTTCGGATGACAGCTTCCGGCACCCGCCAGTTTGCAATGTCGATGATAGGAATGCAGCAGAAAGGTGGAGGAAATGGCGAGAAAGGTGGAAAATGCTATGCCTCTGCAGAGATAAGTAAAAGTGAAGTGCAAGTCATCCGTCTTACAGTTAGGGCCTGAGGCTCACGAAGTTTTCCACATTTTTGTTCAGATGAAGATGGGATCAGTGCAGTGCTGGGCTTTGAAAAATATCCTCAACCCAAGAGGAAAAACACTGCATTTGAACGTTACCAGTTTCAATATTCAGGCCAGATGGATGGATGAATCTTTTGACCAGTGGAACCGTTCAACCAGGCATATAAGCGCTGGGTTGTGATTTTGTGGTGGTATAACACAAGAAGAAATAGTTAAGAGCCAGGATTATGTTTGGCATTTCGGATGATAAGGTCCCTGATCGTCTTCTTCCGGGATCGAAAGGAATCTAACTGGAGAGAACCTTAGGGCCTTGTCGAGTTAGTGAGGTATCTATTGCATGGAGGAGATCAACAGAGCCACCTCGTTGTTAACTGTATCTACAAAGCTGAAGGATCCAGTTGGAAGAATGAAGCCTGACGGCCTGATCGGGAAGGGGAAAAAACGGACTGGATTACTGATTGTAGGTTCTGTGGTAAAAGCCAGGAAAGGTCCAGCTTATGGGTAAGTGGTCGCCTACCCCCGACTGCGTGTGAACTTAATCACTTTACTGGTCTGGCACTGCAGGCAATGGTGCAACAAACTGAATTTGAAATTGCACCCCGTGCATGACGAAGGCTTTTTGGAAGAAAAGTTTGGCGTGGTATATTCACAGGGGTGAAAACGGGCCGCTAGATGATGACAAATAACAAACTGTTACACTTAAAGTTAGTCCACTAACCATAAGATTCCAGATAGCTGGCCTGTGCTGATGTCACAGAGCAGGCTGCCACCCATGTGCGAAGCTGCAACTGGTGACTCAGAGTTGAGGGATGTGATGGCCGTCTTCAACCATGCTGGGGTTTTATGGGCAAAAAGGCATTTAATTCTTTGGCAAGTCCTGTAATCTACACCAGTTCGCACCATTAATTTGACTCTGGAGTTATTGCAGGGTCAGCGATTTCATTCAATTTTGGGTTTTTCTTGTGGCGGTATTCTGAAATAAAGGATAATGACCAGATTAATCCTATATGTGACAAAGCGCTGCGTCAATTCAGACCTGCTCTTCTGCTATTACAAAGGAACTTCGATTGAAAGCATCCACAAGTTTTCTGGTGGTCTGTGAAGATTGATTACAGTTATAAAATCAGGAGGAACTCTGTTAACCCAGTGCAGCATGCTCCTAGAAATTACATGCGCGTACGTTCCCTCCTGCAAAAGCTGTAGATAAGCGGATTGAAACATAATTGCTGAAGAAGGCCAATGGGTGGGTCTCCTCCTTGATAATTTGCTAAAAAACAATAAATACACCGCAGGCATTGATCCAAGGGATCTAAATAAGGCAGCTGGAGGGAGCACTATCAATTACCAACACTGGAAGACATTGCCTTGGTCTTGCGGACCTCGTGTGAAAAGGCCTGGATGCTGGCTGGGTTTTTCGTAACATGTGCCTTTGAGGAGGGACTTCGACTTAACAACTTTTAGGACTTCTCATTTGGTGGTTACATTTGGCTGAGAATGCCATTTGAATTGCCATCCCAAGGAACTTTTGGCGCCTTGATGGATGGGCTGATTGAGGGACTTTGAGGGCCAATTGATGGTAATTGCAGACGACTTTTTGGTGATATGGAAAAGGAACTCTGACATTCTGGAGGCTACAAATGATCATTGTTAAAACGGACGACAGTCCTTTATCAGGCGCTGTGGAGGAAACTGGTACTGTGCCTTTGGTGATAAACTCCAATTGAGACAAACTGAAAATCATTTATGTCGTCATGTAGCAACAGACAAAGGATTAAAACCCCAGGATGCTGAGAAATGAAAGCTTTAGGAAGATGCCAGCACCTAAAGATGTTGCAGGGTACAGAAGATTTCTTGAATGGTGCAATACCTAGCTAAATTTCTGCCTGAATGGCTGAACTGACCTCTCCTCTGAGGCATCTTCTACCTGAAGAACTAAGATTTAAGTGGTCAGGATGTTAAGAAATTCTGGCCCTGTGAAAGAGGCAGCCAGTAAAACACCTGTTCATATTATTATAGTTTAATTTCAGAGGTTACTATTCAATGTTGCATCCCTGTATGGAGTTGAGCAGCATTTTGCAGAATGCCGCCCGGTTTTTGCACCAGAAGTTTGTCAGAGGGAGGCCCAGAGCAGGAGGTTATGCCTGCAAAAGAATGTCTATCTATTGTTTTTGCATCTGAAAGGTTTCACCATTATGTATATGGACTGAGACAAGGTCACGGTGCATTCTGACCACCAACCACTGGAGTTAATTTTCAAGAAACCTTTAGTCACTAGCCCCAGCTATATTCAGAGGATGTTGGGGCATCTGGGACTTATGCTTTGGAGGTTAAACACCTCAAAGGGAAAACACATGAAGGTTGCTGACACATTAAGCCGTTGCGTTCTTGCGCTAATGGTGGGTCTGAAAATCCCGCTGTTAACGGTAAATTACCTTGAAACTGTAAAAATGAGAATACAACACTGATCGGAGAGGCCTTGATGATCACGCCAGACAGATTGCAAGAGATAAAAGCTCACAGTGGAAAGAAGTCAAGGAGTTGCAAAAATGATCAGAGAAGGATGGCCAGATGCGAAATAAAGCCTGGTGCCGCTAGGAGAGGATAATTATAGAGATGAACTGCATACAGGAAGATGGTTTAGTGTTCTGGAAATGTTTAATTGTTCCTCTGGATGCAGGGAAACAGATGTTGGACATTGTCATCCAGCATCATTGGAGTGGAGGGTTGTCTAAGAAGGATGAGAAACCTACTGTTTTGGAGGAATGTCCTCGGATCTGAAAGCATTGGTTCAACAGTGTGATGCTTGTTTGTCAATTAGAGACCTTCCTCCCGATGAAAAGTCATGAGTTTGCCTCGATCGGGGCATGGTCAAAAGTAGGAGGATCTATGTTAATTGATAATCGGATACTCCTTTATAGTAGCTGATTATTTTAGCAGTTTTCTTGAAGGATCAAGATTAAATCCGACATCCATGCCATCGTTAGAGAACTACAAGTTATATTTTGACCTCGTCACTGGAATACCGGACCAGTTAGTAACAGATAATGGGCACAGTTTATCACACCAGAATTCCGTTCTAGTGGCGACATGGTCTTTTGAACACATTACTTCTAGTCAAGCATGCACAATCAAATGCTGGCTAGAATGCCGTGAAAATAGTAAAGAAAATGTTACAGAGTGTAAAAAATCCTGGAGAATCAGAGTTTTGGCTTTACTTAATTGGAATAACACAGCAATGGCAGAAGGGATGTTGACACCACTGCCCAAAGTGTCAAAGAAACGACGTTGTAAAAGGTCATGGTTACTGCATGTCATTTATTAAAGATATCCAGGCAGCAAGATTTGCGGTTATCTTGGAAAAAGAGACAAGCAGGAATTGACTGTAACCTGAGAGGGAAACAATAAACAATAATATGCAGTGAGAGGTGGTACGAATCAGACTACCAGGTAGTAAGATATGGACTCCTGCAATTTGCATAGAAGTCTTGATGCCTGTGAATTAAGAAACATGGTGAAATAGAAGTGTGAAATCTGACATTCAGTATAAATACAGGAAAGTAAAAATGATTAAACACTGAGGTTGACCTGACGAGCAATTTAGGCGTGAATGATTTAGCTTACAAGAGAAGAGTTTGGAAGTCAGTCCACAACAGAAAGAAAAGAGTAAACCTGAGCTGGAGACTTAAGATGCCTAATGTGTCGTTAAAGAAGCCTATTTGGAGGACTGTTCCATCCGAGCCTGAAATCCAAAATAGACGTTCAACAAAGTGGAAGAGAGCCAGAGAAGGCATAGATGATTATTGGAATGTCAGAATCGCCTGAAAGATTATTTGATATAAAAGAGATTGTGGGCCAGCAACAGCAGAGATGTGTATTTAGGACATTGATTATTAAACTATTTTTCAGTAAATGCAAACATGGTTTTGGAAGAAGGGGAGGTTCAAAACGAGTGTGAAGGAAAAGAGTTTAGCCAGAAGATGGTGGAAGAAGATCCTTTACTACCAAACAAGGGATTTATTTATGTACAAAGCTGTTATGATAATTATCTTACATAAAGATTAAAAGGGAGAAACCAGGAGAGTATGGTATGAGAAGATTGGAACACCGGAGGGAGAAAAGATAATCTGGCAGAATTGCAGAAGCGACTTATACCAAAAAGACATGCAGGATGTAGAAGAGGTAGGAATTATTAAAGATGAAAGTGGAAATATCTTAATTGTTTGAAGAGGAAGTCAGGAGAAGATGGAAAGACTATTTTTGGCAACTATTAAACAATGAGAATGAGTGTGAAGAACTGGAAAATGTTCCTCCAGTAGAAGGACCAGTAGCAAACATCAGAGAGAGTGAAGTCGAGAATGCTATAAAGAGAGGAAAGTAAATAAAACTGCAGGAAAGTCAGAGGTAACAATAGAAATGAGTAAAGCATTGGGAAATCTAGGCAAAGAGTGGGTGTACACACTATTGGAAAAGATCTGGGATATAGAGGAAATGCAAAGGTCTGGAGCAATAGTTGGATGATTAAAATGTATAAACAAAAAGGAGATGCGTTAAACTGGGAACTACAGAGGAATAAAGCTTTTGGAGCATGTATTCAAGATACTAGAAAGAATAGTAGAAGGAACGTTGAGAGAGCTGATAGATATACATGAGCAGCAGTCTGGGTTTATGAAAGGAAAGAGCACAGTGGATGCTATTTTTTAGTAAGACAAGTCCAAGAGAAGTACCTAGAAGAAAACAGGAAAGTTTACTTGTGTGTTGTGAATCTCGAAAAGGCGTATGACAGGGTACCAAGAAGAATAGTCTATTTGTGTTTGAGAAAGAGAGGAGTACCAGAGAAGTTGGTAAGGTTGGTGAAGATGATGTATGAGGGTGCAAGAACCAGTGTACAGACAAAATATGGGGAGACTGGGACATTCCCTGTGGAGATGGGCCTCCATCAGGGATCAGCTCCGAGTCCATTCTTGCTCCTCGTCGTTACAGACACAATGACATCAGAATTAAGAAACAACGATGAACAGTGGGATCTGATGTTTGCTGATGATTTAGTCATTATAGCAGACATACAAGAAGAACTGTAAGAAAGGTTTTTAGCATGGAAAGGAGCCTTAGAAAGGAAAGGATTTAAAGTGAACATTGGAAAGACAGAGCTAATGATTAGTAGTAGAGAAGGACATGAAGAATTAAACATTCAAGTGGAAGATGGTACAGTGCTAAACAGAACAATGAGTTTAACTATTTGGGATCAATAATAACAGAAGAGGGAGGTACTGTGAAAGCAGTGAGACAAAGAGTGAAAGAAGCATAAAAATGGAGAGCAGGACTGGAGTTGTTTTAGACAAGAAAATGCAATTAAATTTTTTCAAAATGAAGATTTATAAGACAAGTTGTCATACCCAGGTATTATGTGGCCAGAAACCCTGGGCAATTTAAGAAATTCAAGATGGCTGCCAAAAGGGACTTGTTTATTAAATCTTCAATCCATCATCTTAATTTTCCTGTAATTACAAATTGTATGTCACTATACTGAATGGCATACTTTGCAACATTTTTTATAAAAGAATGACTTAAACACATAATTTTAAGGTGGTAAAAAATACTATAAACACAAAAATATGGTCTCAAAATACAAAAAAGGAGGTGTGCTGGAATCAATCCCCGAGAGCATAAGAACATTTAGCCAGTGTTCCAACAGGAGGACCTCCACAACATGTCAGAAGACTGAGATGGATGGATGCCAGTGAGGATGGACATCTTTGAGGTGGGACTAGGGAAGGCATTCCTCCATGACAAGAACATCTTATAAGAAGTAGTTCCTCTGGAGCCAGCCTAACACCTTGAGGAACAGTGGGAAACAGACAGTTATCTTCTTTATGTCATCCAAAGTCTGAAGAATCTCGATTTGGAGGTTGTGATTGTAACCATTCTTCATATCTGAAAGTATGAATGAATCTACAATTTTCACTAAATGCTTCTCTGTTGTTGGCAATGTTTGAACAGAGTGGCTTGCAGTTTATGGTAACTAAATGCCCAGACTTTAAACAAGTCATAGATTTTACACCCAGACTGGTTGTTCAGGAACATGAATGCTGTACACTGTGGAATAACATCAGGTGGTTGTCACTGTTTCCAAGATAGCTCAGTGGATATTGTCCTGATTATCAGAATTTTCAGTAAGTGCAGTAGATTTCCCAAACCCTGAGTAACCTAACCAAAGATTATAAAAAAATATTTGACATCCTGAAAGTCCATGAGCTTTAACAAATCTGACATCGTTCCATGCCTTTGCACTACAGCTTGTAACAATCTCCAGTTTTACCTTACACAATGAATCATATAAACCTTCCTATTCCATTTCTTTTTAAGGCAGAAGTGTAGAAGTAACACAAAAGTGTCTGTGTCATCTGCTTCAACAAATGAACATTGAAGAAATAAGAGCAGATGCTGTACTAAGATAGTATCAGCCAACTGGCATTTGCAAAGTCTCCATATCATGACGAACAATGGATTTACCCATGAACAGCTCTATGGATGTGGGAAGCTTTCCCGTCACCACAAGTCTATGCTCTTGAAACTGATCTTTGTAATCCACCAGGTCCTCACAGATGAGATCAATTAATTGCATTTTATTCTTGGTCACTCTTGAAAGCACTTTTTGAGGTGGAAGCTGTGTGTTGGAACACGAGTAGACTCTACGTAGTACCCTTGGCTCTTTGGCTCCGTGTTGACTCCTTGATACTGTTTGGAATGTACCTGCAATAATATTAAATACCTAAAACTTTACAAAATGCAATCATAGTAAAAATAGGTTGAACTTGTAAATGTCGTTAATAAATTATTATCTCTGTCATAAGAATTTATTTCAATGAAACCAGCATTAGTTATCAAAGTACCTTGTTTATCAGTCATGCTATTTTTTTGATTAACATATACTCCCTTTAATTAGATGCAATACAACTTACTTTAAGCAATTCGATCAGTCATGACATTTATTAATTTACTCTCTAGAAAGACATTTTATAATAATGATATAACATATTACCTGTCAATGGCAAGGTAGGCTAAACACACGATTTCAAGTGCCTGAAAGCATCTAAGAAGTCTTGCACTGTACTCCCAGGGTGCCCTGGCCATGGTACCACCCACAGGATAGCACATCCATCAAGGAATTTTGCTTCAACGTGGCTTTCTACATTTCTGGCTGACACTTCAACCTTTAGGGAGTTCTTCAAACTAGCTGTAGCCATAGCTACCCTTAGCATGCCAGACATGTATGTTGTTTCAATGGCCATATCTGTCCAAACACCATTGGATGCTGATATATGGTATGGTACTGTATGTATAGACAAATTCTATCTATCTACCTTTCAAGAAACTCTTTCTGACATCATCAGGCATAGCCTCCACACTTCACAGATAATACAAGCCACATCTTGCATAATTCTGATGGCCAGCAGTAAAGAACAATGGCATCATTTCATTCATGGCTTGCAAACGACGGTGGCCAGTCATTTTCTCGCGTAATAAACATCATCATTGTCAAACTGGTTTTATCATGAGTCAACCCATAATCTGGCAGTTTCTTTTTGGAAGGTTCTTCTAGCACTTCAATTTGCCCGTCCATGGTTTCTATCTGGTAGGATGCAAATCACAGAACGAATGAGTGAGAATTGGAGTGCCGTGCATTGCCAGGAAACTTTTTCCTGTCAACATCCTCTTCACTCCACCGAATGGGCCAGTGAGAAGTTCCAACAATCCAGAGTTATCCATGAGAGTACTAATACATCCAACATAATTCATCAGGATGTGCATTCCTCCAGGTCGTAAATAGACATTGCTGAAAGTCAATGGACCATTCCACTGAATATGAAGGGCAACTTTGTATAACTGCTGGTCAGCAGTCAAGACAACATACTCTTTCCCAGTTGCTAAAGATACTTTTCATAAGCATGCCGTCATTGTGCTTGTATCAGCTGGACCACGGTCAATTAGTGGGAGATACGCTACCCTTGTTTTTGTTGTATTGAGTGCCTTTGTTCTATGGCCAGTCTTGTGATAAAGCCAATAAACTATGAGGCTTTTCCTGATTCAACACATCATGGAAAATTGGAGGTCTTGAGACCAACACCCAATTTGCATCAGATACTTCCTGAAACTTCTTCATCTGGGGTCCATTGCGAAAAAGGCACTTGTGGCATTTCAGGTTTTGATCCCACATGGACGTATTCAAAAAGTTTTCATCACCATTGTGTTGAACCAGGCTCTGAAATTTCATGTTTGGTAATTCTTTTACTTGTAGCTGGTTCAAATTGATATTTAAAGTGAGTAAAATCATTGCTTAATAGTGAGTTAAAAGCTTCCCATTAAAGAGCATCTCTGCATCGTTGTTTGCTACTATTTGCACTAACCCGTCCTTGGCGCTGGTGATCCCCTGTAGGCTGATATTCTGCACAAGTCTTGAGCAGCAGACTTTTGAATCTTTGCACTTCATCATAGCTACATGTCACTGCATAATCATAAGACATTGATGAGTTTCTTGGAGTATTCTCAGCAAAACCCATAGAGCAAACTGTAGGTCAGTAGAATGCTTTCTACTACACTGGTTACAATGTTACACAATCATTATTGCACACAGGGATTCATCAAACAAGTGCCTTGATATCAAGCACAATTTATTTGCTACCTTTGAATGCATACTTCTAAATCATCATCAGTGTCATCCTTAACGATTCTGAGCACGGACCCTGCACTTCCTATAAAACGCTATGATACTTGCATATCCAGGAGATGATAGAACTACTATATCATCTGTTTGTCCTTTATCTTTCTAAAGAACCGTTTTCGGTTTAGGAATGAACCTGCATGGTTTTTATAAATGTCAAACAATTCACCTGAAATCCATATACATTTTTTGTTTTCTTCCTTACATATAAACACCTCCTCGAGTGCTTGTTCCACATCACAGGAAGAGGATGTTGAAACTACGCTGCTCTTTACTGAAAAAAACTGACTCAGGCAGTCTTTGTGATATCGAGCATCAGCTGCATGAAAGCCCATTGCTCCTATAATTTTAACCCACACCTGGAAGTGTCTGCCCATCTTCACATTTTTAATGGTATTTCTTATTCCTTTTCTTTGTGTTTGAACATGTGGATCTACATTTGGTATCCACCTATCAGGATATTTTGGGTCCCTTTTAAGGTTGCACACTTTGCCACAGTGCAAGCAATGTTTCCTAAAGTCAGAATCAGAATATTTGGTTTCTTCTTGGGCACATCAACCAGTGGTGAAGCACATTTCCTGTTAGTCAATGAAATATCTGCAGAAACTGTTTTTATGATAATATACAGACTACTCACACCCTTTTCCATTTTATTTTTCAGACTCGTGCAAACCATTTTGAAGAAACTGCTTGCAACCAATGATAAAGTGAAACCCTAGGCATTCCACTGTTTTTCTGTAAATATTTCATTTGCAGTTACACTGATTACCATACCTAAATCTGAATAAGCAGTCTGGCTCATAATGTAAAGACTTAAATAGTCACGTTCTTAACAAATTAAGTCCATAAGTGATCAATACCACAACTTTACGTTCTATGAAGCACTAACACAGCATCTACCTGTTAAACAAACAAAAAAGCATTAGAAGCATGCACAAAATAGGTTTTGCACTGATTTCATTAATTGAGAAGGCTGATATAAAATCAGAAAAATGCAATTTGTTTTTAATATATTATTTAAATAAATATAGATGATTATAAATGTAATATATAATAAAGATGTAATAAAAATCATATATATTTATTAGTTTAATAACAAAAAGTTATCAGTTGAAATGAACATATCTTGTATTTTTCTAGGCAAGATCTTGGCTTTCCATCTTGATTATTTCAATTAAAGCAAATGTGTGATGACCACAACGGATCAGATAGTCTAACTATGGAGATACTCAATTGAAGAGAAAAACTACATCCAAAAATGTCAATTGGTCAGTGGCTTCCAACTACTGGCGAAAATGGAGAGAACTAAAGCTGGAGTTGTTTTAGACAAGAAAATGCCATTAAAGCTCAAAATGAAGATTTATAAGACAAGTTATCAGGACCATACTATTATATGGAGTAGAAACTTGGGCAGTTAAGAGGAAAGAGGAGGGGCTGTTGGAGAACCGAGATGAGGTTGGTGAAATGGATTACTGGAATGTCACTACTGGAAAGGAGGGAGAGTCAAGTCATAAGAAGAATGTGTGGTATATGTAAAGATAAAAGAAGGCTCTCAGCTCATTTGAGATACTATGGTCATGTAAAAGAAGAAAGGAGGTGGAACCAATCAAGAGAGCTAAGAACATGCCAGGGATGGGAGGAGTGTGGGGCGTAAGCAGATCAGATGGATGGATGTGGTGAAGGGGATATGGGTGAACGGGGAAGGAGATGTTAGGAATATAGGAATGGAAATAGATGAAGAAAGTTGACTCGCGCGGCCGACCCTGCTATACAGTGGGACTAATAAGGTCGAAAGAAGAAGATATGCTTACAGATAGCCCACATTCATATCTGAAAGTATGAGTAAATCTACAATGGCTGTTAACTTCTCTTCATGGGTGTTGACAGAGTGTCTTTTTATGGTACTAAATCTTGGGACTTTAAGAAAGAAAGATGACAAGGAAAATATCATTTCAGGAAAGAATAGGGTGCAAAACTGGCCAGTGTTTTTGGATATCTTGACAGAGATTTCACTTCATTATCAGATTTTTGTAAGTTCGTATAAATATAGATATTCGGTAAACCCTGAGTAACCTAACCAAAGATTATCACAAAATATTTGATATGTTGGAATTTCGTTTCGGAGGCTTTAATAACTATATCGTTCATGATTCCACTACAAGTAACGTCTCCAGTTTTTAGGATGAATTAATCAATCTCGTTTATTCCATTTCCACGTGGAGACATTATTTACTAAATGACAGAGAGAGAGAGAGAGAGAATTTACTAAATTGGGAGTATGTATCCTTCATTCCGGTTACTTACTTAACTGAAAAATATTTTCAGTGTTCAATTTTAGCATTCATCCGCCAAATGACATATTTAATCAAGCCAATATCCTAATTAACTAAATGACTTCTCTAATATCTCTCTATTTACTCTCTCTGAGTTTTTACGCACTACTACGCGTATTTCGAAAAGCACGCAATTATGAAAACCAATTACTTTGGAGGGTCCAATCCCTTGAAAAAACGAGGTTGGCAATTAGAGGCAAGAGGTTAATAACATCCAATATCTCTGTCAAAGAATATTAACCAATAAACCAGCGGTTCTTAACAATTGAAACAGACGCCACTTTTTTTCTTTGGGTACACAGATCTGAGAGAGAGAGAGAGAGAGAGAGAGAGAAGAGAGAGAAGAGAGATAGAAGAAGAATAGCTTGGAGTCAAAGGGATATTGGAGTGAATATTGGCTTGATTCAAATGCCAATTTGTAGATGAATGCTAAAACTGAAGACTGTAAATATGGCTTTAATTGAATGGATTGTCTGTCTGTCTGTCTGTCTGTCTGTCTCTCTCTCTCTCTCTCTCTCTCTGTTATATATATATACATATATATATATATATATATATATATATATATATATATATATATATATATATATATATATATATGTACTGTATATATGTATACACAAATATCCATCTATCTATCTATCTATCTATCTATCTATCATCTATCTATCTATCTATCTATATATATATATATATATATATATATATATATATATATATATATATATATATATATATATATATATATATTGTAACACCGAATCACATATAACTTAACAGAAGAGATTAATCGCCATACGAAACATTGTTCGGGATAGTATAAAAATTCAAAAGACGGGGATCTATGAGAGTGACAGAGCCAAATCTTCGGAGGCGTGGAAGTTTAATTTGTGGGGGTGAAGAAGGTGAATTTGTGGGCGTGTCGAAGGCAACAATCACTGTGAATGAGAGAAATGGAGCGCTGACGGGTTAGATGAGTTAGGACTTCAACTGAACTCGTGAAGATAAAGAAAAGGATATTTGAAGATATTAAGGTTGTGTTGGGGAATAAACAAGTAAAAAATGCGTCGAAGTTTCTTCGGCGCAATCGTGTTTTCTGTGCAGCTGCTACTACAGCGTACAATCGAGGCCACCGAGGATAGATCTGTCTTTCGGTGGTCTCGGTATAATGCTATATGAACCGCGGCCCATGAAACTTGAACCTCGGCTCAGTGGTGGCCTATCCTATATCGTTGCTAGAAGCACGATTATGGCTAATCTTAACCTTAAATAAAATCAAAACTACTGAGGCTAGAGGGCTGCAATTTGGCATGTTTGATGATTGGAGGGTGGATGGTCAACACACCAATTTGCAGCCCTCTAGCCTCAATAGTTTTTACGATCTGAGGGCGGACAGAAAATGTGCAGACAGAATAAAGTGCGGACGGACAGACAAAGCCGGCACAATAGTTTTCTTTTACAGAAAAACTAAAAACCAGGAATGAAATGACAGAAAATAATGGCATTAATAGTGTTTAATATAAAATTGATATTTAAAGAGGACATGAAAACTCGGTGTGGGTTAATATCATTAAGAGAAAATATAAAGAGTGTCTGAGGCATTAATTTATTGGTGTTGCTTTCATGCTGGTTTCCCATAAGTCTTGAGAGAGAGAGAGAGAGAGGAGATTATGACTGATAAAAGTAAGGGCGACGTACCCTAACCATAAGACAGTGTACCAATAGTGTGATATTCGCAGCAAATAGAGTGAAACTGTGCACATACATGCAGATAAGCACGTAGACACAAACATACACACTCATACATACACACACACACACACACACACACACACACACACACACACACATATATATATATATATATATTCATATATATATATATATATATATATATATATATATATATATATATATATATACACTTATTCATTCATGTGTGTATATGTATACATATATATATATATATATATATATATATATATATATATATATATATATATATATTCATGTGTCTATATATGTATATGCTGTATGTATGCGTGTGTGTGATATTTGCACTGGAATTCTGTTCCATCTCCAGTATTCTGTGATTCCTTGGTTCCTTTGACTTCTCTTTCGAGAGACCTAACTTCGTTATCTTTCCTGGTAAGAGTCCAACACTTTCCTACTTTCCCCCTCTATCCTCCTTTCCCTTTCGACCATTTGGTTTCTAGCCAGGTTGACCTACCACATGAAAATTCAGAAACTGCACTCCGAAGACGTGACTGCTCGCCTATTCTTGCAATGTTTGTTTTTGAGACTCACATGACCATTTTGAAGAAACGGCTAACGAGATATGAGTGACCGTGGCAGTAAACTTTGCGTATAAAGATATTTCATCAGTGAACACTTAGTAAAGCAGACAGAATGCAGAATCCAGCACTGCCACACAGACTTAAATATGCCGTTC
>NC_089746.1:18985260-18997760 GCF_040412425.1 Macrobrachium rosenbergii
ACATGTGTAAGATCTTTACACTTATGCATTTATGTATGATTATCTATTATACTCTAAACTCAGTTGTCGCAGGTGCTTTCAATTAAGTTTTCCTCTTAAAATACCTACAAACATACTTTCACACATACACAACCAAACATAATACATACAAACACACACACACACACATATATGCATGTATGTAGGTGTTTTTATTCATCTATAACCCTGTCTCCTTAGAAGGAGTATTGGTATATGTATTTTTACGTTTTTCCGTGGTTTTAGTTTGAAATATGCTCTGTGAGACAGGTAGCAACAATTTAAGGTAATTTAGCCTTGTGATTCTGACTATAAAACGTAAAAAAAGAGGAAAACAAAGGAGAATTTCATATGAGCATAGGGCTCTGGTTACTGAGGAAATATTACAAACACGTGGGCACATTTAAAGTAGTGTATTTACATAAATGACCTTAGTGGAAAGAGGAACTCAAGTAGATTGAATGAAACTGATTCCAGCCACAGTTCGAGAAGCTCCTCTGAAATGAGATATGCACATTATACAATGAAAATAGACAAAAGAATAATGAATTCGAAGCTGCACTGAGGGTGCCAAAGGAGTAATAAAGAATTAATACTGCCGATGCAAGAGGCGCACGGACATAACAAGGGAGATTTCTGGCTTTCTCTTTAAGAAAATATTACGAGACAAAAGCGTGACTGAAATGGGGCTCTTCCAGGGCACTTTACCTTAGCAGATTTTCAGGGCGCGTAGAGCAGTCCGTGGATGACTTGCGATTTCGAGGCGAAACGTGGTGAGATGCAAACATCCGTAAAGGGGCAAGGCGATGGGGACTCCTCGAAACTCCAAGCAATGGCGTGTGGGCTCGAGGAATACATCGAAGGGGCACGAGGAAAAGTATACTTTGAAAGGGCCACGTGGTTAGGATGCAAGGGCATCGATGGGGCCAGGTGTTGGGGACGTCTTCATTCCATATCTTCCAGCCCGCGTGTGTGTCGAGACCTCGTGGGCTTTTGCTTTTATCCTCCTATGGGGCAGGGGTGCGCCCAACACAGATGTTTGACTCATTGCACCTGCTGCCCAGGGGAGGTTTTGGCCTGTAGGAGAAACACCCAAGCCAGATTACTTTTGCCTCGAAGGAAAGATCTTTTATCAAAAATGGAGCGCCTTTAATCTTTTAAACCCTTGTTTTTAAGTAACAGATGGTCTATCGATCGGCCGGCTGGCAGTAAATGAAACACAACAGAACAACCAACCACAACAAAGGAGGGGGAGGCAATTTGGTTCTTGCTAATCATAATAGTATGTTATTGCTCTAATATATTTTTGCAATCTATCACAGGTATCGTGAGGCCGACATGGAGTAATCCAAAGGAAGAAGAGGAAAAGGAAACTTCGAACTGCGCAGTGCTGAGAAAATTAATTTCAGTGCGAGAATGTTCTCAGTCTTCAAGCTTTATCTTGACAGTAATAAGAGTAAGTAGTATGATGACATGTAACGTAAAAGCATAACTCTGAAAATCCTCAAAAGAAATTATTTACTTCTGGAGACTGTAAGTTACGCCTAGTAACAAAGTTCTCTAACCTCTACAGAAAATCGAGTAAAATACCCTCAGTGCTGGGTATTGATTTCCACCTCTCCTTCGAATTCTTCGTACGACCTTAATCCCATCTTCCTCAGTCTTAACAAATAAGCATTTTGGGAACAGAATCACCAAAACCGTAAAATCAAAAGTAAAGCATTTTCTTCTTACAAATAAACATCAGATCCACTGACTAACAGGCTACCCAGTTATTCGAATGGGCATAAAAATTTAAATAGATCAGTTATAAGTCCAGCAGAATAGAATAAAATTTTGAAATGAAAATTCAGATTTCAGTTGCCAGACTAATCAGGATAACATATTAATTAAAGATTAAAAACTGGGGCGATGATAAGTTTGAAAAACGGATTTAGAGGAATCTGGGAGATAATAAAAATAAACAGAATATTATGCAAGTGATGTCAGCATGGGGCCAATAATTAAAAGACAAATATATACACTTTGTGAAATAGAAAAGAGATATACACTTAATTATCACAGTGTCAACCATCAAAGTAGAATAAAAATGGTATATGGGCTATCAGAGGTATCACGATGTCACACAGCAAAGTTCCAGGAATCTTTCATTCTCTTTACAGCAAAACTGTAGAATGGCCTTTGTGACAGTATCAGTGTGTCCTTGCCATTGCATTTCGGACTTATGTTGCTGTTATTGTATGTCACTATTCATTTGTTTGTTAAGCTATCTATATTTATTTGTAGCTTTCATACTCTTTTCTATCTCCTCACATGGGGCAGACTATTCAGAGAAGGCCTGCTTAATGAGCCAATGGCTTTTTGTGTTTGTTCCATACGCAACTTTGCTCATTGCAGATAAAAGATTTTAAATAAAAAGAGAGAATTCACAATAGTCCCCACAAAAATGGAGCGGGATACAGTTAATATGCATTCCTGCACCCCAGCTTTTCTCTCTCTCTCTCTCTCTCTCTCTCTCTCTCTCTCTCTCTCTCTCTCTCTCTCTCTCTCTCTCTCTCTCTCTCTCTGGTTTGTTTGTTTCTCAGTCTCTACACAGTTTGCATCTTAAGCTTCCAGCATGTCTGTCACGAAGCGTGAATAAGTAACCTACGGGTCAAACCGAAACAGGTAATAATTGCCGCTATAGGAAGGCCGTCCCTCGCCCCAATTGCAGGCGAAATGGAGCGAAGATCAAAGGCCCCGTCTCTCTAATTACGATGCATTCGCCTGTGAGCCATGAAATGCATTATTCTGCTGATATTCATCCAAAGCTCGCAACACTCAGAGAGAGAGAGAGAGAGAGTACGGCTTGCCGTTGCTAGCCTGGCCGTTCTTCTTCTTGATTTCAGTGTGAGAATTCCTCGGACATAATACTAAAAAACAAATAGATACATATATACATACATACACACATATATAAATATATATATATATATATATGTATGTATATATATATATATATATATATATATATATATATATATATATATATATATATATATATATATATATATATATATATATATATATATATATATATATATATATAATTATGGAACATGTGCGCTTTAGAATTGAATTATGCGTTATTTCTAGAAGTAAATATAAGCCCGCATTGTGTAATCTACGTAAGATGCATCCATATACCCTCTGTATGTTTGTGAATGAGAGAGAGAGAGAGAGAGAAGAACACATTATTGATTAGAGAGGAGCCACTAATTAATCTGTTGGAACTTATTCAGTTGCTTTTAAGAAAGTAAACTATAAAGGCCATCAATAACTTGCTCAATAGAATTCAAAGCTTCATGTCAATATTTGTCCCAACTTAGAACTTCTGAAGTTTCTTATAGGTAGATGGATAGACAGGTACACAGATAAAGGGACACAGACAATATTACTGTTAAAGGCAAGCTATATATCCATATCATTTCATGCTCATAATGATAAACATATTTATCGGATACTACAATGGTACTTCAGTAAAAACTATCACTGTACGCTTGATACAAAGATGCGGATAAATTGTAATTATCAAAATCAAGCTTACGGTGTATGGTATGTACAAATCAGAATGCATCTACTGTAATAAACCTATGGTTTGCAATACATTCCACTTCTTTCAACTACCTCTGTATAATATAAACATTATTCCATGCTTAAACAGGGACTTTATCCCCAATTTTGTAAGCAAAAGCATTAATACTTGAGCTTGTAAAGTTATACTCCATTCCTGAACTACCAGTTTAAAAATGGTTATTAATATAAAGGGTTGTCATATGGTTTTTACACTAAATCGTCTACTTTGCCGTCGGTTATTATAACAAATCTGATACTCAGCTTGTTATTGATCGAGGAAGATATACCGAGGTCACCGGAATATCGTCATGGATTGTATTTTATAAAATTTTTAATTAATTTTCAGCCATTTTTTTCCGGTTAATACAGTTTTGTCGTCATAAGGATCACAATGTGCTATCGACATATGCAATGAAAAGATGAATTTTTTTGCACACCCTCATTAGTTTTTTAGTTCACTACAGTCATAAAATGTCACAGCATAACGTATCCTTGAATTAGTATCAGAGATAGGTATTCACTGAAACGAAAGCTCAGACATATTTTATTTAATATAAAAAAAAAAGTTTTATTCGTGGCCTGACGCTCATTGTAAGACAGATTTTTCACTTTTTCGCCTAAACTCTTCTTTCTCATCATCTTTTCCCACTTCTATGTGGGGTCGATGTTTCTGACAGCTTTCCTCCACCTTGCCCGGTCATAAACATCGTCCTCTGACAATTGTTTGCCTCTCAGATCTTCTTTAACAACATCCATCCGCCTTCGCTTCGGTCTTCTTCTCGCTCTCCCACCAGGCACCTCCGCCTGCATCACTCTCCTCCATAAGCGTCTCATCCCTTCTCACGGCCATACCGCTGTAGTCTTCTTTCCTGGTCTTCTTCGATAGTTCTACGACTTTAGCAGTTCCCCTTATTCTTTCATTCTTTCACATAAATTATCGTAAAGTAGCTATATCGTTAACCATCAGTCACTCATGCTGTTAGCTTTCAGAGCCCCACTGTGACCCTCTCATTCCCATCTATCCTAAGGGCTGCAGGAAAATTTCAGCAGAGGTCACGAGAGGCGATGTACTGAAGCCTCTCTGACATTCTTTGGTGTTAATTCACAGAAAGAGCAAAATATTTCCTTTTTCAAGTTAGACCCTACAGAAGCGAATATGCGTTCTATGATGCAACAGGTGTTAAAAATAAATGAGTGAAAGATTTTTGTTGCCGATGTATTGAGCGACAGAGCTGACATTTCGCCTACGTCGAGCAATTCCCAGAAATGAAAGAGAGAAATTAATCGTTGGAAGAGCCCTCGTATATTTGTGCAATATTAAAATGAGTTATTTATAGCACCCTTACTCATAATTCCTTTATCAAATTCACCTAAAAGTCCTTTGTGTACTTTTTTTGACAGAGTTTAATACCTGAGTTTCCATTGCATGATTCATCAACTTAAAGATTGAAAAATATCCATAAATAATTGGCAGGGATTCATTTTATGGACAAACTCATTGTTATGTGATTCATGATACTTTTTACACGAACTTTTAGAACACCTGATTTGTATATTAGAAAGAAACAAGGATTAAAACAATATTTATCCCAGTGGCTTTGCTATCAAACGTGAGAACTTTTCCCTTTAATCTAAGCGCTCACAGGATTTCGTGGCATTTTCTTTGTTACTGACCTTCCCGTGCAAGGTCGAGACCTTGTTTCTCTACGGCATATCCAGCAATCATCAACGAGTTACATGACGCAGATATGTAGGTCATGGATTATCTAAATTTACCAAGACACGAATAACCTCTTTCTGACACTCAGCCTTTAGATAAGAGACAGACAGAACTGGGGAAATACATTTTTATTGGTTATCAAAAAGACAGTTAGACAGATAGATAGATAGATAGATAGGTAGATAGATAGATAGATAGACAGATAGATAGACAGATAGACAGATAGGCAAACAGACAGATAGAGAGATAGCGTAATTTTTAGAAGACTCAAACATCTTTTCAAGAGCAACAAACCAACAACGTTGGGAGCATAGAGGCAAAAGAAAGTTATGGAATATAGAGAAGGCAATCTTCATATGAAGGTTGGCAGACTAACGTATTACGATCAAAAATAACGCATTTCCTTAACAAATAGTGAACATCTACTGAAATTTCCTTTAATAAATAAAGAATTAAAGTGGATTTCAGACAAAGGTTACATCAGCAAGGTTATCCTAAACAAAGACCTGTGGAAAGACGTAATTGCCATCATCATCCAGGTTTTCAGAGACGAAACTTATCCTTAATAACCTCCAAATGTATGGGACTCAATCAGCAATTATCTCTCAGTCTAGGGAACAAGGAGGTATCAAGAATAGCTTGAAATGACCATTCGTCAAGTAAGCCATGCTTTAGAGAAGTATATCTGTTTTGTAGTATGCACGTTAGAGCATCTCGTCTGAGGGAAAGAAGCTTTTTCAAGGCCCAGAAAAAGTGGTTGACTAAGAGGAAGCACATTCACTTTGGGGATTGATTTCTTCCAAAAGCACAGAGAGAGAGAGAGAGAGAGAGAGAGAGAGAGAGAGAGAGCAAATATTCCTGATAATGATGCCTCTTCCAATGACGAGAAAAAGAGGAACATGAAGAGAGAGAGAGAGAGAGCGCAAATATTCCTGATAATGATGTCTCTTCCAATGACGAGAAAAAGAGGAACATGAAGAGAGAGAGAGAGAGAGAGAGAGAGAGAGAGAGAGAGAGAGAGAGAGAGAGAGAGAGAGAGAGAGGTGGCCAATCAATATTTAGGCACCATAGCAGAAAGTCTGGCGCCGGGAGTCCTGTTGGTCGCCAAAATCCACCCTTCAACTCCTCTCTCTCTCTCTCTCTCTCTCTCTCTCTCTCTTTTTTTCACTAAATCAATGAGGAATCTATTATTAGTAACCTTGCGGACATATATGGAAAAATTATAATACTGCTTCATGTCTTACCGACCGTCCGTCTAAAAATGAAACTCTAAAAGTAATTTTTTCTTTTAAAGTGAATCTGTTCTACTCATGGAATCATAATAAAGCCACGACTCGACAATTTTTTTAAATGAATAAGTTGACGAATATAGTTATTGTCAAAATCATTCAGTAAAATTATCTGGGATCGTGGAAGCCTTTTATCTTTCATCCTTTCATGACACTGGAGATAATTTAACAGACAGATGGATTTCATTTCTTAAAAATGTTCGTACAAGATGAAAAATAAGAAATTAATTTAACTGATATGTAAAGTATTGCGTTTGCGAGCCAGGGCTTGCTCATATAAATATACAGTCCCAGTAACTGAAAAATCAATACATCGTTGGCCCTGTAAATTATTATAGTAGGATTAATAACGCGAGTTAGAAGCTTCCATTTAATGATAGATATTGGAGAAGGTCACTGCCTCAAGGTCTTTTTTAGCTCGCAGTTCAAATATAATTCATTAATAGTAGAAGGAGGCTATCTTCTAGAGTTACCTTCCACGTCAAGAAAGTAGATGTGAGCTGAAGAACGGCTTATAACCAGTCTGTCCTACGAAATGTCATTTAGTCAGGCGAGATAAGTATGTGTTTGGGTGATTACATTGAAATGTCAGATTTTGCAGGCATGTGACCCCTTGGAGACCTATTAAAGAGAAAAAGAGGAAGACCCGTTTCACAAACTTCACTTCATCGACAAGAGTCCTGAGAATGTCAAGAAAAAGCGATAAAGGCTCAGCAAATGGAAAGTCCGTGATGCTTCTGTGGACCTACACAGTATGTGATTAAGTGCCTGGTAATCAGCGGACTGTGGTGGGTTGCATCCAGGCTGTAAGAGGACGTGGGGACAGCAACTCACTCCCAAAAGATTTGCTGAGAACCGGAAGGTTAACGCCTGGGAAAAAATTATATGGTTGGAATGTATGTACAATTAACAAATTCGGATGAGCAAATGAAATTGTAAATTCGGTAGCCTACATATCATATCATACAGCATGTATGTAAAGAAATGACAACCACATATTCATATATGCTGACACATACATATAATTTATATGCATAAACAAAATAATGTATGCATATGTTTGACAGAGAGAGAGAGAGAAAGAGAAAGAGAGAGAGAGAGATGTTGGCTTGAAATTTTTTCCATAGGTCAAAAGGCTGTCTCAAGTTGTTTCGATTCCGGCATCGCATGGCAAACTGGAAAGGAAAAGCAGAAAATTATGTGTCTGGCCTTGAAATCTGGTTTTTATAATAATATCATTGCTTTCCATACAAATTCCCTAATGTTTAGAGATTCTTTATTCTTCTCGACTTATTTTTATGGAAAGTCACAACATTTTTCATGAGCACAAGAACTTTTAAGTAAAGATGTGAATGAAATAAAATAATTGAAGTTTATTATTATTATTATTATTATTATTATTATTATTATTATTATTATTATTATTATTAATATTAAATTTAGGCCCAAGGCCAGATACTGGGACCTATGAGGTTATTCAGCGCTGAAAAGGAAATTAAGAATGGAAAGGTTTGAAAGGTGTAACAGGAGGAAAACGTCGTAGTTGCACCAGAAAACAATTTGTTAGGCGAGGGTGGATAGCAAGCTGGAAGAGAGAATATGAATGGAGGTAGCTGAAGTAAACTAGCAAAGTTATTATAACTTTGTTGGGAACTTGTACCTTCGAGTACGGCAATACTTCAAAATCATTCATTCATACGTAACATATTCATAGATATATAAGCATCCAGATCTCTAAAAATCCAAAATTGACTTGCAAGTGACATCGCAACAAACATAAATACAAAAGCAAAACAAAGGCCAAAAAAAAAAAAAAAAATCTCGAAAACTTCCAAAAATCCGAAAGTGAGTTGCGGCAGCATCGCAATAAACTTTTATTTTCTCTTTTTACGGCCATTTATGTTCACACGCGCACTAGATAAATGGTCCCTCAACGCCCATTGATTAAGTTCCCACGTTCAGAATGGCTCTCGGAACCTGGGAGATTAGTTTTGGGAAGGTCCTACGTACCGAGGTTACGGGGGATATCTTCGAAGAGACGCACACTCACACGCACACGCACATACTCATAAGAAATTTACTCAGGATTATCATTGAAGCTGCACTGTACTTCTCATTATTAAACTTGTTTCCTTTAGAATTCCTTTAGAGGTTCTTTCTTGCTTACCCAGTTGAACTATGGAACAGTCTCCCTGAGGAACTTCAAAAGTCAAGCGAAGATGCAATGCATTACTACCCTAACGCGATTCCCCTTTTATTTTAATAATTTAGTTACGTTTCTGTCTATTTATTTATTTGATAGTCTATTTTTTCTTTTCTAATAACTGACCTCCTCTTTCTGTATTTTCCAGTACCTTCTGTTACTTCTTTCAAATGAACATATTCGTTAGAAGCTTGAATTTCAAGTCAGTGGCCCCTGTGGGCTTGTTCCATATGAATAGGGTTGATGATCTGAATGATTGTGTATAAATATCAAAGCTGTTGCATTATAATCCTCGTTAATAAGCTTTTTTTTTTTTATCTCACAGCGGTTCATCAAATCTCTCATTAACAAACTGATTTACTTTACACAACAAAGATACTCATTTGACTGTAACCTTACCAGTGTTATGTCAAATTTGCTCACTACTTAGACATCACTTGATACCATAGTGTTATTTTGTTAGTAATATATAACTCTACCACTATGCTTTAAATCAGGTACGATGTACGTACCCTTTAATTCCAGGAGAAGCAAGATGTCAAGTTGTCTCTCTTTACTTCTCTCTCTCTCTCTCTCTCTCTCTCTCTCTCTATCTATATATATATATATATATATATATATATATATATATATATATATATATATATATATATATATATATATATATATATATATCTTATTCAGAAGATGAACCCTATTCATATGGAACAAGCCCACAGGGGCCAGTGATTTGAAATACAACCTTCCAAAGAATGTGGTGCTCATTTTGGTGTTAAAAATTCATATATATATATATATATATATATATATATATATATATATATATATATATATATATATATATATATATATATATATATATATATATATATATATATGTGTGTGTGTGTGTGTGTGTGTGTATGAATTTTTCATGAACATTTCTTTATAGAGTATAAACGCAGATCGTTTACTTCCGAAGTTGATGAACTTAGTCGTGGCGACAGCAGTTAACATTCCTCAATCAGTTATTTTATCTTCATCCAGGAATTCGATCTCGTGTCTCTCTCTGGTTAGGATTGGCTGGGCACAACAAACTGCTGGGAGACTTAGTGTCTTTGCTTCAGAACTGTATGATAGATATTTAGATAGGTAGATAGATAAAAGATTTGTTCCCAAAGTAATGCCAAAACCTTCAAGTGCACACAAAATGTATAAATATGTATAAATATGCAGAAAATGGTAGATTAAGTAAATTGAAACAGAAAAAATTTTAAACATTTCAAAAACCATCAAATGCGAGAAACGTAACGAGAGAAGAAATATTTATTGAAATATAGTACCATGAAAAGACAAGAACAATGGAGAGGAAAGGTAGAAAACAAAAAATAAAATATCCACTAATTAAAGCAGGAGAAAATAACATTTCTTTCAGGGCAAGCGTCCTTATTAAGGGTACAGACGGGAATATATCCGAACACTTTCCTCAAACATATCTGGTATATTTTTTGTACTAATTGCCTTCAACAAAAGAGGGGGATTTCAACACTTCCAGGTCGTTAACGCTAATTGGCGTCGATTTCTTCTTTTCGCAATGAAAGAAAAACCCCCGAAACTATTGAAGACTTTAGACAATATTTTGCACGGGTTTCAAAACTTATTTTCCATCAAGATAAATGATATAGACATGATAAAAGTGAAATATCAGTGTTATATGCAGTATTAGCAATATGTCGAAACGGTTCTTTAAAGATGGCGTCGCCTTTTGACGAGGACCAGAAGATTAGGCTGGAAGTGTTGGCCGAACGCCATCATTCTCATTTGTTACTTGTGAAATCAGTTTGCGGATTAATAATTCTGTCTCTCTTTGGTGACAGAAATATCAAAGTAGTTTTCCAAGATATTCTGGGTTTTCTACAAGTGTTTCGTCGACAGAGAAAGCTATTTTTTGTGTCTTCAATATCCTCTGATACAGTTTTGATTAACTCGTTTGCAACTGATCATAACATTAAGCCTCTTACCAAACCTATACTCTACAGTCCTTCTGGCCATCACGGCATTTTCTTTTGTTTGCATGCAAAATTTCTTCCGTTTGCATTTTTCTTTGTGTTTCTTTTGTTTGCATGCAAAATTTCTTCCGTTTGCATGCAAAAGTTCTTCCGTTTGCATGCAAAAGTTCTTTCGTTTGCATGCAAAAGTTCTTCCGTTTGCATGCAAAAGTTCTTCCGTTTGCATGCAAAAGTTCTTTCGTTTGCATGCAAAAGTTCTTTCGTTTGTATTGTTTGCATGCAAAAGTTCTTCCGTTTGCATGCAAAAGTTCTTTCGTTTGCCAAAAGTTCTTCCGTTTGCATGCAAAAGTTCTTCCGTTTGCATGCAAAAGTTCTTTCGTTTGCATGCAAAAGTTCTTCCGTTTGCATGCAAAAGTTCTTCTGTTTGCATGCAAAAGTTCTTTCGTTTGCATGCAAAAGTTCTTCCGTTTGCATGCAAAAGTTCTTCCGTTTGCATGTAAAAGTTCTATCGTTTGCATGCAAAAGTTCTTTCGTTTGCATGCAAAAAGTTCTTCCGTTTGCATGCAAAAGTTCTTCCGTTTGCATGCAAAGTTCTTTCGTTTGCATGTTCTTTCGTTTGCATGCAAAAGTTCTTCCGTTTGCATGAAAAGTTCTTTCGTTGCACTTCTTCCGTTTGGTCAAAAGTTCTTTCGTTTACATGCAAAAATGTCGATTTTCGTTTGCACCGCTGACGACTTTCGCTAAAATTTTCTTTTTCTTAAAACTTTTAAATGTTTGGAGCGCGCTCTTGTTAAGCTGGTTTCTACTAAAGGTAACCCCATCCGGTACCGCCAATAAATATCAACCTAATGTTTTTCCTTTCTAGATAAAAAGCTCCCTGCTTACGGACTGACTCTTGTTTTTCGTTAGAGGATTTCTAGTTATTTTTCAAAATCATATCTGTCGTCATTGGTGACAGTGGGCATTTATCCCGAGCCTCATTTTTCGTAGAATCCTTATTATTAATTGATTCCTGAATTCCTTCAGGCACTTGTCACTGCCATTTACTTATATACTGATTATCAGTATTTACACAGGCTATTTTTTCCTTATCATTATTTCTTTAAATGTTTCATCGGAATATGGAGGCAAAACCATTTTGTCAGTTTTATTTTCCAGGATATTAGAGTTATATCTCCTCTGGGCGGCTTCTCCGATTATATGATTGGCATATCCGTCCATGATTGTAGTATTAATCCTGTATATGCGGTATACATCATCATCTGTTATATGACTCCTGTCCAATAAATAAGATTAATATCATCATCTCCGTGTATCTCAAGCTCTTTGTCATCCAAAGAACAAACGACAAAAATTGACTCTCCCGTCGATTCCATCGTGATATTTTGAAAGAGTCTGGGACTCTCTGCTTACCTCTGCATTCCCAGAATTCGATCATAAAAAGACTCGTTTATCCTTATCTGAAAAAGAAGCCATTACCTCTTATCTAATAGGGAAGTAAATTAGATTTTTTCCTGTAGACGATTCTTGCTCGAGAGAGAGAGAGAGAGAGAGAGAGAGAGAGAGAGAGAGAGAGAGAGAGAGAGAGAGAGAGAGAGAGAGAGAGTATTATGGTTTGTTACGCTTATGTGGATATTATGGAACAAGACTTTTTTAGGTCTTGAGTT
>NC_089746.1:19000260-19012760 GCF_040412425.1 Macrobrachium rosenbergii
AGGTAACGCTTGCCGTCATCACAAAAACTGTCCAAAGTGACTATCCAGCATCGATTTTATTATGACCTTGTCACTTCTAATTGGAAGGGAAGTATAAGGTCCCCTATTGGCTATTAGAAACTCCAAACAAAAGGATATCTGATCTGGTGCTTGTCATGTGTTAAACATTTTCACAGGAGTACAAGGCAACAAAGTGCCATCCATTAGCTGCCAATAACATTAAAAGCACTAAGTCACATCTCTATCCAGCACAAATCATTTTCAAGAAGATGCATTTCTGTTCAGCACAAGATCGGAGAAGTCATTTCTCTATCCAGCACAAGATCGTCCTCAAGAAGTCTCTCGTCTATCTGTTAAAAGATCTGTATCTAGAAGTCACTTCTTTATGCAGCACACACTATGGAGGGGAGGGGATAATTCCGTCAGTGCACCTCATGTGGTACACTGTAGGCATTACTTAAGGTTCTTTGCAGCTTCCATTAGGCCGCTAGCTGCAACCTCTTTCATTCCTTTTACTGTTCCTCCATTCATATTCTCTTTCTTCCGTCTAACTTTCCACCTTCTCCTTACAATTATTTCATAGTGCAGCTGCGAGGTTTTCCTCTTGTTACACGTTTCAAACCTTCTTGCTATTCACTTCCCTTTCAGCGCTGAATGACCTTACAGGTCCCAGCACTTAGCCTTTGGCCTAAATTCTATATTCTATTCTATTCTATGCAGCACAAGATTGTCCTCAAGAAGTCTCTCCTCCATCCAAGTAAAGGATCATCGTCACGAAGTCTCTTCTCTATCTAGCACAAGATGATCATCAAGAAGTCTCTCCTCTATCCAGCACAACACAAGATCGTCATCAAGAAATCAAATCACTATTCAGCACAAGTCTACCGAACACCTCGTCATGTTTCGCATCTCATCATCCCTCACATTAGAATTCTTATCTCATCGGATTTCTCGTCTCATCAAATCTGTCTTAGGATTTCGTGCTTCGCTGAAACTCGTCTTATCTTGGCTTCTCCCTTTACAGAAATCCGGTTTAGAATTTCCCTGTAGCTTTCATTTCGACTGGTACAGTTATGAGGTACCTCCTTGAAACTACGGAGTACTAAGAAGAGTGCATCTGACGGTTCTTTATTAACTTCAACGTCGGTATTACACCTTTTTCATTTCAAATACTAGTTCAGTACTCCATCTGCTTTTTACTATTAGCTTCTGTCTATCTGTTTGTATGTCTGTCTGCGCCTCTACTGCTCCTTTCTCGAGCAGCTGACATCAGCATCATTGAAGAAGGCTCAATTTGATTAAGGCAGACTCTCTCTCTCTCTCTCTCTCTCTCTCTCTCTCTCTCTCTCTCTCTCTCTCTCTCTCTCTCTCTGTCAAGGCGTAATTGGATCTTTTAGCGACTTTGAAAGAGCGCCAAATTAAAAACCCCCTCAGACCGAGGGAAGAGAAAAGTTGAGCGAAATGAAAGGCGGGGGGAACAAATTATGTAGAATGTACAATTGGAGTGAATAAAAAAAACTTTCAGACAGAAGTTTAATCAAAATTTAAGGCCACCGATAAAGGAAATGAGGATGAGGGAGAACTTCAGATGTTGATTTGAAAAAAAACTTGTTTATTAGGCTCAGATATTTAAACGCGGTCAAATAATTTCCATAAGAAAAGAAAAACGTCAGAAGTTTCAGCGTTGTATGGGAGCCCGTCTCTAAATTACAGAGATAGCTTTTTTTTCAAGAAAACGTGTGAAATTATACAAAAATACGTTCGGAAACGTAACCTTACTTAAAATGAAGCAAAATACTCCTTCCAGAAACATGTAAGCGAAATATGATAAAAAAAAATTGATAACATTAAAATTATTTCTTGATTCTTTTTACAACTTTTAAAGGGAAATTATTTCCTTCATTTTCAGTTTTATAAATCCAGGAAGGATGGAAAATATGGAAGAAAACATTCCAGGCAGATGAGTGGGCATGGAGTCTCGTGTTGGTACTGCAGGGCTATGGAGACGTCTGAGAACTAGCGAAGCTAAACTTCTTTGTTCAGCGGGCACGATTCAAATGCAGATCCATATCTAACTTTCATAAATCTTCGTACAGTGACTTTCTACTTTTCTATTTTTGTTTCGTTTCTTGCTCTGATCCCTTGCTTCCTTTCATTCCTTTAGTTTCCGAGAGATCTGTAACAATTTTTTTTTTGTGTGTGTGGATAAAGCTTTGCTTTTCTGAAATTACTGATCACCTTTTACGCTATTCAACTTTGTTACGTGAAAGCTTCACTTAGGTTATCATCATTTAAAAGAAAAAAAATTATGTAGAATATGTGCATACAAAGAAAAGATCTGAAGCAAAATTTCTAGGTTGATTGGACGACCGGTCTGCTGGCTTGAAAAAAGTGAGAAGTATCTGCATACCAGGAAGTATTTTTCGTCAGTTCATTAATCGTCGGGGTTGCTTCACCTAATGAAATTAAACTACGATTCTATTCAGAGGATAAGATATTTATTGAGCAAGCTTTTTTTTTTTAACTAAGTTCTCTTTCAAATATCTTGATGAATGTTTTGATTTTTCAACTTTTAAAGTGCAAATTGAAGGATCTTGCTCTCATTTTCCATCAGAAACCCATAGCAGTTGCAACAACTGCCTCAGAAATATTATAAAATTCAATTATTATTATTATTATTAGCAAGACTCAGGTTCTTGTTAATTTTGGCTTTACTCTAAATTCCTCAGTGTGGCAGTTTCCTAACGATGATGAATCCATTGACAGAATGTTTCCCATTTTTTCCATTTCCCGTAAGCCCTATTCAGTATGGAAGCCACCAATGGACCAAGGCCAGTCGGAACAGAACATTTTTCATACCTGTGGAATGTCAAGCCATCTCAGCAAGTGGTTACAAGAGAGATTTTGCCAGTGGGTCGACTTCACCTTCAGAGATTATGGAACAAACACTTGAAATAGCTGGCATGATTTTCCCGTATCCGTTAAAAGAAGTATCTTCGCTTTTTTTTAAGTAGAATTTTGTTCGAGTTTTTGTGTAAACTGAAAGTTTTGCTAACATCATTAGTGACAGTAGCAGATGCTGGACATAATTCAGTCTTGCTTCGCGCAATGGCTTAACCTTAGACCTTTCGCATTGCTTGAAACTATTACACCCGGAGGCACGCCCAGAAACATGCAAACATTAATTGCATGAAAATTATCACATATTAAATATTATAATAGCGTAATTCTCGTAACAGGACCAATAGTTTCGCTGGTAATAAAGGATGACCAGTAGTTTCTCTGGTAATAAGGTGTTTCCATTAGGGACAGGCTATCCATATCAATATGCGGAATAAAAACTAAATGAAGCACAAAATACAATCGTGATACTAATAACAAAACTGGAGTCACTTATATGTTTAAGCGGTGTTTTTGTGTTTTATATGTTACTTAAGGTAAAATAACGATCAAAGAACATTTGGTGTAACACAAATTTTGCCTGATTAAAGAAAAGGAGCAAAGAAAAATTATTCAAATAAAAAACATAGTTACCCTTAATATGAATCATGAAAGTTTTCTAATTTTCTCTCTTGATGTGTTATAGAAAACGAAGCAAACGACTGAAATTTTGATGCGTCAATTTCGAAAAGGAACCACCCAGACATTGAATTGAGTATCTCTCTATGTACTGCGTCCTGTAACTGTTCTACATTTTTACCGTTACTTATCCAAATGACTTAAAATACTCATGCACGTTTGTTCCACTGGCCGTAGTCTTGTTTCTATTGTAAATAAAAGGCATCCCCAATTTTTTTTTGGTTATCAGTTACTCGCTTGTCATTCCTTTGATTTACTTGTGCTAATGTAGGTTTCATGTGCTAATGTATATGGCCATTTATATATTTTAATCTGACATTTTATTGTAAAGATTAAATAATGTTACTTTTGCAGAGTGCATCTTTAATTTAGGCTAATTCTTAGGGAACGGTCTTTGGGACGTATTTACGTATGTGTACGTTGGAAGTTTTAAGCTGTGAGATATATATATATATATATATATATATATATATATATATATATATATATATATATATATATATATATATATATATACTGTATGTATATATATATATATATATATGTATATATATATATATATATATATATATATATATATATGTGTGTGTGTGTGTGTGTGTGTGTGTGTGTGTGTGTGTGTGTAACGAATACCCTGGAAAAGCAGTCTTATCGTTCATCGGTTTTAAGAGATTTTCATTCTAGAAAAACTTAAACAATTCCCGTCTTTTGTTTTTGACGGTATAATTATTTCACCTACATACAGGAAAACTCAGCAGACCTTCAAAGATAGCATACATTCTTTAAAACGTAGGCCTAGTTGTATCTGCTGTTTTTGCAGATCGCTAAATTGATTTTTTCCTTTTAATGCTTTGTTTTTTCTGATAATCGTGCAAATATTTTAGTATTAACCATGATCGTTAAATTTCACAGTATTTCCAAAGTGCTTTCATTTATTCTCGTATAATTGTCTACATGTGATCATTCTTTTATAGTACCAACTTTTTGGAAGTTATATTTATAATACTGTATTTTTTGTTTTGTTTTAATGAGAATTATCAACAAAACTTTTATCTTTTCTTAATCTTTGTTCATATTTGCTGGACAGGAAAGCGAAATTAAAAGCGCCTTTGGTACTGCATAATTTGGCACCACTAAAGCTTATTATTACACAAGATGGTTATTATGTACTTTGTTTACCACATTAACATGACTTATTAATTATATATATATATATATATATATATATATATATATATATATATATATATATATATATATATATATATATATATATATATATATATATATATATATATAGGATCATGTAAAGATTAGCGAACAATGAACCCCATGTGTAGAATGGCCAACCCTTTCCGGTCCGAACTCCAACTCCACATGAGGTCTAGTACTAAACACGGCGAAACACTGATTCATCCACACTGTTTCGCCGTGTTTAGTACTAGCCCCTTCGGGGTCAAAAGTATTTCGCCTTGTTCAATACTAGCCCCTGGATGATCAAATGTCTGGTACCGAAGTGTTCATGTCTAGAACAGCGAACCCGATTATTCCCATATAAAGAATAGCAAACCCAATAATCTTCTGTAAAGAATACCGAACCCCGCTGCGACTGGGTTCGCTAATCTTGACACGATCCATATATACAGTATATATATATATATATATATATATATATATATATATATATATATATATATATATATATATATATATATGTGTGTGTGTGTGTGTGTGTGTGTTTCTTTAGAAAGTTTTGGGTAATAAACATGGTTTTAAGGTAATTTTAGTTGTAACGCTGAGTAAACGAACAGTGCACCCCTGGCCTGAAACTGGAACTGGATTACCTGGACCCTGGGTATGCCAGCACAAATGTTTACCGGTACACCTGAACGTTAGACTGCATTTCCGTGGTATAGATTTACTTATATCACAAGGAAAAGCTTTCTACGCATATATAAATACGTTTTGAAGACCGTACCCCAAAAGAGTAGCCTAAATTAAAGCAGCAGTCTACAAAAGTAATATTATTTATTCATTTCAACAATGAAAAGGTAGCATACGGTAATGTAACGCATGCGCAGATTAGGCCTCTGTCAACTGTCAAGTTGTTTGTTTTTCCTCACCTTGGCCCTTGGGAAGTTGGGAGAACGCGATTGCTTGTGGAAAATCGGGATTCGGACCATTGGTTTCATGGTCTAGGGCCAGATTCACAGTGGTGTGTTTCCGAAAAGAATGTGATAACAAGGAACAATACAACAGATATTTATTCACGTACTGCGTGTGAAAACGATGTCAGAAAGGATAAGAATGATGGACAGTAGTTTTTTTGCTTTGGAGGCTTGAATTTAAAGTTAGTGGCCCCTGGGGACTTTTTCCAAATGTAATTGGTTCATGCACTGAATACTGATAATAGTAATAATAATAATAATTCCACCTTCCACAGCGCCCACATAAAACCTTGCTTCCTCATAAAGATCAAGCATGAAAGGTCGTCCACTAGGCTCACAATCGTGGTAGGCCTATTCACGAAGCGACCGATTTAAGTAACTCCAGTGATTTTGGGTAAGGTATGACGGATTTTTTTGTTTGTATTTTAGGTCATATTCAGGGATTGCGAGAATACATCCGTTAGGTTAGATTTCAAACTTTGATAAGTTAATGGAAGTATTGACCATTTTTTTGTAAACTTGGCCTATAACTCCCACAAATGGTTTCGTAGGCTAGGCGTTTAATCTTTTTTTTATTGGGGGGTTAGGTGGGAATGAGGGTTGGCGAAATAACCGTATGCTCTCAAGTTCGGCAGAACACTGGGCCATTACCCTAGGATGGGTAAAGTTTGTATAGAATTGTCAAGGAACATTGCATAGCCTATATAGTTAAAAGACGTCCCAAGATTTGGAAAATATTAAAGAATGGCCGATGACATCTCCCCTGGTTTTCATAGGCTGTTGGGAATGTTCAGAACACTACAGCTGGTGTTTCAATATCCTAGGATTGGTTAGGCTAGTAAGGGTGCAGCGTACAATGATGTGTTAGGTTAAGCTTGATAGGCTATTACACAAGTCTGGCTATGTAACAAACTTTACCAAAGTTGGTAAATTGCATATGTAATGTAATTATTTACAAGGTAAATAATGTTTTTGAGAGTTTCAGCTAATTCTAATTCTAATTCACTTTTCATTTGTACAAAATTCATTGTACAAAGTGTGTAGTTAGCTATTGAGGTAGGCAGGATAACAGAATTAAACTAACTGTGTTTACATATTTTACCAATCTCTGAAGTTGTGTAAGTTTTGATTGTCTTTGGTTTTGGAAATCACTACATTCATCATTAACAAGAGAAATATGTTGCTTCAGATATTTTACATGACTAACAGTATGATTTTGTGTATGTTTTTCGACTAGTTAGTGTTACTCTCACACATTTTTATGGTATAGTCTTGGCAGTAACATTAACCATTTTCCTGGTACACGGACTTAATGAAGTTATTTGATTTTTATTCTTTAAATGATCTAGTAAGAAAGCATTGTTGTATTGCAATTTTTAGAAAAGGGTGTTCGTGCTGTGATACTTTTCATGCCTCCAAATACATAAACCTTATAAAATTCTGACTATCTAGCATTTCACACATTTCAGGCCATTATTGATTAAGCAAACCTCTTGTTTTTGTGTTTCTCCAGCCCTGTATCTAACAGTTATGGGATACCTTAGTGGGTAATAAAGAGTTTGGAGGTGACCACGAGTGAAATGCTGCGATATGAATACCAGATTAGCAGCTAAGGAATTATGTGGGTAAATCTAAGCCGGCATTCCGCGGCGAGCTAGACTATGGCAGTTGACATTTTTCTATAGAATTTTACGTGGTGAACAAGAATTTAAAGTAATATTTTTTCACCTGGCTGTAATTAAACTGTAATTTACCTTAGAACTGTAGCTGACAGTAAGGGGGACCCATTGGGAATCGGGGTTTTGGGTGTGGTAAATTACAGTTTAGCTACAGCCGACCGGCAAAATATTACCATTTCTGCTTTCATTTTGGGGGTGGGGGAACAGCGCTTTGCACCTTATCCGCATTTTGAAAGATTCTAGGCAAGCTCTTATGATCTGGCAGGCGGTAATGTTGCGCTGCGTGCGCTAGCTAGAGGGATTACAGAAAATGTAAAAAAAAGGTTGCCAAGAATCTTTCAAAATGCTGATAAGGCGCGAAGCGCCTTTCCGCCATCCCCAAAGTGAAAGCAAAAATGGTAATATTTTGCTGGTCAGCTGTAGCTAAACTGTAATTTACCCCGTCCAAAACCCTGATTCCCAACGGGTTCCCTTTACCGCCAGCTGCAGTTCTTAGGTAAATTACAGCTTAATTACAGCTGGGCAAAATTACTTCTTTAAATTCTTGTTCACCAGGTAAAATAATATAGAAAAACGTCAACTGCCATAGTCTAGCTCACTGCGGAATGCCAGCTTACATTTACCACTATGTGGTTCATGTCCTTAATCACTGTCAGTCACAAAAGACAGTGTGAATGACAGGAGTGTCACAGTGCCAGTTATATGGATGCATCCTAACCTTATTTCCTTGACCTAACCTAGGGTACTAGGTTCTTATCTGGACAAGGCTTTTTGCCTTTCTGGACCACATCCCACCTGACCACCCACCATAAGTCAGAAAGTAAAATGTGGGATAGATCTTAATCTTATTTTCTTAAACAAAACTTACTGAGAATGCTTAGTTTTTGTCATGAAAAAAAAAAGAGAGAGAGCACATACAACAGTTATCTTGGAAAGTATACACTAGTGTAATGTGAGAGAGAGAGAGAGAGAGAGAGAGAGAGAGAGAGAGAGAGAGAGAGAGAGAGAGAGAGAGAGAGAGAGAGAGAGCTAGCTGGGCTGTATATGGGGAAATGCACACTTAATGATGTGAATGTGTATGCTTCTCAAATTGGATGTTCTGAAGAGGGGATAAAGATGATGTCTGGGTGGACTTGAATGAGGGAATGGAATAAATTAAAGCAGGTGAAAGATTCATTATTGGAGGTGATCTAAACAGGCACATTGCTCAGAGTATTCATGCCTTAAGTGACATCCACTAAGGACATGACTACAACGATAGAACTTGAGAAGGCAAAGGACAGTTGACTTTGCAGTATTGTTTGACTTGGAAGTAGCGAACACCTTGTAAACAGCCAGAACTCCTGATCATGTACAAAAGCACCAGAAGATCTAGTCAGATCGACTACATCTTGCACAACATTGCTTAGTAGATATGGACTTCCATCTGATTGTTAATAGATATGGACTTACATCTGAGAGTAAAAGAAGGAACTGAAAGGAAAATGCATGTGGCCAAGAAAATCATTTGATTCAATCTGAGAGAGCCAGACCTAGAATAAGGAAATCATGTTAAGATACTTAAAGACATCTTAGGAGAATGTAATGGTGGAATACAGTATGGCACAAGGACATGACTACAAAGATAAAACTCGAGAAGGCAAAGGACAGTTAACTTTGCAGTATTTTTGGACTTGGAAGTAGCGAACACCTTGTAAGCAGCCAGAACACCTGATCATGTACAAAAGCACTGGAAGATCTAGTCAGATCGACTACATCTTGCACGACATTGGTTAGTAGATATGGACTTACATGTGATGGTTAATAGATATGGACTTACATCAGAGAGTAAAAGAAGGAACTGAAAGGAAAATGCATGGGGCCAAGAAAGTCATTTGATTCAAGCTGAGAGAGCCAGACCTAGAATAAGGAAATCATGTTAAGATACTTAAAGACATCTTAAGAGAATGTAATGGTGGAATAAGGGACAATATGGAAACTTGTTGGTCAAAAGAGTTTACAACAGAAGGAAAGGAAGCAAAGTAGGAATGGGTAGAGGATCAGGTAATATACAAGAAAAGAGTAAGGAATCCAAGAGGATAGTTGCAGAAGCCAGGGACAAGCATATGATAAAGTGTGTCAAAATTTAGAAATGAAAAAGGCAAAGGAAAGATTTTCAGCCTAGCCAAAGCAAGAAACGACAGCACAATTGGCATACCCACATAAAGCAAATCAAATGCTTATATGAAAAAGAACTAAGGAAAGAGGGGGACATTATAAAAAAAATGGTAGAAATATTTGAAAATTACTAAATGAAGAAAATGAGATATTCATAGGGGGAGATGGAATTCCAAATTTTAGAATGTGTGTAATGAAATAATGGGAGTGGTAAAGCTGCCAGGCTAGATGGTTGGTGAGGAGGGAGCATATAAAACTGTGTGAGGAAATGAAGGAAATTTTGAAAAAGGAAATACTAGAAAAGGGGAGCTCATGGGCTTTGATACCAGACTCTGAAGAGAGAGGTGTGTAAAATTGTGAAAATATAGAGGAGTAATGGCCTTATCCTGTAAATATTTGAAAGAATTATAGACAGACTTGAATACTTAGACAGGAGATCAAAGTCATAAGACAGCAACTAGGCTTTACAAAAGGGATTGGTACAGTTGGTGGAATATTCTCTAAATGCCAGGGAATGGAGTACAGACAGAAGCAGAGGGCTCTTCAGATGGTCTGTATAGGACCTAGAAATGGCATATCCATAGGTAATAGACAGGAAGTGTGGAGAAATGTATAGAAATGTAAGAAGTACTGTGAAGATGACTAGCAGCTTCCAGGTAGAGGTAAGACTGCACCAGGAATCAGTGCTGAGCCCCTTTTTGTTCAGTTTTGTGCTGGATGCAATGAGTAAGGATGTTAGGGAGGAGCCCCTTGGTATATATTGTACACTGATGACATTATTTTGATTGGAGAAACTAGAGAGAAAGCTAGCTAGAGATATGCTTTGGAGAGCAGAGGGATGATGGTAAATCAAACAGACTGAGTATACTGTATGACCAATGGGATGGAAGGTGACCAGCATGCCAAGAGTAACCAGGGGAGAAGAGGTCATCAAGAGTATTGAAGTATTTGACTCAGCTCTGTAATAG
Organism: Macrobrachium rosenbergii; assembly: GCF_040412425.1. Classification (NCBI taxonomy): domain Eukaryota; kingdom Metazoa; phylum Arthropoda; class Malacostraca; order Decapoda; family Palaemonidae; genus Macrobrachium; species Macrobrachium rosenbergii. The sequence continues at coordinate 19,010,812 of NC_089746.1, forward strand.
ATGCAGTGGATATCGATAGAGACGTTAACTGTCAAATTTAAACTTCATGGATCAATTGAAGGGGTTATGAGGCGTGCTCTGCATCAGGATTGCTTTTATTAGGCTGAATTACAAAGTACATAAAGTGATGATGAGACCTGTGTTATATGAGCCAGAACCGGCACAACTGACGAAAAAAAAAAAAACATGGCGAATGAGGATGCTCAGATAGGTGTCAGTGAAAGCCCAAGATTCAAGATTAAGATGAGAAGATGGAGAGACTGCATTCGAGAAGACATGAGACAAATTAATAGACGAAGGGAGGACACATGACAGAAATACCAAGAAAAGACTCATCAGCGACCCTGACTAGGGATTAAGCTGGGAAGAAGAGTTGGAAGACTCAGTTTTGGTTGGATGAGAAATATGAGAAAGGTGGCCGGAGATTTGTGGAAGATGAACAAAAAAGATGTGGATGGGATTTCATATTCCTTTGCATCTTGTATTGTAGGTTGTGATTATATATGTGTGTGTGTTTATGTTTATGTTTAGGAATAGTATACAGTCACGAAGTCATAGTCTCTATAGGTAATTTTTACAAGGGTCTGGCACTATTTACGTTCTAACCGTTATTTCCCGTTCCCAAAACTGAAGGACATATATGACATATATATGTGTTTTTATCATCAGCATAAGGATGTTCGAATTGAATAATAGCCCCAGGGTATTCCCACCCACCAACAAAATGGCTTTATATAAAGTTCAAGATGGTTTTAGGTATATTATTCGATGTCAGGCCTATCTTTATGGGTATATATGATGAACGTGGCCCATAAGCTATTTGTGCGGCTATATGATGGCATATAATTCTGTGGATATATACACGCCAATGTTGGCAAAGAAAACCGTAAAGCTAAAATGATATTGCACTAAGTTAGTCTCCCCTAAAAATTCCTAAGTTTTCTTTAAATTTCTTTCGGGGGTACCATGTCCAGAATATGATACCTAAAAATGTTTTATGGATACCTTGTTTCATTTGACAGACGAGTGGCTTTCTGTATTGAGATTTGAGAGAAATGCTCGATGCTTCCGTGTAGCAGTTTTCATACTTGCCAGTTGTAAAGAAGAAAGCGGTGGCCGTGAATTCAGCATACGTCAAAACAGAAAGTCGGGTCCAATAAATATAAATAAATATACCACAGAATTATACCCTCTGAAATGTCATGATATGCTTTGATATAATTAAAGATAAATAACAAAAAGCAAAAGTAATATTGATGGCAGAAATGTATGTTGAAATGAAAGGATTTATACATATGCATAAAATATTATTTTTAGTATATTATGAATGGGTATTTTGTTAGGACATCGTTTTCCTTGGTAATTGCGGACAATTGGTAATTAAATAAAATTCTTTGAATAGGGATGGGTTGTGAATTCGTCCCTTGTATTGTTGTTATACCACAAGTCCGTGGAATGTTGTTACTCAGGTGAAAAATTGTTAAATGATGCATTTTTGAGTTTTAATGCCTTTGGTGTTTTAAGATAAAAATTTTCGTACAGCTGTGAAGTAGAGTCTAGTCCTGTGTTGATTTTACTATTTTCCTTTTATTTACTGGCTGGACTGCTTTGTAGAACCACTCCGTAGTTTTACCCTCTTGTTAAATATGCCCTTACCTGTTTAATCCTGAACACTGGCGGTTGTATATACACATATAGTTTTTATAACTATAACACTGCTATTTGTTTGATTATAAGTGTTTGTTGTTCTATGCTTATTTCTACTTGTTGATTTTTCACAGTTCATTTATAATTTTCTTGATTCTTTCCCACGCATGAGGTACAGTATCTGTTGGCTGTTTGTGAACAACTTGTCGGCTAATGGCCTTATGTGGCTTGTACGCGTGACGGTGTGCATATGTTGAAATTTGATGATTTTTGTATGTTTAGCATGTTCATTCAGTTATGGC
>NC_089746.1:19017760-19130260 GCF_040412425.1 Macrobrachium rosenbergii
TCTGTCGTTTATACTAGTATATATCCTTATCTCCTTTTTTTATATATATTTATGTATAATGCACACCTCTCTAATAAGCCTTCTCTTACACTAGACTCACTATTAGTGAAGGCTCAAAAGTCAGTACATATCTAGGAATTGCAGTCCTGTTTGTAATGTACACACACATACTCAAAGAGAGAGAGAGAGAAATCAACATGAGCAAGTCATGTCTTACAATGCTTCTGCTTTAGGGCAGCAACTGCAGTGCAGGGAGTGGGAGACTTGATACTAGGGAATCCTCTCCAACTTATAATGGTTTCATAGATATTTATTGCTATAAAACGAGTCAGTAGTCTGTCTTCGTTTTGTTTTTTCAAAATTTAAAGTAGGCATTGAATGATATGCGTAAAAAACAATGTCCTTTCATTTGGCACTTTCTCTCTTTCTGTTTGTTTTTAATTGCTTCCTTGTGTAAAGACGTAATTCTGCATCATACGAAAGCAGTGGAGGAAACATCCTTGCATTGAAGAGAATGTCCTCATAGTTTTTATATATCAACAAAGGTTAATATTTTCCATTAATAGCTTTTGTTATAACAAAAGTTCTCGAAATATTTGAAAATAACTAAAGAGTTATCTTTATAATTTCTTTGGCATATCGAAGATATTAAGCCGATTTATCTTTTGGGTAAAAAATTTTGTCCAAATTTTTGTAAAATACGTTCAAGATCCTCCCCCCTCCCCTTTCCACCTCATACTCGATTACGTAAGAGTGTCGGCCGATTTGTTTGTGTCTAGAATTTTATAGATGAGACCAATTCTGCGGTGTAGCAGTGACGCATTCTGTCATATCAGTGTTTGCGTGCGCGTCCGCGTGCGAGCGATCATGCATAATCAGTTGCTGCCCTATAATCTGCTAAATTTCCTTGTCTAGATAAATAAAAATTAAATTGATTGTGAAGTAAAAATGAACAACTGATGTAACAGTCCTTTGTTAATGCAACCCTGTTGCACATGCTGCTTTAATGCAGTATATTATTATTATATTATTATTATTATTATTATTATTATTATTATTATTATTATTATTATTATTATTATACCACATCTTTATGTTGATGACAAATACATAGCTTGACGTATTATCTTATGCGTGGGCATTAGAAGGGATAATATTATATTTTTTTTTATGCCACACATGCGACACAAACAATATCCATCTCGGTAACTGCAAAGTTCATCATCCACCCTTCACCTCCATAAAAAAAGCGGGCTTAATAATACCTTTACCCTATACATTCCCACCTAAGCGCTCGTACACTCCCCAAGACTTCCCAGTATTTTGCATACACCCTGCTACCTCTCGTACGTCACGTATTCTGTGACCCACCTCTCTTGCCTCGTTCTGCCGCAGTACGGTATATCTACTCCCAGAAAACTGTGCGAATGAACTACTTTCATTCTCCAAGTATTCATAATAATATCTATTGCTTTTTCTTGGGTTCCATCAGCCCTCATAACTTGACTTGTACTGGCATTTTAAATTTTTCCTCTTGCAAACCTATTCAAACAGTGATTAATTTCTGCAGTTTCTCTTTATTAACCTCAATCAGTTCTGTATCATCTGCAGGCAATAGCCATTCCACACTCCATTCACAACCCCCTTTTTCGTCATGCAGCAACTGTTCACCTGCACTAAATGCCCTTTCTTTGTTTTCTCTTATAACTTTAATTTTATTCTCTTATAACTTTAATTTTAAAGAATATATTTTGTATAATTTTAAAGGATATATTATGTAGTATACGGTGTGTGTGTGTGTGTGTGTGTGTGTCTGTATATACTCACGCAACCGCGAGAGAAATATACAGTATATACTATTATCCAAACGTCATTCGAGAGTAAAGGGTGGAGATACTTCGAGCTGAGTCATTGGCCAATGAATCTGATTTCACCTTTCACAGTCAGTACTCAATCCGGAAATCAGTTGTTGAGTAATTATCGAAGCTTGAACAAAGGACATCCAAAGAAGAATGACATAGCCATTTTCGGTGGAAGGCTGAGGGGAGGCTGGGTTAGAGAAAGTGTTTTGTGTGTGTGTGTATATATATATATATATATATATATATATATATATATATATATATATATATAATATATATATACTGTATATGTTTGTGTGTGTGTCCTGGGGAGAATACTATGAATGATTGTAAATGTTAACTTAGCGAGGTAGGAATGGCATGGTGTCTCCGGTAGGACTGACGTTATCAGTAGAATTTTTTTCTTTTTTGGAAGCGGCGAAGATAAGCTGTTAAAATCTCTTGTCTAAGGGCGGGGATTATGGACATAAATTGTACGAGTTTCGAAGGAATTTTATCTGTTACGAAACAAAGAAACCATACTAACTCTTATATGTCTGATACACTATGATATTGAAGTGATAATGAGCCAAGCAGGAATATTTGTAGTTAAAGCCGAAAAATGCTGATGTAAGCTGTGTTTCTTATCATAATTTTTTATTTTCTTGATAAAATTTAGGCAGAGACGGCAACATATGTGAAAATATAACTCGCGCATATTTGCTAGTGAAGTGTCAGTTGATCAGTGCAGAGCAAGACTATTTAATTGAAGTCATTCGTGTATGCTAGTGTACCTATCACACAAGCACGAGTGTGCAAGACTTCACGTAATTCAAGTCGTTCGTATTTGTTAAGGAAGTGTTTCACGAGTACGGACACTCACGCCAAATGTACTCATTCACGTAAAAATAGTCAGCAAAATAATGAAAGATGACGGAAAGCGAATTGAGTGACAGCACCGTGATTGACGTAAAGTTCACGATAACATAGAAAGTCATGAACTATGAATACACTAGGAAACGGATGATTTCTCTTGCATGGTTTAGTAGCGAGCTTACGTGCCATATTAATGTGGAATGTTCACGAAAGCAAAGTCTTGTCTACAGCTGTAATCTCAAAGAGAATATTGACTAATGGGTCACATGTTTGGCCAGGCACTTTCGAGAATATGAAGGTTTGAGTTTGGTAAAATGTCAAACCTTGCATCTTGAAAGTGCACATCTAACATTTAATAAAAATTTGAGATATGAGAAATAATAAATATGTTTAAAGATGATTAAACTAAAAACCAGCAGAAGAAACAAAAAAGTAAAATAAACGTCCGAAGCATGGCAGTTCTTGCAAGATTAAGAAGAGGCACTATTGACCTGTTGTAAGACAGGATTTGAGCTGATTTTGCGTTGTCAAGAGTACGTCGCACGTCTGGGTATTACCTGCAATGCTTTCATATTAAAATCAGACCACAAGACTGGAATAACAATCGAGGTAACAGGCTAAAATATAACAATTGAGGGGGGGAAACGTGTTACCAGCACTAATGGTAAAAAAAAAAAACACGTCTGACAAACAGTTACCGTAAGAGGTTACAATAACAGAGGAGGGGCATGGAGATGAGACGTCCTTGGTTGAGCCGAGTGCAAGTACAATAGATGTGGTAATTTACATTTGAACAAGTTGATAGATAATACCAAGAAAAGCAAAGATATTTGCATGATGTATATACAAATCAAGTTAGGTTTCGGCTGCATGTCACGACAAGGCTTGGAGGGGGTGTGTGGAAATCATGTCATAAAATTATATAAGGTACTATATAAAATTAGAAATTAGCATATAAGAGAGTTTAGGGATTCACGCTGCTGCATGACCGAAAAATAAAGAAGTTAACGAGAGCGAATTGAACACACAAAAAGCGCCATCATTTGGCAACACTTCCACGGAGTATGTTTTCTTGGCATTTGAAAGAAATGTGTTGGGGTTTTGATGACATGTCTGGCGACAAGTTAGGCTATGCATGTTGGCGGTTTTTGCAGATGTCTTTGAATGCAGCGTTTCTTCTTTTCTTTGATGAAAACGGAAGAAATGTTTGATCAAATCTACTTGGTATGACTTAACCGAGCTTCGGCGATGTCGCACGAGCATGTTTTCGGACTTCTGAAACGTCTCAGAAAAAATCTCGAGGCGTTACTGCCTGTATAGGTGTCACAATGTCTTTTGTCGAGAAAGAATGACAAGCTTTCCCACTGATAACTTCAGCTGAATCGAAACGAGGGAAATATGGTTATCCGTGATTAGTAAAGTTATAAGTTTATTTTATGGAATATTTTGAGAACAGCTCCCACTGAAATTTTGTTGAAAAAATGATAGAATCCATTTAGACTAGGCCAAAGGCTCTTATAAATAATTCACAAATAAATCTGCAGAAACCACCCCGCGTTTGCCCACACATAACACACCCTGTGAACATTAAATCTTTGAAAAACGTCATTGATGACAAGGAATTGATGTGAGAGTGGCACTTTATTAATTCAATTCCATAACAGAATATATTTTGCACTGTTGAGCAGACCTACAAAACTAACAATAAAACGAGCGCGGTGTCTATTCGCTGTTTCGTCATTGGCGAAACTAAAAGCATGCAGTCAAAAGTGAGGAATTAAAAAAATTCCTTATAACTATTTGTACCGCCTTAAGTGTGTGTGTGTGTGTGTGTGTAAGTTCGCGTCGCCGCCACCAGATGTGGAAAAAAATCATGCGTCTGACAGCGAGTATTCACTGTGAAAATAAGCGTTTGAAGCAGTTGCCCTTCTCGAGATATTGATTCTAGGAATTGTTCGAGATGTTTTTAGGTTCTGAGGCACTGTGTTGCTCATGGAAGAAGAGTAGGACATGGCTAGTGATATGATGATAGGAATGTCTTGGCGAATGAGAAAATGGTGCTGCTATGTGCAGTTGAAGGATTGAAGAGAACCTGAAGAAGAGTAGGGAAAGAAAAAATATAGGCAAGAAATGTTGAACATGGTTTATGAAAAATAAGCAAATTCAAATGAACAATAAGCATTTCTTTACCTTAAAATATGCATAGAACCATTGAAGTACTGTCTACATCCCTAATATTGACAGGAAACCTGTAACGGACAAATGAGCGTTAATAGAAGCAAATATTTCGAAGGATAAAAGCCTTTTAAGGATATAGACTATTTAGGGGGAATAAATGCTACAGATAATAGTGGAGTGGTTGAAGAGATTACGTATTGCAGATATGTAAATGTATAGCCTACTGGAAAGTGATGGCAAATATAAAATTAAAATGAAGCCAGTTAATTATTAACTGCAAATTGTTTGTGAAGTGTAAATTGGAAGAGTGAGATTGTAAGGCACTCTACATAAATGTTCATGTATCGAATTTGATGATCATCAGAAAATTTACCGCATTTTGTAGTCTCTTTCTCTTTTACAGGAAGTCAAAATGAGCTCCTTTTGGTCAGAAGGCAGCTGCGTCCTCTTTTTCCTGAGAAGGTTTGGATGAGCTTTCTGTCGGGTGGCATCCAAAGAGCTCAGCCTCTTGGAGCCACAGCTCAGCCAGGCTGGCGTCAGGCTCATCGGCGTCGGCCTGGAGGAACTAGGGGTGGAGGAATTCCTCAAAGGAGAATTCTTCAAAGGCGGTAATATTTTGCAAATCATTGTTTTTGACGTGTTTCTGAGTGTTGTAGTATCTCTTCTTTATATGTATAAAATTAATTTCTTCAGTTAGTTTTTCTCATAACATTTTTCATAAATGTCTATATTGAATTGGATCATTGTCCAGTTGAAAGTTAGATGTTTGCACATACTTTTATGTATATCTTTGCTTTTAAGTTCAGAACAAGGAAAACAGGAATAATGAGAACAGTATGTACAAAGGTGTGAAGCAACATTAGATGGAGCAAGGATTAATAAGGTTGATTTTCCAAATATTCAGGAACAATGATATCCAGTATGGGTTCGTTCGTATATGTGAATTATCAAAGAACATTTATGATATCCTACAGCTGACTGTAATTCCATAATATTTTAGCCTAAATTAAAATGTGCTTTGCACTTTTCATTCAGTTTAAAAGATTTATCCTAGCAAAGTTTGTCTTGGTAATATAGATGGTAAATTGTTTGTAAAGTTTTGGGGTTTTGGTATTATTTTTGCTTTATGATAACATGTATCTTTTGTAGTGAAGATAATTTTTGCTTTATGATAATATGTATCTCTTGTAGTGAAGATAATTATCTTATGAGTTAGTAATTACTTTTTTTTTTATTTAATTTATACATCTCATATTATTGGGCTTTAAAATTAAAGTTTCGTTTCATTGTCTCTGCCTATAAAATGAAAAAGGTAGTATTTTGTTAAAATTAAAGTTTCATTGTCTCCACTCATAAAATGAAAAACATGGAATTTTGATGATTGCATCTTTAAAAAAATATAAACCTTTATTTCACCAAACAATTAAAAAATTTTCATAGAATCATTAGAAAACTACAGCAGTCTTTGATATAGTATGTAACAAGAGACAATGTATGCCAGAGTGGCATGAATCTTTAAATTATATATATGATATATATTTTTCCGTACCTCGCAAACAATTCTATTTTCATCTCAATTTTTTTTTTACAGAATTATATATTGATGCAGAAAAGAAATGCTACAAAGCTCTGGAATTCAAGAAGTTATCTGCTCTCTCGCTGTTCCCTTCGCTACTTGGAAAGGATTCTAGAGAAGGAATGAAAAAGGTATGGATAAGAATATTCACTTATACATAATGAATATTTCAAGATTGTGAGGTAAATATGTTAGTAAGCATGTTGGTGAGTGTCTGATACTCCTTTTATAGTTTTTTTGAGAGTTGCGAGTTTCTAGCCTTATTGTATATAAATTAAATTTTCTTGTCTCCAAAATCATAAGACCTTATTACAATAACAGTTGAAGTGATTTATGCTATTGCAGTAATTTTAATACAATTTTTAAAATTGCTTTAAACAGGTTATTAATAAGGATAGTTTTTTATTTGAGAGAGAGAGAGAGAGAGAGAGAGTCTAATCTTGATGTTCTAACACTACAATTTATTTAAACAGAGCAAGGAGATGGCAGTTGGCGGTGACACAAAAGGAGACTGGTATCAAACAGGTGGATTACTTGTAGTGACAGAAAAGGGAGAAAAAGTTCCCTTTGAATTTAAGCAGAAGAATGCTGCAGATCATGCTAGTAATGCTGATATTTTGAAGGTAAATCTTTAATCTGTCATTTACTGTGAGCTGCCCTGTCAGAAGTACTGCTCACTAAATATGTTACTGTGGTGGTTTTCTTTCTTCCTTTAACCCCAATGTATTGCTTTCTGCCTTTAACTTTTCACCCATTCTCTGTGGTCTTTTTGTGACTTAACTGGCCACCTTTTTAATTTTTCTTGAGATTTTACCTCCCATTTAAGAGTATTTCCCAGAAGGGAATTACTAGTTTTACTGCATTATTTTTGTGCAGTTTGTAGGCTTAGTATTTTCTGTCATACAGTATAGCTAGATAAAGGTCATGTTGGGCCACTATCAGTTAGGTGAACAACTGTGCTACTTAAGACATTGTGAATTAACTTGTCCAGCTTCATAAATTCTAAAGACTTCCCTAGGCAGCTAGATGATGATGGCCAGTTAATTAGTAGATACTCTTTATTACAGTACAGTATTATGTGGCTTGACCAGACCACTGAGTTAATTTATTGAGCCCTCACAGGGTTGGCCGAAAGGATGTCTTTATTAGTGGTAAGGTTTAATTTTATCAATTAAATTACAGGTCTTGAAAAATCTATAATTGGGTTAATGATTTTGACAAAATTTCTTTTAACTTGTTTCCAAAACTTGAGTTTTTTTGTTGATATTTTGGACATTCACACAAAAAGAGTTTAACTATTAGTGTTACTCTACAACATGTACATGCAGGGAGTGGATCTTGCTGACTGTTCAGATAGGGAAGAACCAATTCTAAGATGTGTCGAAATTACTTAAGCATGTCTTTCTTTTTGATCTGATGTATGCCATATTCCAACGTTGGGTTTGATGTGTTTTATTTGTCTTTATAATGTTCATTATTCCATGTATTCTGCCTTTTATTGACTATAGTGGGGTTTATTAAAGAATTCATATACTGTAATCACTGATAGGAATATCTCTGTAATCTTGTGATAATTGCAGCTTTGACTGCTTTGTTGGCTTCTTCATTTCCTTTGCCTACTTGGGCAGGAATCCAACATATTTTCACATTTTTACCATTTTCATATAATTTGGATTATAATTTTGATAGGTTTCTGCAGCACTTCCAGTTGCTAAATTTACACATTTCCTATTGAACATAATACTGCTGTGAAAACAGAAGCATTGTTAGGCAAGTAAAACTGGTGTGTTTTGTTGGGTGATTTGAGTGCAGATCCCATGCTTGATGAAGTTTTGGAACCATCATTGTATATTACATATTTCAATTGTGTACAAGTTAGTATCTTATGCAGAGTCCAAGGAGGATGTAGTTCTATTGATATTTGTTGACTCAGTTTATTGGCAGCTGAGATTGAGATCATCACTTCCCCAAGGTGGATTGGTCAATGTAAGAGGGTCTTCTTATTCCATTTCAAGTGGCTCTGTTTTGGAGGGAAGAACATGTGTTAGCACTGGATTCCTGGGAGACATGAATTTCTTTGCAAGAGGAACCAATTGATGAAGTCCAAGAATCTGTACAAGGATAGATGCAGGAGCTGCCTGCAGTCCTTTCTGCCACCATCAAGAAAGAGAAGACTTCAACCATATTCATGACTGCCTTGAAAGGCCATGTGAAGAGAGCTTTTCGTGTTTTCTTATTGGGCGTCAAAGTCCACGAGTCCTTGTTTCCTAGCCACTGGTGGTTCTTGTATCATTCATGAAAAAACTCTTTGCAGTTGCTTAGTCATCAAGATCAAATCCTGTCCCAGGCACTTTTTAATTGACCTTGTTTCTGGGCATGCTAATAGACACTAGTCAAAATAAAGATATGCCCAGAGGGACTGTCAGTAAGTTTCTAGTTTGCTTGGCTGTTTTTAATGAAGGTCCAGCCAGTTGAACTTTGAGGTCCAACATGGGTCATTTACCTTCACCAGAGAAAATAATTCTTATTGGCAAATTCTCAGAACTGGTTGACATCTTGAGGATACTCAGCAACTTGTTTTCTTCTGCAAGTGTTTAGAGGAACTTGCATTGTTGAAAGAAGAAAATTTGTTGTCAGGTGCCTGCCTTCATTCACCTTTGGCCACCCATGACTCTTCACCGGTGCCCTTCATGCCTGGAACCCCAAAGTGTTGAAAGAGATCTTTGGAACATGGTTGACAAATTTGTGAAAAAATCAATAACTCGTGTTGCAGTCTTAAGGTAGCCTGATCATGAAAGGAATGTGCAGTGTTTAAATCCCTGTGAAACATAGCCATCAGAATTTTTTTCTTTTTATTGGCTATGGAGAGGAACATTATTAACCCAATTCCCTCATTTGTTCCAGAAAAGAAGAATGTCATGGCCATAACCATCATTACAAGGACTCTGTTAGGGTGGCTTCTGAATTTCAGTTTGGAAACATCTCAGGGAAACTATGGGACACATCTAGTATAATCATCATTTCACAATAATAAGCCACTAATGTTTAAAATGTAAACCAAATGCCCTAGTGAATAGATAAGACAACCTACAGGTGTATTTTATTTTGTTTTTGTTTCATTCTCTTTTATGAAACTTCTTATCCTAGCTGCACCATGATGGCTTCAATAGAAAAAGTTCATGGCTCTCCTCCATTTATTGTTTGACATCCTAGGTAACCATTGACATTGCTCAGCCTTTTGAGTGAGTTGCATATCAAGAGGTTCTGTCATAACCTTACAGTATATGTGGATGGAGATTATTGACTGATTGCTCAGAATTAAAGTTTTTACAAAACACAGTATGATGAACCATGAGACCACATTCAGTCAGCAATTGACCTTTACTAAGTATATTGTGCAATTCCCTGTGGTTGGTGTGGAGAAACATTAACTTTTTGCCTTTATTCTAATCGAGTTGTAAAACTCAAATTGAGAGTGATGATGAAGAGAGATCTTATTCTAATCGAGTTGTAAAACTCAAATTGAGAGTGATGAAGAAGAGAGATCTGACTTAACTGATTAAGAGATCATAGATGTGCTCATGTATTTTGAAAGGACATCCCTAGGTCGCCGACAACGACTCAACTTCAGTGCCTTGTCCAATAAAATCAGTTGTCTACATGCTCTTATTCAAGGCAACTCGTACTGAAGGATGAACTTCAGCTGGGTGCCAAGCACTATCTGCTGTCCTGATACTGAGAAAGCACTATATGCTGTCCTGATACTGAGAAACCACTATCTGCTGTCCTGATAGAGAGAGTTGGTGGACAACCAGGATATTCTTGTCTAGTGAGTCATTAAGCAACAATCTTAAGTGGATAAAATCAGCCAGAACTGCTTGGAAGTCGCTCCTTTTATTTATCAGTACTTCACACAGAATTACAGTATTGCCATGAAAACTGTATTATGTAATGTTTCTAATATTAAGGCAGGGTGATGATGTCAATCAACTTTGCATTTTAAGGACACCACTCATCATTTCACTAAAATATATTTTAACAGGATCAGTAGATGTGGGTAAGCATGTGATTAGCTAGACCCACTACCATATACCTTACCTTTCCACACTCTTCTCATGTCTTAAGCTTTAAATCACTGAAGTCTGCAAATATCATTGTTATCTAGTTGTAATTATTCCTAAATCTTCCATATACATCAATGTTTTATTACTGTACTTGGGTAAGCATTTGTTGATTTCTAAGATTTCAGGTTCCTGTGAAGTATATCCCTCATCATTTATGAAACATGCATGAAGATTTTAAATTTTGTGTACGGTACTTTGTTAAAACATTCATTATTGAACATTTTAAATTTTTGTACTTTGTTTGACATTCATTATACAGTATACACAAAGAAATTACCTATACTATATTTTTATTTGTTACTAAATGACTCTTAGAACTTGAGTTTATCGTAACTATTTTCAAGTTCTCACAGATTATAAGAATTATTTTCTTTGGATATATGACAAATTTTTAAAGTAATTAGTTTTTTTCCTAACATACAAGCCTGAGGTCTTGACATATGGGATTTACTTTCAGTGCAAGCTGGAACCTTCCATTAAACTTAAAACGAGGTGATTAGTGGTAGTTGGCTACCAACAGCATGGGAGGAAGACTTGCCTTTCAGTCAGTATGCATTCAGGTAGCAGAATGAGGGGTGGTAAAGGTGGGCTTTTTATGTAAAGACCTCAGGTTTATGTGTACGGAAATTACTTTAAAAATTTGTCATTTGTTCGTACGCTTTGTCATTTGTTCGTACACGTATACAAACCTTCATTCATTACATATGGGAGACTTACTTTTTGATGTGAGGATTCTGGGCAAATCTCTGAACTGACAGGTACTTTGCCTCACATGGGGTCTCTCTTCCTGGTCATGTAAGAGCAGAGGAAGGAGACCCAACCTCTGATCTTTTGACATGTGTAGTGTTCAACTGCCAGACTTCTGGGCCTTTCGAAGTATTGGGATGCAGCATCATTGATTCAAAGAAAGGCTAGGATGAACCCATATTGTCAGGGACAATAAATCTGAAGATAACCCTTGCTAGATTATAGATAGGATACTCAGTCATCTAGAACATCTGTATGCATGCCTGTCCAGTATGTGACAACTTGCAAACTGCACCTCTGCCCACTGAGAGAGGAAGTGTATAAGAGAAAGGTAGGAGGCAAGTCCCACACACACCCTCTCTTTTGCGAGATGCCACCTGTCCCCAAGGGAGCTGGGTGAGGCTACTTGACTGTTGAGCAGCCACCACAGACCTCAAGGAAAACGAGTCCAAGGATTTATGAGCAACGTCCCGAAGGTAAAAAGGGAGTGAATGTGGTCTGTCGTGACCACATTCCCGTCCTTAGTACCTGTCCCGACAGGTTCTTCCTGAATGCAAGTGACAGACCAATGCCCCTGAACTTGTGAAATCTCGCCCGAAGCATACTGTTGTCCACCGTGTCAGCTGTGAAGTACGCCTTTTTGATCATTACACTAATTCGAAAGAAATGGTGCTCTTGACACCGCTTAATGGTTGAGCCAGAACTAATAACAAGTTGTCGGCACCCAGTCTTGAAGGTCAAGTCCTTTAGGTGGTAACGCATACGATTTCAGTCACTTGGAAGCCACCAGGGTCCTTAGATTTGGAATGATCATACCCTGTTGATCACCTGGTAAATCAGACAGTACGGCGAGAAGGTGCAAGTCTGAAGACTTGTACCATGAATACAAAAGAAAAGACATCTCAAGATGCCAACAGCATCTGGTGTTCCTGGGAAGTCACCCATTCAAGTACTGATCTGATGAGAAGCAGTACTTTCAACGTGGTATGACCGTTGGCTGTTATGCCCCAGGTCCGGGAAGACGGAGCTGAACAGACAGCTTTGGTGTGTCAAGATAGAAGGCCTAACCCAACTGTCTTCCAAGGTTGAGTAATCCTTCAAAATATTGAGGTGCCAAGACCAACTGTCCCTACACCAACCCCAGTGACCAAGCTTGTCTGTTATACATTGTCCCTACATTGACCCCAGTGACCGAGCTTGTCTGTTATACATCCACCTTGCCTGGAATGTGTTTGGTTGACCACTGTGCTGAATGTGCTACTGTCCACCCTTGCACCTGCACTGTCAATTTGAGGAGAAGAAAGGACATATCCCCCAGCTTTCTTGTTGGCTGTGGAACTACCGTGGTACCGTTGCTTATCCCACCATGGAGTGCCTATGCTCAAAAAAGCTAAGAAGTTCCAGAATACTGAAGTGCAGGCTAGGCTAGGTTAGGTTGGGTTGGTAGATACCCAACCTAACCTATTGAATTGCAGGTGACTGCCATTCTAGTTGATGCCTTGAGGCACGAAGTATCCTCAGAATTGTGTAGCGGCACTCCAAAGGAGATACCTGTCGTCTAATCACAGGCTAAGTCCTGTCTCTCTTCTCCGAGAGAGGAAGGGAAAGAATGGTCAAGGCACGAATTATTCTCGAAGGGAATCGTGTAGCAACACATCAAAGGAGATACTTGTTGTCTCTTCACAGGCTAAGTTCTGTCTCTCTTCTCTGAGAGAGGAAGCGAAGGAACGGGGAGTCCCTTGTCGAAGACCAGGACCCCTTCAAACTGCATTGAAAGGAATGGAGGAGAAGCTGCCCATGAAGAACTGGCCTCCCCTGGTGATGACTGTGACCATGAACGGCTTGCAACTGCCGAACTGGTTGTCTCTGTCGAGACCTGTTGAGACAAGGGCAACCTTGTTGTTGTATCTGTTAAGACTTGCAGATACTTATCGTGCTTGGGTGAAACTTCAGACTTCCCAAGTCCATGCAACTCTCAGGTTGCAACCAAATCTGAGAGGTTGGACCTGTCCTAAAGATGTGCGCATGAGAGCTTGCTAGTACCAATCGATCATCAATATACATCAGGAGACATACCTTGAACAAATGTGCACTAGTCGAAGCCAAGACAAGAAGTCACGTGAATATTGGGTAGAGGTCGGAAGCTCACAACAAAGATAGGTACAGAGCCGTCTGTCTGAAGGAGTACTAAGTCTCCCCAGGAATGAAGACGGGAAATTGAGGAAGAATTGATGGGTGAGTATTCGGAATACGCGTCCCCCAAACCTAACGTAGGGCTCAAGTTGGACTCACGGATGGTTGCAAGTACAGAACGTGTCGTTACTAACTTGAACCAAGTCTGTTGAAAGAACTATGACTGGTTTCCAATTACCTGTCACTTTCTCTAAGAGAGAGGGACGGTTGTAGAAATTGGGAACCATACTGTAACAATTTCCACAAATTATTCATTCAGCATAGCCTTGATTTCTCTGCAGAGGAAGATTATTCAGCGAGCTGGAATGAATTGTGGACATTTCAAGTAGTAGTAGTGTACAGTAAAACCTCCGTATGCGTGGGGGATGCATACCACACCCCCTCACAAATAGCTAAAATTCGTGAATACTTAAAACCCTTCTAAAAACACTTTGAACTGCCTATTTTGATAGTTCAAACACAAAAAAACCCTCCAGAAATGCTTATACAGGTATTATCTTACTTGCAATGGGGTTAGGTTCCCAAAAACCCTTCATTTGTTGGAAAAAACATATCTTGAATATAGCCTAGCCTACTCTAGGGTATTCAGTACCTTGTAAACATAAATGGTAGCCTAGCCTACACTATAAAGTATACTCTATACATCTACAGTACAGTAATTATTAATATCAGCTAATTCTGGAGGTTCAGGCAAATTGACTTATGATAATTCAATACAGAGAAATTGAATAACAAACAAGAATTAGCTTCGCCTACATTAGGGTATACTGTATACCCATCGTATACATATATGGCAGCCTAGCCTACATTAAACTGTACTCTATATTCACATACTAATATCATATTATACAAACATCAACATAACGACTATGCATTTTTCCCATGGGTCTTTTAAAATATTATGCTATACTTCAGTGTCTCCAATAATATTGAATATATTCTTACATTGCCTTTGTATTATAAACTGTGATCAGTGTTTTGGTTTGGAAATCGGTTATGCAGTAAGTTTATTTCAACATTGCTTCTAGTTAGTGTAAACGAATCTTCTAGATACTTCATTTATATGGGGCAAGGTTATATTTTGTTAATTGAAGTGTTTCTAAGTCGTAATATAACTTAAATGCCCCTCGTTGTGAAATTAATTTAGCTATTTTTTTAATTAATAGATGACATTGGCAGTTTGGGGGCATGTTTATTTTGTGTAAAAAAAAAATCAAGATTCCGTTGACTGTTTTCACTTGATTTCATCATAATACGAGCTTTACGTATTTATTTTTTATCGGCATGAAAACAGCAGTAATACTCTCTCCAATTTTATTTACAGTAGCGTTTCACTCATGTTGCCCATGCACGATAATTTATAGTCATTAGCAGTTTAAACACTGTTTTCTCAGCTTCAGCTACAACTTACAGCTTAAATTTAGCAGTACAGTATATTTCCTTGCTGATCTTTTATCCATAGCGAATAAGGATATCATGTAAAAATATACCAGTCCTATTCTACTTAACGTCATTTGCAACATAATTATGGTAATTGTTTTAGTTGTTTTTATGGATGTAGGCATTTATGCAAGAATATAACATTACTATCAATTTGCTTCAGTCATTCTTTTTCACTTGTTTAACTAGATGGGATAAAGAGATGGAGGCAAAGAAGTTGGTGTATTGTAACAATGGTCTTCTCATTGCTTTTACTTTTGTAACTAGATGCTGATAAAGAGATGGAAAATTTTAAAATATTTTCTAAATACTGTATTGTCATATCTGTATTAATTGCTTACCCCATCGCAAAATCAAATTATCGTAACTCGAACACTACCTGGGTATCTGAGTATTTTAGTAGTTTTTCACAAAAAGTGTATATAGTCATGAAAATGATATGAAAATACAGTAGTTAGTGAATATTTCTCAGTGAAAAACACTGTGAATGAGCGAATTTTCCGCGAATAATGTGTATATATGTTCCACAGAGAAATCCATGAATCGGTGAGTCCACGAATCATGGGAACGCGAATACAGTAAACCCCCCGTATTCGCATTCTCACGTATTCGCGGATTTCTCTGAGGAACGTTATCTACCTATTATTCATGGAAAATTCGCACATTCGCAGTATTTTTCACTTAGAAATATTCACTAATTACTGTATTTTCATATAATTTTCATGACTAAATGCACTTTTTGTGATAAAACTATTAAAATACTCAGGTATAGGCATTTTGATGGTTTAAACAATCAAAATAGGCAGTTCTAAATGATTTTAGAGGGGTTTCAAGTACTTTTGGATTTTAGCTATTTGCAGGGGGGGGTTGCGGTATGCATCCCCCCCCAATACAGGGGGTTTACTGTAGTCAAAATAAAAACCCAATTTGTTTCAGAGATAACACTTCAGAACAAACAGAAAAGATGTAGAACAAGGATGTTCCATAAAACAAGGTTGGGAAGGCGTCTAAAAATAGAACAGTTTGATGCAAGAGGCTCCCTCTCTCTCCTTGGAAATGTAAGAGACAAAAGATATAACAATAAGAGAACACACACCAAGGCTAAGACAAGCGTTAGGTTGTGTTATATCAAAAGGCAAAACAAGTAGAGAGAATATCAAAGAGAAATGCTCATAAGGCTAAAATGTGATGATGATAGCTGCACAGTATATCTGTGTAGGAACAACTACACAGGAAGAAGGAGCGAAGAAAACAACAAGTAAAAAGAGCAGACATGTTGTAGGTTGCAGCATTTCCAAAATAAGCAAAATACCTCAAAACAACAAGTATACTAAAAAAAAAAATGAATAATTAAGTCGAACAACAGGCAGCAAAAGAGATGTCTGTCTCAGACTGCAGCCAAAAGAAAAGTGAATGCGCACCGACTGGATGATGGGTCTTCCTTCTCTGCCACTGGTAGCCAACTATCAATAAACACCTTGTTTTAAGTTTAACGGCCGGTTCCAGCTTCCGCTGAAAGTAAATCCCATTTGTAAAGACTGAAAGTTTAGGAATAGTTACCTGTTTTTATTCAAATTTTTCTTTTGATATTGATTAACTTCATTTATTACCTTATGGGAAGAATTGTTGGCATGACTTTTACTGTATTTTGAGTTGCTACAACTCTCCACTTTACTTTTACAGGCCTTAAATTTAGATCCCTCTTCAGCCCCTAAGGAACAGGAGGTAGAAGGGGCAGCGGCAACTCAGGCTAAGAGGTCAAGTGTGAAGAAGTGTGTGCAATGCCTGCAAAAACCTAGTGTGAATTGAACAGTTAAATTTTAATACATTTGTGAAAGTGAATAACATTTATTTAACTTTTTAAATATTTTATGTTAAGTTGTTAAGGAATATTGTACATTCAAGTGATCAGTTACCTAAGGGAATTATCTAAGGGTCAAGGCTCTCATTTTATCTTGAAATATATTTTTCTTTTATATTATAAAATCATAGTATCAAAAACTTTGGAAGCTTAGCATTCAGTAATTCAAACAACCATATGATAACTAATTTAAAGTAAAAAGATAATTTTTACTACAAGAATCAATAACTGTTTCTGCAGTTCACAAAAATGTGACAATTTTGAGTATCATGCCAAGTACATTTCATATTTGTGGAAAATTTTGAGTATCATGCCAAGCACATTTCATATCCATTGAGTGTAGAGGAGAGAACCTCGCTAACAGTACATGGTGTTTGATCTGTTCTTTATATCTGTAGCTCAGTTTTTGTAATGTCTTTTGCATTCATATTTTTTAATGTTGTGATACTGTAACTGTATTTATACCATCAGCTCTAGTACTTAAGACATACACACTGACCTTGGCTATGACGTCTCCTACTGAAATGGCTCCACTTGAGGCAAAGTATCAGACTGATGAACAATCTATTATTGTTATGGGTGTAGTGTATTTGTTCTTAATTGCTAAAAGTTGAGAATAAAGAGGTCCAATTGATTTTACATGGTTTTTCATTCTTATTTTTATACTGTATATTGAACAGATAAATTATGTTTATTTCAGAATTCTGCTTATCTGACATATATTTGCACTGGTTAATTAAATAAATCTGTAATAATGGAAATTTAGCCAGCTATATTTTCTCAAAATAAAAAGCATATATGAAGAGAAAAAGAAAAACTACTGTCATACCAGGCGGGAGACTTAATTTGGAGCCACCACATAATAAGTGTGCTTGCCAATGGCTAATATATCTTCTGTGGTCTCAGTAGATATGATAGTAAATATGACTAATCTTTCCACCTGGAGTCTGGTGTGATGAACTTCCTTGACCCTGATCTATAATCAGATTGCTGTGTATTCCTCATCAGGTGTTTCAATCTTGAGGTTCAGTCCTCACCAACTACAGTCTTTTCTCCTTGATGGTTAATGTCATTCAGGCTAGATTGGTCTCCTCTAACCAAACAAGGTCACTCCCCTCAACATCTAGTTTTAAGTGTGTGGAGGTCATTTCCAAGAACTCTGCTACCAAGAGCCTTCTAGTAGATGCTTGCTTGCTTCTGAAATGACTAGGGTCATGGCAAGTGGAAAGAAACTGACTTTTAACTTTACCATCACACTGCAAAAAAAAAAAAAAAAAAATAAAGCCTAGATGATTCTTATCCAATACAAGCCGTAAATTCCTGAGCACTTTTAAAAAAACACACATCTCAGCAACCACAGAAAGAAAAGACACACCTGGACACAACCTGTACCTACATCCACACCTCATTTCTGAGGCCAACTCACAGCCTCAGGTCAACCACCAATGGTGATTAAATGGTTCACCCACAAACAGCAATGCCTGTAGTGTAAACTGCATCTTGTCCTATAACGACAAAGAAGAAAATACAAACCACTAGAAATTACATTTTATAAAGTAGGCTCAATTACTAACCAAAATTCCTCAACCACCCTAGTACTGAATATAACAGTAGTTGACACTGAATGCACAAACAGTAGTGCTTCCACTTAATATATACTGTAAGAGTAAAGCTTTTTAACACAGGTAAACCACTACAAAATCACTTCTGAGCTTGAGATTCCATTACCAAGGCAAAATTACTATTTGCTGACTTTACTCAGTGATTCAAAATATGAAGATGGAAACTCAGGTAAAACAAATAATGACATGTAACATGAGACCGTATTTGTCCTTCATGGCAGGGCTGACTTACCTGAAGGTTGCTCATGAACTGGCAACTTGTACAGTTTGACCATTTGCATCAAGTGAGAAAAAGAGAAAAAAGCACCTTGAGTTTTCCAAAATCATGTTTTTTCAGATTTTCTCTAAAGGAGTTAAACAGGCTCTACATTGTCTGCTGCACTTTCTGCCTGAATTCCCATTTAGTCTTGATCCATCTACAGTGATCCAAATCTACTACTTATGTAATTGAATGTTCCTTATCCTTCCTCATCACATATCCAAACTCCAGCCATGAATCTTGGCATTCTGTAAACACTTCTTTACAATCTCTTCTATTTTCTGTGAATTACCTTTACCTCTCCTAAAGTCGAGTATACACGTCTTGTAAACACATCATAGATTCCTGCTTAGTTTCTACTCCATCCAGTCTGTTGTTCCTCATTACTTTACCACCTTCATAGTGTGCTTCATGTCCAGTGTGTATTCAAGGCAACAGAATTGTTCTACATCTATCACTTGCCTTTCCATTATAAAAAAGTGCCGCTGCTGCTGCTCCTCTTTTTCCATTTGCCTGTAAACATTTTAAGCACAAAAAATTTCCTGTTCCATTTAAATTTTGCAATCCTGAACATTCATGACACCATCTGTTACATTCTGTATAAAGCAGAAAATTACCTTGGCACCTCTCCCACAGCATGTATATGGCAACTTCCTCACTATTGTTTCATATGTTTCGTTTTCCGTCGTTGTAAGCTGTGTTTTGCTCACGCTGAGTTTTAATCTTCTTCATTCCACTTCCATCTTTTAAAAATTTCTACCTCTTCCAATGATTTTGCCATGAACATAGCCATCTGCATATTCCTTTGCAGCTTCTTCTATTACTACGATTTTACAAGAGAGTTTATGGCTGATTGTTGCCAGACACCAACATTTATCTCAAATTCTTCTGAAACACATGAACAAAATTTACTAAGGTGGAAAAACAAGGTTGAGTACAAGAAGCTAGTACTGTATTCATCAACCTTGTACAAGAAGCTAGTACTGTATTCAAACTTTAAAATCAACCAGCAAAAAATTAGCAGAAACCAAATACTTATCAAGATAAGACTCCAATCATTGCATGCACTCCAGCACTAAGTGCCATATCATGGCAGGTCATAATGCACAAACTGTTGTATAACATCAGGTGGTTACAATGCAAAAGGCCTGCTATTAACAAGTGGTTATGCAATGACATATCCAATGCCTGTGACAAGTGGTGAATCACACCGTATCATTAATTACTGATTACTTCTAATTGTTACAGACCATTCACCCTAAGTTGGAAAGATTGAAAGGCAAATTTAAAACATCTAGTTTTTCAGGCAAAAATCCCAATATTAGGCCATTAGAGGGAATGGAATATAGAATTTAGGCCAAAGACCAAGGGCTGGGACCTATGAGGTCATTCAGCACTGAAAGGGAAATGGAAATTGAGAGCAGAAAGGTTTGAAATGTGTAACAGAGAAAACCCCACAGTTGCACTTCGATAAAATTGTTACGAGAGGGTGGAAAGTAAATGGATGATAAAATGAACTGAGGTACAGTAAAAGGAATAAAAGGGGTTGCAGCTAGGGGATGAAGGATGCTGCAAAGAATCTTAATGCCTCCAGTGCACTACATGAGGTGCACTAACCCAGTACAGAGTAGGCCATTAAAGGAAAAAAAATTAGATCTGCAAGTTGTACAATACTGCCAATTACCCTACATTGACAACTTAATACCTGAAAAACCACACCAACATATATTAAATTATCTGTTAAGCATAAATCTGTCTTTCAACTTTAATTACACCAACATATATTAAATTATCTGTTAATCCTAAATCTGTCTTTCATCTTTAAATACAACTATAAACACAGCTGTAAATAAGATAAAATCACAAAGGCACTTTTCTAGACCAATAAAATAAATAATTCCAACTAGATGTAAAATCTATTATTATATTTACAAAATTCATTACATCAGTGTTTATTTCCTTTTGTTTCTTGATGAGAAAGGCAGATTTAGCAGTAGTGAGTCTCTGGTTTACTGAAGAAAACAGCACTGCATCATTCCATGCTAGCAAGGAGGACTAGCTTCTGTCAATACCTAGGCTATACATCATTTGATACTTTGGCAAGTGATCATCCTGTATTTTCCAGTGAGACTTTAGAAGTATGATAAGAGGTTTCTTTTTAACAAAGATTTTAAATTTTTGTATATTATTATTATTATTCGGATGAACCCTATTCATATGGAACAAGCCCACAGGGGCCATTAACTTAAAATCAAGCTTCCAAAGAATATGGTGTTCATCAGGAAGAAGAGAAGGTAAAGAAAAATACAGAAAGAGATTTCACTATTAAAAAGAAACAGTAAATTAATAAATATATAAAAATATATTAAAATGCAAGGAGAATAGCATTAGAGTAGTAATGTACTGCATTTTCGCTTGAACTTCTGAAGTTTCCATTGCACGACATCCTCAGGGAGAATGTTTCACAGTCCAACGGTGTGAGAAATAAGACCTCTGGAACTGAGAAGTTCTACAACAAGGCACATTTACTGCATATTGACGATGCTGTTCTGCAAGTCTGGTTGCTCTCAGGGGGAAAAGGTCATACAGGAGACAAACCCCTTATAATACTTGAGTTGAGCCACTTGAGGGAGGCAATGCTAGTCTTTTCAGATTACTTTGACTTTAGATAAAAAAAAAAAGTAAATAATTTATTCCTGTAACTGATCATCCCTATGAGATCAAAGAATTTAACAGTTAACAAAGTTGTCTGGATGAACTCCCTAATATTAATAATAAAGCAATACTTTCTAAAATCAAACCAAATAATTCAATGGATTTAACCTCTACGTGGTTTATGTGCAGATATGCATGCTCTCACAACAATTTTGACTACTTTAATTCTGATGTTTGTGAATACCTTGAGATGCATTATAGCTAATAAATAACAATCTTGCTCTGCTACTTTTCCCAACATTTTTTTCATTTGTCTCTATTACATATGCATGCACTACTCACTTTTGTTTAATGTGAATAAACATCATCTTCTCTGGTACATACCGTCTATTCTAATACTTAATGAACATTTTTCCCTATTCTTCTAGTGTACTGAATTCCTCCCCATATTTAATCTTAAAGTAGAGTTCCCATACAAACCTGCATTAAATATGCTAGGGAGATCACTTATTTTTGGCTAGAGAGAAAGAAATCTATGATTTTCCTATGAAATACATTCATGGATATGATGAGACTGAAGTATCCAGTGATAATGATCCAGTTTCTCTAAGGTATTTCAGTACTATTACTGAATATTTATGGACATAATGAGACTTAAGTATCTCAGGAAAAATGATGCAATTCCCTAAGGTACTTTAGTACCATTGCTGGAATATAACAAGTCCTCTTCTTTCTTCCAATGTGGCATGGACTACAAAAGCTGTGACAATCTCTGCTCTGCATGGCACCTGCTTTTGCCCTTAAGGCAGGTGCAAAGAGGAGACATAACAAAAGCAAACTTTGGTTTGAGCAACTTCTGACAATAGCCCTATTCTTAATATTGTAGTTAAGCAAAGGCTTGGAGAAACCATACCCTGACTACTGCATCCTTCAGGGGAAAATTGATTCTACTAAATTAAGAAAATATATCATAAATGTTGGCTCCAAACAAACAACAGAACTTATTTCAAGAGGGATAATATGATATGCCTGTCACCTCCAATTTCTGACTGACTCATCTGTCATTGTCTAAGTCACCTGGATATGTTGGGTCTGTGTCTGGATCAAATGCAAAACTCTTCCTTGTGTTAATGTGGGGAAGAGTTCAAATGCATAGCCTACAATCATCTCGTTTTGAGTGGTCAAGAAGTTGACCATACTGCCTTCAAATCCAGTCTTGGTCTCCTAATTAACTTTCAGAATTCAAAATTCCTTGACCTTCCTGTCTGTCTCGATGGCCATGTCTTTAGCATACAATTATACACCTCTGTCCAGTACAATTTAGTGTGATCATCATCTGACTGCTCAGCACTCAATGACCTCCTCAAGTACTCTACTTCTGTAAGTTGTAAAGCAGAACTTGAAAGATCACAGGATATTATAACAAACCATTATAATCAATATATAATTTATGAAATTAATTTTCCTGGAATATGGTAAACAATCTTAAAACAAGTGAATCTTAGGGATATTAGCTTGAAGCACTACAAGAACACTGTGGTAGCCAAGGATACGATAAAACCAAAGGTGATATTATTGTAACCTTCTGAGCTTGCTCTAAGTGCTGAAAGCCTAGGCAGTTTCATCTTTCACATACCTTTGAATATATGTGTGCAATTAAGAAAGTGAACAATTATAAGTGAATACCATACATAGTTCTCCTAATATGTTAAAACAAAAGACATATAAGTACTGGTACAATGCACAGAGTTGTTCAATTCAGTAGAAAAGAAACAATGCACAAGATTGCAATAACTACCATACACAAACACTGTGTTGATTAAGGACAATTAATAAAGAATGAACATATACCATTTAAAATCTGGCTATTCTTTAAGGTAAATGACACTCCTTTCTTGCAAAAATCAAACAAATAAGAGCTTATACTAAAACTCAAAATAATTATTTTTAATAATTATAGTATCAAATGGTTCTGGTGCTGAGATTATCCAACAGAATTACAGTAAACCCCCAGTATTCGTGGGGGATAAGTACCACACCCCCCCGCAAACAGCTAAAATCCGCGAATACTTAAAACCCCTCTAAAAACACTTAGAACTGCCCACTTTGATAGTTTAAACAAGAAAAACCCAGTAAAATTGCTTATACCTGAGTATTTTAGTAGTTTTATCACAAAAAGTGCATTTATTCATGAAAATTATAGGAAAATACAGTAATTAGTGAATATTTCTCAGTAAAAAATACCGCGAATGGGCAAATTTTCTGCAAATTATGGCTAGATATGTTCCACAGAGAAACCCGCGAGTGTGTGAGTCCACGAATACTGAGGGATTTACTGTATATCATCTACATTAATAAACACAAATAATGTAAGAATCAAGTTATAGGTCAAATATATATATATATATATATCAAATATATATATATATATATATATATATATATATATATAACAGAATATATATATGTATGGTGAATAACAGAATGTGAAGATGGTGTTCAACCTGTGACTTTCATATCTGGATCCAATCAACCCAAGAGATGCTAGGGGGATGCCACTTAAGGACGACAGCAGTATTATGCATTTGCAACTTCAGTAATAGAACCAATATTTTCTTGCTAATTTTTTAGCTTATCACCTAATGTTATACATGGTTGTAATTGCCTTGTGTTGCAGATTAGTAATTAAAAATAAAATATACTTTTAAAAACTTATATTTAAAAAACATTTTTTGGAAAGAAAAATTTTTTCAAAAGCCACTTTTAAGTTTTGGAATGTTTCGTGCAGTATTTTATGAGACAATTTCAATTTTTTTCATGACAGTCTTACTCCTTAGCTATTCAAGGAACACCTATAAAAGTACACAAAATATACAACAGTTATTAATTGGTTGAATGGGTGTATATGTGTGTGCATGTTAAGTATCCTATGCATACTAACTTTAAAACCAATATTACTGTCATCACTGCCATTGTAATTATCTATCTCGATATCACTATATGATGAAAATGAATAAGCATCATCATCAAAAGCCATTATCTCCAAAATTCACAAAATAAACAAAGATTTATAAAAATCTTCAACCACTGCTCAACTTTAGGATACAAAAGCCTCTCTGGTCCCGGCCCCCGGGCTGACAGAAGGTTTACAATTTTGCTATTTTTATACCTATGATTAAGAGACATCTGGCATCTTTTATGTCAAACAGTGAGCTGAATGGTTGATGAGACTGTTGTCATGCTAAGGGGAGGGACTAAATTTACCGCGATGTTTGAAAATAAAGCATCGATAATATCGACGTCGTCCTTACGCAGCATATAAAGCGTCGATTTTAGCTATGCACCGCACCTTGTGGGTTAATGAATACTATACTGTGCTTTGTAGGCCATGAGCCAATGACTGCTTTTAACTGAAGCAAATTAAACAGTGACAGCGTTACAAAAACTGCACCTTTCAGAGAGGCTTAGGAGGTTAACTATGGCAAATAATTAAATGAATCATAGACTTCTAAAGTAATTTGTATTTTTTCTAAGTACTGGATACAATCCGGTGCCTTTTACGTAGGGTATTCCTCAACACAAACTGAAACTTGGTAACAAGATAGTTAATTAGCAGAGGTCGGTAAGTAAGGGGAAACACCCACTTCCCTGCTGTCACCAAACACGTCTTTCAGCATCAGGGATTAAGGAAGGTGGTTGAGATGGGATTATGCTAAATGGCTCTGGTTTGCATACCTATGGAAAAAACAAATTACTTTAAAAATTTGTGATTTCTTCCAATGGGAATACAAACTATCACCTCTTATGTAGAAGACTCAATCCTCGTTCCTGGTCATGACTGTGAACAGAGGAGCAATGACTTCTGTAACTCCTGGCACCAGTATGGAAGACTGATAGGGGTCTGAGCCAGAGTGAGATGCTTCTTAAGTCTCACTCAAGGAAAACTTTGGAGAACCAAGTTCTGCCCTAAAGATAGGATAGCACAGTTTGGATGCGAATCAGTATCTGGTTCAGTCATAAACGGATGGATTCAGATGACAGCTTTACCACCCCTATCCCCCTTTCAAAGTAAGAGTAGAGGGAGTCACACCTTATGAGCTGAAGCTCTAAGACAGGATATTCAATGGTGAAGTCTACCTACATCATTGCCCATTCTGACTGCTGCCTTGCAGAGGAAGGAAGACAGGAAGAAAGGCAAAAGAGCCAGTCACTGAATGAGCAAAATGAGGTAAAGGTAGTCTGGAGCCATCTGACACCTGCCCTCACTACCTCTGAACCAAAAAGTTCTCCGAACTGCTAGAAATATGCTCACACCTTTTATTCAGAAGATCTGGCTCAGGACAGAGCAATAAGCATCTCCACAGGAACTGAAATGAGTGTTTTTATGAAGGTGCATGAGTTAGTCTGTAATCTGGGAACTAGCTCTAACTGTCTGTCTACATCACCAAACAGAGATGATCACCTGCTCCCTGGTACATGGTAATTTAAGCTACCTAAACACATGTGCTATCACAGAAAAGTGGACCAAAAATAATTTTGGTGCCTCAACCAGGAGAGCTAGCAGATCAGGATACTTGGACTGGGAACAACGAAGAGCTACTACGGTTAACTGAGATCTGGAGTGACATACTTCAGATGATCACTCTGCAAATCAAACAGACAGGCTGTTGGAAGGCAGCCTGAGGTCTGAAACAGAACACCAGGAGCTTCCTGTAATGGTATGGCTGAGCAGGTAAAACACTACTAATCACCAAAGCTTGAACAGCCTTTCCCATACATGACAGTAGGGACCATTGGGAGTCTTGGAGAAATCAAGAACACCATGATACTCAGAGGTATTGTAAAGTGGTAACCTTTCGCACCTGAGCCTTCTATTGCACATACATGATCCAAGGATTGCATACACACTGTCGGGAATTAAAGACAAAATAGACAACACCTGAAAGTTTGCATTATCACATGCATATAAATCAAAATGATGCCCAGCAGTATCAAGCTGCAGCAACCTGTACGTGAATTTTCCCTCAACACATGCATAACCCAGGGTGGCAACCAACAAACATGAATTTTGCCTCTCCAGTTGCAAAATCCAAGGATCATATACACACTAAGTGAAAAAGTACGAACAGAGGAAGAGTCCAAGACAACCCTTGTGTTTAGGAAGTAAATGAGGGGGACACTGGTTCATGGGCATGCTAAGAGAACCACATATCAACCCTACCTACAGCAGATGTCCTGCCCACTGGCAGAGGCCATCACCAACCTCTGAAGATGATATGCACTTGTGTTTTTTCACCCTACTCTACGAATGAGTCTTTCTCTCTTCAGCTACCGTAGAAGACATGTTGAGGCAGAAAGCAGCATTGGACTCTTCTCCGAGTACCTTGACAGAAGTACAAACAAGGTAACAAGCTGAGACAGTTCTTGAGTTCTGGAAGTGAATAGGAAGACGCTGGTTCACAAGCATACTCAGAGACCCCTGAATACACCCTACCTAAGGAAGACATCCCACCTGCAAGTGAGTGAATGCTGTTGCCAACCCCTGAAGAAGAAAAGCGCTCACTTGAAGTCCAACAGAACTTCTTGTGAGTGTTCCAAGATCTCTTCTTCTCATTTTCATGGAGAACAAGATCTCTTCTTCTCAATTTCATGGAGAACAAAGTGGCAGAAGACATGGTGGAAGAATAGGAAGAGCTCAACGAAGAGGATGAAGATGATTGTGTTCTTGCATTTCTTCACCTTACTCTGTCCATGAATCATACTCTCACAAGGGAGTTATGTTACAGGAGTATGGCCTGTCCCCAGTACCCCACAGATACACCCAGGTCAGCACTGCCAGAGAAAGGATGACTCACCTACCCTCACGCGCATAACCCCCTTGTGAGAGCACGGGATAAGGAGAGAGTGAGGATGGTCCAGATGGAAAGAGCTGAAAGAATGGTAATATCAAAGGTAGAGTAATCCACCTTTGGAGAAACTGGCAAAAATCTTTTAGCCTTCTTACACTACTGCTGAATCTCTCCACAGCAAAGGAGACCAGCCAGCACATTCCAAATACAAATGCAAAAAACATCACTGGTCATACTAACACCAAGGATATAAAGCAGCAGAACACATGCATATGTGCTTCACATCTTTTGTTGTTAACTTTTCTACTTAAAATCCAGGTTGAAAAAATACAAATACCATACAAATATTATAAAAGATGAAAGATATTTCAACTTGATGTCAGTCACAGTGCAGCAAGATGTCCTGACTTAAATGTGGCTGAAGTAAATGTGCTCATTAAAGGCATAAGAGTAGGGTTCCCATCCACCTAACCCACCAGCAATTAACCAACTTGTTACTGTACTAAGTTTCAACAACCAATTCCAGCTCATGCTGAGGAAGACTTCTTCATAAAAGACGATGGCTTGTACTTCTGTAGGAACAAAAAAATCACTAAAAACAAAAAGAATGTCTCCATTTCTGACAAGCAAAGGATTTTCAAAAGAGCAAAATTAATAAGTAAATATCTCTATAGAATTGCCCAAAAGACAGATCATTTTAAATACAGCAGAGGTGTTACTGATTTCACAGCACCCAATCAAAAGCACTCTTACTTCAATTTTTGCATAACAGAAATTCACTAACATGAAATCCTAACCTTGGAGCTAAAATAAAATAACTATAACAAATTTACCTTATCTAGGTGTGCAGTATGTGTAAGAATGTGAAATAAGGAAGCACCACTGCTAGCTATCACTCACAGAGCCAGGCACAGCATGATACAAAAGCCAGATAAGGTAGGGTCTACCGTGTCACAGGGAGGACTTAAGTAAGTCACTACTCTTCTACCTAGAGTAGAAACTCATGACTGCTTTTTCTACTCTTCTCAGCATAAAACTTATGTAACATAAGTGGTTTTTTTCTTGAACTGGCACACTTGTTTCAACATTTCACATGTCCATTACGATTGGCTTTCTTTTTCTCATACTGCAATTTCTTCCATATTCCATGACACATGCTTATTAAACGTTTATCTCTTGAATCTTTAGGAAAGGAGTGTGCCCAGTAATATTCTTGTCGGATTATCATTGAAGCAATCTGAAACAGTTACACAAAATTTTAACTCTTCACTTCAATTTAATCTAGTATAAATCTAAAATGATCTACCTGATTAAATGCACTATCCTATTTTATCCAAGTACCTAAAACTCATTTTTTTCATGGGGATCACTATTTACTGTTATAACTACTGATACTTCAAAATAGGACTCCTCAATGATCTCAAGATGGTAGTCTTTTAACTGTAAATAAAAAGTTTAGAAGACAAGGACCCACTGTAAACTCTAAGGGTTACTCTCCAGCAACTTAAGGAATTTATGCACTGGATTTTGATGAAGACTACTGTTGTAGGCAAAAATCAGTTATTCTCTTTTGTTATTTATTAATTTTCCTTAAAAATTGAAGATTTTCTTGAATTTTTATGAAAATATTTCTCACATTATAATGTACATCAATATGAGTTCCCATACAACTGTAAACATCATCCTCACTAACCAGAGTAGGTACATTCTTCAGCTTCAGTAATACATATGGGTCTATTTGACTTTAATCTACAAAAGAACTGCACGTGTTACACTGATTTATCAAAACTTTGGCTTTGCACAAATGAGTTTTAATAGCAATTTGTATAATATTAAAAAATGGTACCAGAATTTTAAAAATTTACTAATTATTAAAAAGACTTAGAAGAATTTTCAGAGAAGTTTTGAAACCTGCCCATGTTAAATTATATAAAGTACACTAGTAATATGGGATTACAATTACTTGCCACAATATTTAGTGCATTTCACATAAATATTCAACTATAAACAACTGTGGCTTTACAGGCAGTGCATTTCGTTTAGGTTTCCTAAAACTGATCAATACTATACAGTATTTGTTTGCAAAACACAAAATCAATTCCTAAACCATAATCTAAACTTCTCCATCATTAAACATAATATTTTTGTCAATGTATAAGTTAGCAAGAATTCACTGAAACTATAATTTTAAAACAAATTTTTTTTTCATACAAACCAATCAGTTAAATCATACTTAAAACTGCAATCTCAAATGATCCCAAGCAAATTACATTCTTTTGTCTCCCAGAGAGAAGAAAAGTGATCAATCAAGTGTTTGCTATCTTCAGAACTAACTACCCTCTCCACTGTTTTTGTCTACAGCACTGAACAGAGCTCCCCAGAGTGACTGGGGTCCTAGGAAGAGTAGTTCAGGTAAGAAATACAGTAAGCAGCTGTGGTTTGCAGAACCGGTGTGGCTTGGGTCAGAAGTACTGAAGGCCCTCAGGTTATCAGTACTGGATCAGCTCTGGTCCTTGGTGTAGGAGAGATACTGATCCTTGCTACTTTAGTAAAGGGGCTAGAGTCATCAGTTTAAAGTGGCCCAGGTCCTCGGTGATGGTTCTTTGTACTGGAGCAAATCTGGAATGGCCCCAGTTAAGAGAAAGGCTGTTGGAGCCCCTCCAGAGTGGCTTGATCTTGAATTGGAAGTGACTCTGGAGCAGCTGCATGCATGGGAACTGCTCTATCTTTAAGCTGCCTGGTGATGGCTAAAAACAGCACATTTTACCAGGTACTAAACTATAATTACTGTAAAAGCATATCTTCTAGAGTACAGTATTACAAAAAAATACACCTGTCCTGGCTCAAGTTGGTACATCTTACAAAAACAGTACCACATTGCTAAGATAATAAAAAGTGGTTAGAAATACAGATAACCCAAGTAATGACAATGTTGAACAACTTGACTTGGAAGCCATACTGAAATGCCTCTAAATTTAGAAACTGGTCATCAAATCACTTGGCTTTACACTGCCTGCTTGTACAGCCTGTCGTGACCCTATGACCTTCCTCTGTATATACTGTATATATTTAATATTTAACATAATTCATACTTCAGGAATATGTTAACTACGAATTTAATAATTTATTGTTTTTTTGTTAAACAATTCACCAGCAGAAGACAACAAACCAACTACCGATTTTTTGACCACCTTTTGACTTTAAATAGTAGCCGGCAGATAAAATATTCTTTGGTTATTTAAGTGGTTGTTATTCAGTATCTCCTTATCATTCCTACCATACCCCCTCCCCATAACTGGGTTTACTTCAGGGTTCTCCTCCAAGTTTCTAGTTGTGTTTTGCTGGACTGCCTCTTGACAACACCCAAAGTTGTCTCGTGCCTGCCTTTGTAACATCTTAAACATGGCGTTTGAATATCCATAAGTTACAAGTGTTATGATATTTTCCCTGCTTTAATTTGATATTGTGCAGAAATTAAATACTTTTAGCTTTGCTGTGAATTTATTGTATAAAGTTTTGTGTTAAGTGTTAGTCTTATTATTAAATTACAAGGGTTTCTTGTGTTTAAATGGCTCTTTTTGGTTGTGACATTGGTGTTTAACATTTTAATCTTAAGATCTGGTAAATTATACCTTGGGAAATTTTGTTGTGTGTTTGGTAGTAACTGAGTTCGTGACAGGCCACAGAGTACATACTTTGCTGAATCTTCACCCAGACACAAACAATCATTCACGTTTCACAATGCCCTATTTCTCACCATGGAAATAAGTGGGGCTACTGAGGGAAGCAACAAAACAATACACCCACATCCTACAAAATTTTGCTTCACAATCATTACATCAGTTTTGTGTAAGAAGCCTTCAATATGCACCGTAACCAATCAAATTTTTGACACAGTGCTAAGAATTACTCATAAATATGGATTGTCCAGAATCCCTTTACATATTACTGTAATCAAACCTGAAAAATATCAGGCCTTACAGTTAATGAGACTACCAAACAGGAGATAAATATCACTAAAAACAGCAGGCTAACATACACAACCATCCATAAACCTAGATAATTTACCTCTTACTACTATATATCTTAAACATTTAAGAAGATAAATAATTGAAAATAAACATAAGAGAAAATCACCATACATTCTCCTCATGATGGAAAAGAATGCTGGTATATGTACTTTGGTCTACATGTATGCTACCATCATACAAGAATCAACTCTACCACATATGATGTTTTCATAATGAAACTAATATTGTAATACTTACCTGAACACCTGAATTCGCCCTTAATCCCACTAGTGGGATTGGTAATTGAGAGCTGTTCGGGCTAGTGGATTAAGGGC
Source organism: Macrobrachium rosenbergii (assembly GCF_040412425.1). Taxonomy (NCBI): domain Eukaryota; kingdom Metazoa; phylum Arthropoda; class Malacostraca; order Decapoda; family Palaemonidae; genus Macrobrachium; species Macrobrachium rosenbergii. Next base: position 19,049,327 of record NC_089746.1, read on the forward strand.
AAATTCAGGTGTTCGGGGAGTGTGTTGCAATATAAAAATTGTAACAGCTGAACTTTGCGGTTAAGCACACTAAATAACAATAATCATGAAAAGCTAATGTAATTCTTTTCAACGTCGTAATGTAACTTTTCACTCAAGTTTTGCTTATCTTTTGCCACTAAACGAAGGTTTGGGTTATTCTTTTTCCCCAATGGTAGGTGTTTCACTTGTTACTGGTAACACAGTCATGTGGGATAATTTTCTCTTTTATATTCACATTTCTGAGTTCTGAGTTGTTGGGCTATTCATCACTTGCCAACAGTCCCGCTCCAGTGTTTTGAGTGAGAGGTTTGCCACATTTTTCAGCCTTGCCACTGCCTGCGCTTTTGTGTTTTGTGGTTGGAGTACCAAGTTATTCCACACTATTCATCTTCCCAGTTGCCTGCTCCTTTTGTCTGCTTTGCGGCATGTGTACTTTGCCCAGCTTCACTGCTGCCTACTTCCCGTGGGTGTTTTGTAGCAGGACAATATTCAGCGATTCTACGCCCGTGTCTACCCTTTTGAGTCTTTTGCAACATGAGGGCACAGTCAAGAGTATTTCTTCATCACTAACAGCGGAAGTTTCAGATCACGGTGTTCACCTCTGTGGCAGCTTTCTTCAGACCTCCTCACTGTTGTGGAGCATTACAGTGCCCATAGGGAGAATTACCTCCAGTCAACTATATTGAGAATTGTTTTGAGAGACTGTTAATGCTGTCTGGTGTTATAGAGACTTCAGATTACCGGTGGTAATCAGCAGAATCACCTTCTTCAAATATAAAAATCTGTGGTGTTGGATTAATGTCCAAGGGTTTTAGGTAAACAATTATTTATCAGTCATTAAGTTATTACTGTAGGTTAGGTTTAGGTGTTTAAATGTTATAAGTTAGGATTAACGGTTTTTTCTTATCTTTGCCTTCTTCTGTTATGTGTTTTTGTTTTTTTTTTACCATAGTGAGGTTGTTGTTTTCTTTCTCCCCCCCCCCACCGTGACTTTCCCTCCTCCTGTAAGTATACATGTTAATGCACGCAAGCATCATTTACCGCTACATTTAATTCTCAAATAAATATTTTTAATTTTTTTTAGTTTAGTCTTTTTTTCTTATTTCTTTTTGAGTGTACATTGTTTTTCTAAGGATCCTGACTCCTTGGTTTCAACAACCCATTTTGAAGTCATAATTTATGTTTTTGGAAATATGCCTATAAGAAGTGTTTGCTTAAAGGAGTAGTAAATCCCTGTTGATTTTGATAATAAGGCTGGGTATCCACACAACTTGGATCTGGTATATATATTATTGTTGCTTTTACAAGAGATCTGTGTAAAGGGATATCCTACGTTTGGTCTAAGTCTCTGGAAATCTAATAATTTATAGAAAGCTTGATAATCCTAGCATTTAACATCCTGGAACTGTTGAATCCACCACTTCTGTGCTGTACTTGCCTACCTCAAGATGCCCCTCCTTTCTCCAGAAATTTTTGTCGAGAAACATTTCATTGACAAATGAAATGAGTGCTACAAGTAATGGGTTTCGTGAGGAAAAAAAAAGAAAAGAAAAGGTAAAAAAAAAAAAAAAAGGTAAAGACAATCATTCAAGACACTGTAACTGGCAGATCAAATAACACAAGAAGGAGATGCAAGATCCTCAGAAACTGTCATGCAGTCATACCCCGAACTTACGTGAGGTTAGGTTCCAGAACCCCTTGCACAAGGCGAATTTTTGCGTAAGTTTGGTATGGTCTCTAAAAATGCTAATAAATGCTTATTTCTAAAGTTTAAACACTAAATATGACCCTAATCATGCTCCCAAATTATTAAGCTAACTTTTAAATGAATTCAAAGTTACTGTAATTTAATTTAAAAGTTGGCTTAATACATTGCCCTTAAAAAAAGAAATCAATGGTTGACATAGAAACGGAGTTGGAAGAGAATTTCTGTCTCTCTTCCCTTCCGAATGATCTATTTTTAGAAGTCTTCTCAACCTCTTTTTAATAACTTCTTTATTCTACGTCTCTTTCTCTTTGTTCTGAAATGCTTTTTCATGAACAAACATTGTTTTTTATTTGGACTAATACAACTCTTAGTTATTGTGTCTCTATGTTTTAGAATGTATTTGCCACACTAGCTCATTCACACTTCGTAGACGGTACAGGTAAAATTACATCAATCTAACCTATCTACTGTACAGGTAAAGATGTACAGAGAAATAATAAGTTGTAAAAATGTGTGAGCGCTAACTATGAGAGAGAGAGAGAGAGAGAGAGAGAGAGAGAGAGAGATTGTCCTTACTTGAAATATCAAGTTAAATTATTTATGAATTATTACAGAGACAGAGAGAATAACATGAGAGAGAGAAGTTATTCTTACATTAGATATCAAAAGATGGAAATTCATGATTTATGAAGGAAAAAGGAAAAAAAGAAGAGAGAGAGAGAGAGAGAGAAGAGAGAGAGAGAGAGAGAGAGAGAGAGAGTACCAGAAATCCTTTGACATGCTCGGGGCAACAATTGACTCACTTGACAGCTTTGCCCTGGCCCTCTCTTCAAGGGTTTCACAAAAGATCGGGAAATATTTGTTTGCTTAAAATATCACATAATTTACTATAGAAATGTGTAAATTTTGTAATTACAGTTATATTATTATTATTATTATTATTATTATTATTATTACATCTCATTAATCTTATTAATATCTGAAAATTAGTACTTATTACCTAATAATAAGAACTAATTTTCAAATATTAATAAGATTGAATAATAATAATAATAATAATATAATAATAATAATGATAATAATAATATAACTTTAATTACAAAATTTATACATTTTTATAGTAAATTATGTGATACTTTAACAAATAAATATCATTTCCTGATCTTTCATGAAACCTTTGAAGAGAGGGGCAGGGCAAAGCTGTCAAATATGTCAATTGCTGGCCCCAGCATGTCAAAAGATCTCTCTCTCTCTCTCTCTCTTTCTTCTTTCTTTTTTCTTCATAAATCATGAATTTCCATCTTTTGATATTTAATGTAAGAATAACTTTCTCTCTCTCTCTCTCTCCATAATAATTGATAAATAATTTCACTCTCTTAAGTAAGGACAACCCTTATCTCTCTCACACTCTCTCTCTCTCTCTCTCTTGAGGATTGTTATTACTACACAATTACTGACAAAACCTTACCTTAAAACCGCACTTCTGAATAAAAGAAATGGCTAAGTAGAGTTTACATCGTGAAACTATGGCAGGATCTCCAATGCGTAGAGCAATGTCCATTTGTTGAAATGAAATTTGTTCTGCTTTTTCAGCAAACTGGATGTCATAGTCACCAAGGGCAGAACAAGCACCTCCCAATGTTGACAACCAAGACATTGCAGTATCAAGATGTTGTCTCTCTATTGCACTACATGTCATACGAACATTCCATTCATAATCTATAATTTGCGGTATATTATCTAATAAACACCACTTCACTAATAAAAGTTTTCTTTGTCTCACATTTTTTCTGTTGACTGCTTTTGAAACCTTATTGACTACTAATTGTCTGTAAGTATCGGAAGATATTAGTTCTTTCAGGAATACACAAAAATGCAGGTCTTCCATTTTATTTTTCAAAACAATACCTTTGGAATGCATTCCATTGTTATTTACACATTCCTTTTTCTTTGTTCTTGCATTTCTTAAGGAAACTAAAACTTCCTTCCAGTCCAAACTACTCTGATCATCACTCTCACGGGTTCTTTGAAATAACAGAGATGTGTGGCAATGTGACTCAATGTAAGCTGGGGTTAAGGTCAGTATGTCCCAAAAGGATTTACCATAAACCACAACTGCCAAAAGATGAGAGGAGTCATTCTCAGTAGGATATGCAATGCACTGTCTGTTACAAAAACTGCACATAACACACTTGGATTGATCTCCAATGCCTAATGATTCAGCCATTTTCATTAATAGACAAGGAATTTATCTGCAAACTGCTGGCTATAATCACCCATAAGTCTGGTACCTGAAACAACAGGAAATATGTCAAATGGTTACATTATAATACTATATAGTATATTACCAAGAATTTTGAAGTTCAAGCCAAAATTATGAGTAGTATAATACTGCGATATACACTGTATTATTTGTGGTTTGTTGAAAGAAATGAAGTTTTTATAATAAAACTAATGTTGTGATACTTACCTGAACACCTGAATTAGCCCTGGTTACCCACCAGACTGAGCTACATCCCCATAACTTTTACCCATTAATTGGGTAATTAACTGTCAGCATTACCAACGCTTACAGGAAAATCTTGTCAAAATGAATTACCTGAAACACCGTTGGCAACGCTGCTGCAAGTCCCAGCCGAGCAAGGCCGGGTTCCCCAATTGCGTAATTCACTAAAATTGAAGTGGGGAGGAGGGTGGGAATCATTCAGGTGTTCAGGTAAATATTACAATATTAGTTTTATTATGAAAGCTTCATACAGTATTGCAATACACTCCCTGAACACCTGAATTAGCCTGATCAACAAAATTTTAAGGGTGTGGGATCAATCTAATTTCAGCCCGACCTGCCAAATGAGATGACAGGAAACTCATTATTCACCAACTCTGCCTATATGCATGTATCCTCACCTGGTTAACCACTCGGCAGGAGAGGGTGCCTGTGGAGGGAGTACCCTCGACGTCAGTCTCAAGTCTCGGTACTGTCTGAGACGAGTTACCTCTCATGTGGTATTCAAACCTCCTCATGGATAGAGAGTAGCAAAAAAAACCAACCTACCATGCGGCTAATCACTGCCTCCCATGAGTAGCCGAGAATGACGAACCTCCCATGTGGCTAATCAAGGCACTCTCATGCATGGAGGGGTACGATGAACCTCCCATGTGGCTATTATAGCCTCACATGTATGGAGGAGAAATTGAATGTGCAGTCTCTTCGGGTTCTTCACCGTATGTTGCAGCCGACATCTGTGCAGAAAAGATCCTATCAACCTGGCTCAGCCTAGTTTCATCATGCTAGTGTCCTGCCTAATACTCCCCTTATGGATCCTGATCAATGGAGAATTCCAAATTCCTAGACTAGCTTGAATACCTAACTTCCCCCCCACCTGTCCTTATCATGCATTTACAAGATCGTGTTGGCCGCCACGAAAGGACCCAGCGAGTAACCCTTCTCCAACGAAAATTGGATGTCCCTGAGGTAAAAGGTAGTGAAGACCGACACCAACTTCCAAGTGGCCGCTTCTAAAATCGCTGACACAGAATAATTTCTAAGGAAGGCCGAAGATGTCACCATTCCTCTTATACTATGCACCCTCGGACGCGCAAACGAAGTCGAAGGTTCCGAAGTTGATGAAGAGCCTTCCAACACTGGATAACCTCCCAAAGAAAGAAACTGATTGCGTTCTTGGAGACTGAAAGCGAAGGGCATTTAGGAGAAACGAATAACGTTCTCGGGCGAGGCAAAAGTTTCTCAGTCTGAGACAGGTAGACTTTTAAAGCCCTAACTGGACCTAATAGCTTCTCGGAAATGTTGCCTCCTACAAAGTCTTCTAAGGATGCGACCTTGAATGCCTTTGGCAAAGAATTCGTTTCAGATTCGGACTTTGCCACGAATTCCTGTAGGCAAGAAAGAAAAATATCTTTTCCGGAGAAGGAGACTGTCCTGGATAGCGCCCGAATTTCTCCGATTCTCTTAGCCGTAGCCAGCGCAATTAAAAATAGAACTTTCTTAGTCAATTGTCTTAAGGGCAGAGACTCTAAAGATTCGAAGGCTGCCGATCTTAAGAAATTCAACATCACCGCTAAATCCCACAAGGGGGCCCGAAGCAGAAGAATTGGGCACTAAATACAATGCCCTTGTTTTTGGCACCATCCACGATACACTGCCCACCTGGCCTGGTATAACTTCCTGGTTGAACTCCTTAAGCAGAAAGACAGTTGTCTAGCCACTGCTTTAGAGAGTCCCGTATGACAGGCCGCTCGCTGGGCAGTCTCCACACAGCTAGCTTCAGCACACGGAGGTTCCGGTGGAAGTTGTGGAAGTGCGGCTGTTTGAGTGAATCTCTCCTCTCTGGGATGAATACTGGAACTTCCGTCAACAGGTCCAGGAGGTCTGGAAACCAAGGTCTCTGGGGCCAGAATGGGTAAACCAAGGTCATTTGAGTGTTCCTGCAGCTCCTGAGTTTTGCTAGGACTTCCTGTATCATCCCGAAGGGAGGAAATCCATAAACTTGTAGGTTGTCCCATGAGTGCAACATTGCCTCTGTCCTGCAGGACATGGGATCCGCTACTGGGGAGTAGACTGGAATGGAATGGTTCATCCTGGTGGCGAATAGGTCAACCGTCGCTGGCCATCTCTTGAGCAGCAGTTGCACCTCGTCTTGCACTAATTTCCATTCCCCTTCGAGAACTTCCTGTGACCGACTCAGAGCGTCCACCAAGACATTGAGCTTTCCCGACACAAACTGGGGAATGAGCGAAATTGTGTGTTCTTCACACCAACGGAAAACTCTCTTTGCTACATCGTTCAACACCTGTGATCTTGTTCCTCACTCCTTTTTGAGATACGATATTGCTGTAACGTTGTCGCAGAACAACGCTACGGTCTTGTTGCTTACCTATTCTGCAAAGCAACTTAGAGCCTCCTTGATTGCTCTTAATTCCCTGTAATTTATGGACTCCTCCCGATCCAGATCCTTCCAAAGGCCCTGAGCCTGAGATTCCTCAAGGGTTGCACCCCAACCCTGGTCTGAGGCATCTGTGTACAGATGTACATCTGGAAGCGGGGGGAGTCCAATCTTGTGCCAGTGGTCAGATGATGTTCTTCTGACCACCACTGAAGATTCTTCAGGCAAGAATCGTCCCAGATTACTGACGCATTTTCTTCTCGACAGTCCCAGCGATTCCTGAGACACACCTGCAGAGAATGCATCCGGAGACGGGACCCTGGAACAAGAAGGGATAGGGAGGCCATCTGGCCCAGCAAGCTTTTCCATAAGGTCACAGGTTGAACTTTGTTTGACATGAAAGTTTCAAGCTGGCTTAAAATCGCCAGAACCTGCTCCTCTGTCGGGAAAGCCCTCAAAAGACGCATCTGAATCGTCATTCCCAGGTACGTCTTTACTTGAGTTGGAAACAGAGAACTCTTGTCGAAATTGATTCTTATGCCTAACTTCTGGCATAGGTTCAAAAGAAAATCCCTTGCCTGCAGAGCCTTGCCTTTCGACGAAGCTTGAACCAGCCAGTTGTCGAGGTATCTTCTCATTCGGAAGCCCCGACAATGCATGATGTCCGAAACAGGAGATATCACCCTTGTGAATACCTGAGGTGCTGTGGTCAGACCGAAGCAGAGGACTTTAAACTGAAATGTTCCAGTTGGACCCGAGAAACGAAGGAACTTCCAAGATTCCTGATGAATCGGAAACTGGAGATAAGCATCCTTGAGGCCGACTGCAATCATCCATTCTTCCCTCCGGACCGACCGCAGCACCGACTGGGAAGTTTCCATAAGAAACTTCGTTGAGGTTACAAACTTGTTGAGACCCGAGAGATCTATGATGGGTCTCCAAGATCCTCCCGCTTTGGGGGCCACGAAGATCCAGCTGTAAAACCCCGGAGAAGGGGGAGTAGGCTCTAAGGCTCCCTTCTTTAAAATGGTTCAGATCTCTGCCGCCAAAGCTAACCCCCTGATGGAAGGAGGGGAGTAATTGGGAAGATGCACTGGTGAGTTGGACAGCAGAAGACAAGAGTGAAAAGGGACTCTGTAACCCTTCCTTAAGACCTCCACTACCCAACTCTCCATGGCCCATGCCTTCCAGATGTCCCAGAAAGGGGCAAGGCAACCTCCTACAGGTGCATGCAAAGGGAATGTCTCCTATTTCCGAAAATCTTTCTTATGATTGGAAGGTTTCGGATCCGAGGCAGAACTGGAAAGCTTGGGTGAAAAGCGTACTTTCTTAGGAGAACTTCCCGGAGACTTGGAGCGAGAGCGCTTCGAAGGAGAAGACATTCTAGACCCCTTCGGAGATCTGGCACTCTGTGCTGCAACCCTGATCATGGGCTGCTGCAACTCCACTGCTGAGGTAAACGACACAAAGTTGACCATTGCTGAAACGTCTTCCTCTCTAAACAAACTGCTGCTGAGCACCAATGGAGCCCTCAGCAGTGCCCTCTTGTGAATGTCAGGAAAATGAGGAGGCAGATGGTTTAGATAGAAATCCCCCCTCTTCTTCCCGAAGAAAGTAGTACATCCTGCGGAAACATTCGCCTGGTGTGCAAACCCCATGGAAACCGATGTGATGAGGTCAAAAAGAGTCGGGTCTGACGAGTATAACCATCCTGTTTGAGAAACCCCATCACACCAGATAGCATCCACATAGTGTGTGATAACGCCTCCCACTGGTTGTGGAAGGTGTCTTCCAAGATACTGGCTTCCCTGGCCGAAATAGATACTAGACAGTTCGATGATGGAACCTGAGATAGAAGAGCCCCTACCAACTCGTTCAGCAGCACCCTAACACCTGCAGAAGGGTTACCCGCGACCCTATAAAAGCCCTTCCAAATAGGAAGCAAGGCTGAATCCTGCTTACCTGATCCTATCAAGGATGCCAACCTATTGTCCGCCCCTCTCAAAGCCTGCTCGACCCTGCCAAACCAGAATAGATTCTTTGGTGACTGCTACCACCAGTTTTATTGCACAAAGTGACTCAAACATAGCTTGGTTATGCTGTATCGGTTCCTCCGGAGCCTTGGACTGTGGATACAGTGAATGGATAAAGTCCAACATCCATCTGTACTCAGACTCACTGGCCAAAGGAAAACTAGCCTCCGGTATCTGATCCTCCTCTTCACAGAAACAGTCTTTGTTGAATTGGTCCGACCGAGCCAAAACCAGAAATGAGACAGACTGACCCCTAGCAAACGTTGAACCTGATGATCCAGAACACGACACACCTGGATGCGCAAGACGGACCCCTGACGAATCAGTCCCAAACATACTGGGAGTCACCGAAATAGGTTGCGCAAACCCTGCACCCTCCAAAGACGATGACGCGACACCTGGGTCAGTCATACCTGGGCGGACAATGCCCACTCCTGAGAGCGGAGAGACCGCAACACCCGCACCACGCAAACCCGGATGTAGCAGGGTCGCGTGAGACTGGGAATCCAGGAACAGAAGGTCCCCTACTTAAAGAAGAAGAGGGAAAGGGTCCCTGATGACCCAAAATCAAACCCGAACCTGCATAGAACGCCTTAGCCGGAGGGACAGAGGAACCTGTCAGAAAAGTTGAGAAAAGAGGAACCGAAGGAAGAAAGAAGGAAGATGCCACACTCGGAGTCACCACCGGTGCTCCTGCTGACGATGTTGAGCAGGTAGAGAACGTCCCAACTGGCCCTGAACTTGAAAGGGTTTTGAAGAGAAGATTACGAGGTACCGAACCCAAAGAAACAGGAGAAGACAAAACACCAGACAGCTTGGGTACCGGGGCAATTGCGGGAACTATCGGTACCACAACATTAAATACTGAGGCAGGCGTGCCACCAACTGCTACAGCAACTAGATCAGAAGCCTGAGAAGGTACGGGATTCACCGCATGTGGCACCAAAGACAAACCGGCTAATGGCATAGATGCCGGATGAACTAACAAAGCACCTGAAATGTTCCCTGAAAGGTGGTCGGCCTGAAAGGGAAGGTTGAGAACAGCAGCGGAAGGAGGTTTGGAAGCAGTAGAGGATAGGCAAAAATCTGAGGTTACAGAAGAGACCATAGATTTTAGAGAAAGAAAATATACAGACTCCGGTCCCCCTTGATAATCTTGTAATACAGTACATCATTTGTGAATTCCAGTAAATTCTTCATTACATGATCATGGATATTCAAAAACCCTACAGTATATTAAAACGCTGTCTGACCAATGACCTATACCCTTTGGAAAGACCCAATAAATTAGCATTATATTCTGCTACATTCAATGTCCTATCAAATGAATTACCATCACCAACCAATGAAAGTTGTTCCCAGAAGGAAAAGGAACTTCTAGAAGGAAGGAAATCCTCCAACCTTCCTGAACCTGACAAACTTACAACTAAATCTAAATCCTCCTCAATAGATTTAGCAACATTTTGCTGAAAGGAGACTGCAGCCAGAAACAGAACTGCTGCTGGATCTAACAAGGATCCTGGAACCTTAATTGCACCGGCCCCAAAAGAAGACTGCACCTTCAACTTCTCTCCTACACTCTTTGCTACCTCACTATCCCTATTTGTCTGCGTCAATCCTATATATAAATTTACCTCTGAACTTACACTATCCGTAGAAAGGGGGAAAACTGCTGCTAACACTGCCTGCTCCGCGCTGGGGGCAGCAGGAGATCCTACCTTCGAGGTTTGCAGTTCTCCATGACCCCCAGCACCTGTTAGGGCTGCTTCTGGAACAGGCAGGGGAGCTGAAAAAGAATGGTTAGTTTCTATTTCCCTAGCACTCATATTTTGCTCTTTGAATTCAGATAACTTTGTCATGAAACTAGAAAAGAAATTTGTCATGCTAGCTGATAATTTATCCTCTAACTTCCTAAATAAATAAATGACAGGGGCTATTCCATTATGTAACCCAACCTCTCATAGGATGAGCAAATGTTCAATACACTAGCCTCTCATGAGGCAAAATTCAATTCAAAAGTTGGGAGGAAGAGGGATAAAGGGTCACTAGGATAGCTCTTTTGAAAAATTCTATGACCTACGGGATAAGTCACATCTCAACAGAAACTGCACATTAAAATCACATATGGCACAACAAAACCGTACGCATTTCTTTAGTTTATGTTTTATATTTACCGTCTTTTGTTTGTTTTGATGCTCATCCCCAAGGATGGTACTAAACATGGCACTTATTTTGTATGTTACCTGGTAGTTACCAAAACAGAGGGGCATGTTAGTAGTCTTCAGTTTTACCCTTACCTTCACCTGACCTAACCTTGGATGCCATGTCCTAACCTGGCTGGGGGGCTAGTGGAACTAAGCAATAGCTCCATATGGGGTATTACTTTGGAAATTGATTTTTCCTTTGGTATTTTGGTTACTTATCAAGAATTTACTGTTATTTTTTGTTGGTCGACTGTAATTAACCTATAATTAACCTCAGAAGTTGTATGCTGGCCATCCTGGAATGCTATCGTGCATGCGCAGCGTTAAAGGGGAGCTTTTGGTAAAAAGTGGAGTTTCTTTCACTGGGGGGTCCAGGGGCGCAGCCCCCAACTAAGTAACATGGCCTACTAGGTTAGGTTAGGGTACGGTACGCTAGGTTAGTATCGTTCCATAGTACCTTTTATAATAGGTTTCCTTAGCCAATCCCTTCTTAAAAATATGGCTCCCTGATGACTTGCACATGCGCGGAACCGTTCCATAACAACAACATGGTGGTCCATTCTTTCTCCCAACGTTTCCTAAACCCCATGTTCCCAAAGGGTCCCCAACCATGTTGGACAGATATGTGGATAATAATAATTGACCAACGATACACAACACGACCTCCATCAGCAACACTAAAAGTATGGGAAAAATCAGCTTCCAAGGTAATAATCCATGCAGAGCTCTTAATTAGACATACTGGGGGACTTTGCCCCTTTTGGACCCTATCATGTAATTTGTGATCACTTACATTGCATTCAGGTAGTCTGCTGAATGACAGGACTAGGTACCTCGAATTGGAAGCTTGATTTGTTGTCTCCAATGTTTATTGTTATTAGGAGGGTCCAGGGGGAATGAAGCCCCTTCAGCTACGCCTGAGCACAGCATCCTAAGAGAGGTTAGGAAGGTAACGTCTGGTTAGGTCAGGGTACAGCATTCTAGGAACTAGGCCTAGTCTTACCAAACAAGATCCTAGACTAGTACATAAACTAAGCAAATAATAATTATATCCTAGTGGTCAATGGCTAGTTAAGTTTTCAATGGAATGATAACTACCGTGAGTAATGTCACTAAGTCTTGTTTAACCTGCCAAACATTACCGTCCCTGGGCCTTACCGTGGCCAAATCGCATAGCCTAGGCCGAGCAGAAAGCTGCAGCTTTTGAATTCTGTTACCTGACTCCCTCTAGCCTAACATTTATAGTTACGTTGCACCACCTGTTGTTAATTATAATAAAAGAATTAGCAAATATGCTTACGTGAATTTGATTAACAGCTAGCCTAAACAACACTAACGGCATAGGCCTATGTTTAGTTCACATGGTAGTCCTCTTCAGAACAGAATAACGGGACTGCTTTTGGTTGAACTTTTGATTTAATTAAACAATGAACATAAAATGAAGAGAATGGAAAAAGTATATTACCTTTTGGGGCTAACACCAAAGATTGACACACATATTTTAAAAATAAAATGAACCAGTGTGCAAATCTTGCGTAAGTTGTAGTAGTAGTAGTAGTAGTAGGGAACAGTCTTTGATTCTTTGAAACTAATCAGATTTTCTAAATTTCTAGAGCCATCGCTTACTAACTTTACAAAGTTTGATGATACCTACAACGGCACTTCCTAAGCAGACGCCAGAAAGTTACGTACATCTTTCCCTCGGCTTTCAAATTTAATCTTTTCTTCTTGGTAATATTGTTTCATTTTGAGTCAGTCTTTTACAGTTATATCTTTTTAATATAAAGCTTCTTTCTTGAATATAAAGCTTGCAACAGCAAGAGAGACAATGACAGAAAAGCAGTGGAGAAATAGAATGGCTTGCTGTTTTCATGCACATATTCCTCCAAATTACATCCTTTGTTGCTTCCATTTCTCTACGCAAACTGAATTTTGTTTTCATCGATGTTATGGATGATTTGCTTATTTCTTAAAGATGTTGCTCTGGTGGATTTATGGTCTTTATTCCAGTCTATTATTTTTACTACTTTTTATCATTAGTTGTCAAAGGAACCCCTCCCTGCCCCCCCTCTCTTTTCTCCCATATTATCAGTGGTGTTATATGCATGAAATCTATGATAAAAATACCGGAAAGCCAGCAATGGGCTTCGTTGGTGTTACTGTTCATTAGTAGCATAAATGTTTGTTTGAACACAAGATTATTAAATGAACGTCTGCATGCAAATCCTCAGAAATAGCAATTGACCTTGAGTATTCATAATAATAAACAATACGTGTAATAAAAATCCACAATTATATAGTAAATATACTACTATGTAAAATAAAAAAAACTGAAAATTTGAAAGAGTTACTGTTTACATCCCTATGAATTAGAACATCTAAGAAAGAAATCTTGCCATCAACCTCTTTCTTAAATACTCAGAATATAATATTAACTTTCTGAAAGGTGTTATTCTTAGACAAAACTTAAGTGAAAAAGACTTTGAGGTTTTGCCAAAAAGGCATTGGGAAGCCCTAGATTTTCTTATAAAAAGTAAGGATATTATGGTTGTAAAAGCTGATAAAGGGGGTTCTACAGTGGTTATGAATAAACAAGATTATTTGAATAAAGCCTGCAGTAAAATTAATAACAAAAATTAACAAAACCCCCAACTATTACAAAAACTCAGCAGGATTTCAATAGGAATATTAAAAAGATCGCAAATTCTTTGCAGGACCCCGCCCATAAAGAACTTATCTTATCAAAAATCTCTGGAAAAACCCCAGTTGGCCATATTTTTATGGCTTACCTAAAATACACAAAGTAGGTACTCCCCTCCGTCCAATAGTTGCCACTTGTAATGCACCGCAGTGTTCTTGCCTCATGGCTGGCTAAGTTCCTGAGCCAATTACTCGGCAACATCTCTGATGCTCACCTAATAGACTCCTCCCATTTCACTGATACACTAAGGAGTTTTAACCGTGCCGATGGTAGGATGATTAGCCTCGATGTCACCTCGTTATTTACGAATGTTCCGCTTGATTTTGTTTTGGAAAATTTAAAGAAAAGACACGAAGAAGGGACTATCAATGGGCCTCTATATTCAACGCCCATTTCCGACTTGCGTTAACAGTTTCTCGACTTTTAAAGATGAATATTTACAGCAAAAAGCTGGTGTTGCTATGGGTTTACCACTGTCACCAGTTTTGGTCAACCTGTGCATAGAGTTCATAGAAGTTGAAATATTAAAGAGATGTAACCCAACCTGCAAGCCTGCTCTGTGGGTGAAATATGTAGACGATATATTTATTATTTTTATACGGCGACGACGTTGCTTTAGACTGCTTACTGAATACTGCAGTTGAAAAAGAGGTTGATGGCAAGACTTCTTTCTTAGATGTTCTAATTCATAGGGATGTAAACAGTAACTCTCAAATTTTCAGTTTTTAGAAAAGCTACTAACAAAGAAAATTATATTCATTATTTTTCCCACCACTCAGCAAGTTAAAGGGAATGTTACTATCAGCTTTGTTTTAAGAGCACTCCGTATATGCGACCCCGAATCTCTAGACGAAGAACTCTTCCCATGTCGTAGACACCTTTAGGTCCTTAAAGTACCCGGAACATTTTATTACTGACGCCATTAGCCGGGCTAAAAGGAGGTTTTATATAGGTCATGTTAATAAGGAAATGAATAGCAAGAAACATGTATCATTACCCTTTGACGACGAAGTCTCAAAAGTAGGCGATTATATGAATAAATACCAAAAGGATATAGAAATTTTTTATAACTATAAAAACATCTTGGCAAAAGCCCTTGCCAAGAATAATAACAGCACCAAGAGAAACAACGGGGTTTACAAGGTTCCCTGCCATGATTGCAATGGTTGTTACTACGGGGAGGGTGGTAGGGGACTGGGAACACAGAAAGGCCTGTGATCTTCATGCACAGGGGAGCGCTTTGGTAGCTTATAGTTTTAATTTAGACCACAGAATTAATTGGGATGGTGCACGAACTATTTTTAAAAGTGACGATTCTCACGTGAGAAGATTAGTTGAAGGTGCTGCTATAAACATGGGAATATCTCTTGAGGATAACAAGTGATTTACAAATGAAGATCCTTCCATCAACTGGTTTATTGCCAAACACTACATAAAACATTTTAATTTCAAAACTGACGTTGACCGTGTGAACCCTGATGCTCTGCTTCCTCTTCCCCTCTCTCTCCAGATAGCCGACGTCCCTGTGGATGGTTTCGACTATGGCACCTATGCAGCGCAGGCAGGTGCAACATCGCAAGTTCGAAGATCAAGGAGGTTGGCGCAACTGCCTGTTGAATTTGGAATAACCTAACAACACCCGAACCAGCACTTCCGTGATGGCCTGTTATCTTCTCGCCCCGTCCCATTTTTTAAAAACTATTCCTAAGAAAACTACCCTCTCATTTTACATGTTAACGTTGGCATTGATGAGGAACACCGTTCAAGTGTTCGAAAGCCTTTGTTTATTTTACATAGTAATATATTTACTATATAATTGTGGATTTTTATTGCATAGATTGTTTTTCACGAAATTGCGAATCTCTTAATAAACAATATGTTTTTCTTAGGAATAGAATTCCTAACATTTTTGTTTCCACGCCACAGCGAGGAAAAGAGTTCTTAACAATATGAGTATTATTCAAGACCCTAGCTCTTGTGTTGCAATGGTATAAGCAGATTCCTTCTGCGCTATCGGACTGCCTTATCTGAATTCACATCCTGCAGAAACCCCAAGAGTCCATCGGCGCTGCACAGTAGTCCGTCTTTTGTTGTGTGGCTTAGTGATGAGGTTTGCTGTTCGTGGTCGCCTTCTGTATTCCACAGGTGAATATATGCCAGTCTTGGAATTTATTTTCGTGTTTACGTTTCTGTGACTCCATATGTGATCTCTTGTAAGGTCAATGCAATCCAGAGTTCTCTCTCAGCTCTAAGAAATTTGATGATGGTGATTCTAGAGGTTAAAAAGAGATGCCAGTTCTCGAGCCGCGCCCTTTTTCCACTGTATAAGATAACTGAGGAGAGAGCCACTGTTGGTATTAGGTCAGTTTAATATAAAACACATACAAATATACATATATGTATATATATATATATATATATATATATATATATATATATATATATATACATATACTATATATGTAATAGAAATGTTATATATATATACTTTATATGTAATTTTGGCAATTTCAGGCTCCTACATAAGTTATATAGCATTGCTTGCAATGGCGATGCGCCACTTCTTTCCGTCATTCTGTGCTCCCGTTGATATTAGGCTTTACATAAAGTTAGTTATTCGAATAGTATGGTTTCTTTCCAGTGTTTTTCTCAAGTTTTTAGTTGTCTAACATTTTGAAAGATATGATTTTGATGTATATCCTGCTCTGGAGTCCAGCATTTGGGCTGCATGTTCTACGTATCCGGAAGCAGAAGACTCTCGCTAAGAGCAGGAAAGACAAAAAGTAAGTTAAATAATAATGGTCAACCTATAAAGCAGCGAGTAACGTCCGAAAAATAATGAAGAATGATACTGGAATTATATTACCATCGTTTTTGTCGGTGTGAGTGGTGTATGCGCATATTAAAAAATTGCTTCATTTCTTACAACAGCAACTGGTTTCCTCTATTGAGATTATGCTTGTAGGAGTACCGAAGAGAGAGAGAGAGAGAGAGAGAGAGAGAGAGAGAGAGAGAGAGAGAGAGAGAGAGAGAGATAATTAATGGCGATAATAGGATGATAAAACGTATCCTGGGGTGCGTCCTGACGGTCACAAAAGCTGTTGTTGCTGCAGCTCAGGGAGCCTCCCGATAATTATTGGACAATAACAGATTATTTTCTTCTCAGATTATGAGAAGAGCAACAACTGGCATGCATAATTAATAAATGTATGGTAATGAATATGATTATAATGACAGAAATAATAACATGCAAGATCTGTCATGATGAAACATGAAAAAGTAATAGGCCATTTAACAGTAATTATCAGATGTCTACATTGTTTGTAGTTCTTCAAGCTATGTTAACGTTTCATGACTGATAGGTTGCATTGTTATTTAACGTAAATATGATTATATGTTGTTCTGCACATTTTGTCGATTGCAGACACTCAATCGTGCAATAGTTACAGCACCTAAATCATTTTCCTTAACTCTCTGATTATACACGCTGCTTTTAATGGATGTTTGCATCTGAATCTTCAAAACCCTTAAGTAACAACTAAATTCTTTCCTGAACTTAGTATAAATATGAGTCCCGACTTTGCCTTCATGATTAATGTGTACCCAACCCTAAAGACGCACAATTCTGTGTGTGTGTGCATGTGTGTACCCATGTTGCATTTTTTTCAGATCAACTCGCCCTTAATCTCTGAGGAAAACCGGATCGGAAACTAGTAAAACTTTCACTAAAGCCCCATTTTTACTGTCCCTCATTCAGGCACCAGCATATACCTGTTTTTCACACATGCCCAGCTTTTTGACATCTTAAATACAAACCTCCTATTTTAGCAATACAGGAATAGTTAAGATAATATTTTTTGTTTTATTTTACACAGCAGAATGGGAGCACACTTCACCCTGGGGCGCGTATGGCCCTTCCCTAGCATTTATCCCGACTGGAAAACTCCTGTGACTCAAGACGTGCTGTGCATGGGATGGGTTGCGGCCTTCTTCGCTCTCCTGCTGCCCTTCTATCTCGTCATTCCGGCCTCTAGTTATGTAAGGATTTTTTATTTTTTTTTAAGAGATCAGTAGGCCTAAGAATAGGTGACGGGGACGTGTGGAGTTGAGTCTAAAGATGCTTCGTTACGATTTTCGCTGAAATACGATTATCTGTACGTTTTGCCTAACATACAATAATATTATGCAAGCGGTAAGTTAGCTTTCATACTCGATGTAGAGTATTTAGGTATCTGGCTCGTGGGCACACACGCACGCACATACCCATACACACAGACACACGCAATATATATATATATATATATATATATATATATATATATATATATATATATATATACATACATATATATATATATATATATATATATATATATATAGGGATGATATATATATACTGTAAATGTAAATTTTATATATATAGGGCATGATTGTTGTAAATTTTTGGGCCTTTCTGTTACTGCTAGCTCTGATGTTTACATAAATGCTCTTTTTTTTGTGTAAATGCCGTTGTTGTTATCAAAGTTATAACCATATAGAGTATTTTAGCCTTTTTTTCATGCTGGTACCTTTATCATAATTATTATTATTATAATCATCTATCTTCTACCTGAACACTGAGTAACACGATACCTGACTTCATTAACATTATTGCTTGATAGATCGGAGAATAAAAGCTCAGCCTTGTTATTCCTCTTCTTTCAGAAATTATCAAGAACCATCCGCGTGACATTCTTCATGCTCCTTGCATTGTTCATCATGTGTAAGTCATCGATTTGCTTTTACTGTGAGTCTTGTTTAACATTAATCTGAAGTCACAGCATCATGGTTATTAACTCTGAAAATGCAAGACTTGCTGAAAATTAACTTTTCACATTTAAAAAAGTTCCTAACAGAATTATGAATATGCTTTCCAAATTTACATACTGTATAAGTGCCCTCATCAAAAGTATTTGCATTTCATCTCAAAACTGGTATAAAATCCTATACTAATAACTAATTATATTTTATGACCAGTTTCATAGACGAGCTTAAATAATACTTTTCAAGAAACTGTATACTGATATTATGCAACAGAATAAAACCGTCCGTTATATTAAGACTTGCTTTTATTTATCTAATTACATGTATGTGTACTTATGTGATCTCACGCACGTTTGCTTTATCATTTACGCAAAATTAGATTCTGGAAATTATTCTTTTTAGTGTGCAATTTCGGCCAAGACTGGGAGGTTGGATTTATCCGGACTCGGACACCGTATAAAGCTGGAACAGCTGATCAAATTGATGCGGAAATAGGTGTCAGGCTGGGACTTCGTTCTGTCAACATAACCCTCAAAGGCAAGTAACAAAATTTTCCCTTCCCGGGAACGGCATCTTTTGATATATTTTGTAAACGTCAGTGTGAATTAATGCACTCCGAATAAAACTGTCTAGAGCCGGGTACGTTTAAAGTTGCTCTGAACAGCTCTATGCAAGCAAAAGATAACGGGTTTGTGAGTGTCGTCATTTTTTAAAAATCTCAGGAGCCATATTTTGTATACTGGTGTATACACACACACACACACACACACACACACACACACACACACACACACACACATATATATATATATATATATATATATATATATATATATATATGTATATATATATATATATATACACACACACACATATATATATATATATATATATATATATATATATATATATATATATATATATATATATTTTACTGAGTTATCTAGATTAATTTTATTAGATCTCTTCAGTAGCTTTTTTGATCTGTAATTGTGTAGATGATAAATTTTCGTAGTAGGTACTCCCTGAAACACATACCTAATACTGAATATAATTAAACATCAGTAAGGTACAACCAAATGTCTTCAGCAGCTAAATCAAAAGACTTTGGAACTATGATCTGTTACTTGAAGATAAAGGCTTATCTGAATTCGACAGAATTTTATTTTATAACCTGGCTTATATATAATCATCAAAGGATTAAGATTGACGTAGACTAATAAAAATACACCGAAGGAAGCTTTGCATTAGGAATGAAATTTATTCTAAAGACCAACCCGTTGTCTTTGATCTTTTAGTTTTGGTTCCATAGCTTCTATTAACACCATCTCTATGGTGGGTAGTCTTTCTCTTTGTAGAGCTTTGTAGTTACGGATATACAGATCTCTTTCTTGCAATTGGAACGAAAGACTCTACCGGTGCTGTCTTTGGCTCCTGAACGTGGGATCCATTTGTTATGAAACTGTTAATGGTAAATAAATTTATTCACTCCCACCTTCAGTCTGCATGTTACCCATGAATAAGTCTCCTATTATACATACAAAATAAACGACTCAGTAAATTTCTGAATGATGTACTCATATTTAAAGTTTCAATTTTTTTTCAAACAATAGTTCAAGTTTCTTTTGAAAGTTGTTCCAAAGTTTTGCCCTCGGTAAATTCTGGTTGAAGGTGATTCCTGTAATAATATATACTTTTGGGAAAATGTTTCACCCATCTTGAATGGCTTCTTCACTTTGTTTAACGCCAGGAATGACCTGAGCTGAAAGCGAAAGGGACACTTATCAAATTAAATTTGGATTTACACAGGTAAACCTCAAAACGAGAGTTCATCCTTGGCAGGGGAGACCATCAACTACAACGAGAGATTCAGCTGGGTCTGGGCTCAGGGCAGACCTGGATTTGGCCCTTATGGTAAGCTTCAGAACTAGATTATGCTTTCGTTCATGTCCATAGAGAATGCCTCCGTAGGCGCAAAAGTATACATGAATGTCAACCAAACATAGCAAGACAAGTGAAATTTCTGAGATAAAATTTTCTTCACTGAGCATTTTCATCTTTTCTCACCTTTTAGATGCGGGTTCGAGTTACAATAAAGTCTGTACGACAAGTTTTACCGTACAGTCTGTGGAAAAATTATGGCAAAATATGTAATCAGTTATAGTAAAGTTTACGGAAATTTTTTGATAAAAAAAATATTCAGTTCCGCGCAATTCCAATCCTTATTTGCGTTCATGGTGTAGGATATTGCTTTGCCTCATTGCAATCAATTTTCATGTCTTGAAGTTTAAATATTCTCTTCATATAAATGGTTTTAGGGCGTTACAAGGCGTTACCCTTAACTGTCAAGAATGATATGTTTACTAAGACGAAGTTAGCCTGAAACCAACTTGTGGTCTTTCTTAAAGACTCCTCCTTCGCCCCCTCTCTCTTCTTTTCTCTTCAAAGACTGGAAGATTCTGCTCCTCTCTATTTCCTTTTATCCAATTCCTGCTCGGTTCGTATCCACTCCTAGCCTCAGGCGGAATACTGGCTCTATTCTATCCCTCCTAAGCTGAGGCTTTCTTTTCGACAGCGGGGCACATTCAGAGAGATTTCCGGGCTGCCCAGCAGCGCGGGAGTCCTTATCCCATCCTGTGGGTCGCGGAATATTTCACATTCGACGGAGATGGCATACGCTTTGGGAGGCATTACAGGACAGCAGGATGGTACTCCCACATCCTGCTTTGGTAAGGAATCTTTGTCTTTGCTGGTATTCTCAATTAAGAAAAAATAATTTGGTCCCACATAAACACACATGCATATACACATATAAATATAAATATGTATAATATATATATATATATATATATATATATATATATATATATATATATATATATATATATATATATATATAATATATATACATACACACACACAAATATGCGCGTATGTGTGTGTGCGTGTGCGCATGTGGTATGACTGTCATCACCAAATAACATTTTCTCTAAATGAATCTTTTGATGACTTCAAATCATATTAAAAAACAACAAATATCAAGCGCTGATGACCACCGTTGTTTTCAAGTTAGTCAGCAATCAATCCGACGTCAATGACCTATTCGTTGCAACGCCAGTTCAAATAAGCAAGGCGGAATCAATCAATAAACACCAACCTAACACAATCCTCCTTCCAGGGCCGCTTTCCCAGCGTGGGTGATGACTGTCCTGCTCTTCAAGATGGTGATTCGGTACGCGGCGTTGGCACTGGTCCTCACAGGAGTCCTGCTGCTGATTCCTGCGGTGATCTGGTCCTGCTACAGGAATCCTATCGAACTCGAAATCCCATTCGAGGGCGGGATCCTGACCACGAAGTTTGGGTGGTGCTTCTATCTCGCACTTTTGACAGGTCAGTGGTCAAAGATGACGGTGTCATTAATTCATTTGTGCTATCGAAATATTAAACGAAACTTTGTTGTGCTATACATACACGCACAATGTATGCACACGACATACACTTGTATATATGCCTTTGTGCAAGAATGTGCGTATATTTTTCATGAGAAATAAGGAACACACGATTAGTTAAAATATTTATGGAAGACATCTACGTTAGACACTTTTAGGTCATATTTCGGCAAATAAAAATAGCCACAACTGATCTTCTTTAGCTCATGAACACGTAAATTTTACCCACCTGAAAACATGGGATCTGAAAATCTTCTTATCAAATTATTTTTTCTTGTTTATCACCAAATCATCAAATTTTGCGTTCCCCTATTTAGGTATCCTGTGCATTGCAATTGGCGCTGTTCTTTTCGGGCTGAGCGTCAAGGGTTACCAGGACAAACTGACAGACTTCTTCGGAAACAACCCTTGGAAGCTCCTCACGGAAGTTGACTACAGTTCCATTGGTGCGTAGAAGAAAATGGATGGGGGTGAAATGGACTTTTTTCTATCTAAAGTTTCTGAATAAACGAGTAAAAAATGCGCCGAAGTTTCTTCGGCGCAGTCGAGTTTTCTGTAGAACGCATAATCAAGGCCATCGAAAATAGATCTATCTTTCGGTGGTCTCGGTATAATGCTGTATGAGATGTGGCCCATGAAACTTTAACCACGGCCTGGTGGTGGCCTGTCCTATAGTTGCCAGACGCACGATCATGGCTAACTTTAACCTTAAATAAAATAAAAACTACTGAGGCTATAGGGCTGCAATTTGGTATGTTTGATGACTGGAGGGTGGATGATCAATATACCAATTTGTAGCTCTCTCGCCTCAGTAGTTTGTAAGATCTGAGGGAGGGCAGAAAAAGTGCGGACGGACAGACAAAGCCAGCACAATAGTTTTCATTTGAAGAAACCTAAAACCCCGTGTGCATACATTGATTAGAAAAATGTTTAATTTGTCAAATGAATACGTGACACGTTATCTTTGACCATCCTGTCAATAAACTTATAGAGCTTATTATGTTTTTATGCAGAGCTGTCTGGGTTCACTTGTAAGAAAGAGTGTGTGTGTGTGTGTGTGTGTGTGAGAGAGAGAGAGAGAGAGAGAGAGAGAGATAACTGGCATGCTATCAGTGTATTTTATTATTTTTTCCCTCTTTTATGCAGAGGCTTGAGTATGTACTGTACAATATTTTCCGTTGATGTTGCTTTGCAAGACAGACAGTTCAGGTATAAGATGCAAGTAACCACGTAAAAGGTTCTTTTATACCTTCACTGAAAAGCCTGCTGGAAGGGCAATGTAATGGTTCATACTTCGCGCAAGAGTATTCGAAATAAAGATGATAATTTTATAGAAAAACAGAAGATAGGGCCACCTTCGAAGGAAACAAGAGATACAGCTTTGAGATGGGAAGATTACTGGAATTATTGTGAGTTTAGCAGCACCGTAACAGAACATAATATCATTATTTTAATTTCAGAACCTGAAAACAGCTCAGTATGCCAGTCTCCTGGTATGATTGAAATGGACTTGTTCAACAATTCTGCTACATGGGTAGGTAATCCCTTTTCTCCATCCTCTCTCTCTCTCTCTCTCTCTCTCTCTCTCTCTCTCTCTCTCTCTCTCTCTCTCTCTCTCTCTCTTCGCCGCTATTTTTCGGCTAAAATTCATAAAAAATTAGATTGCCAATGCTAGATTTTAAAAAAATGTCCAAGTAATAAATATTACATTTCCTGTGAAACACAAGCCTAAAGTGCAAACTAAACTTGGGATTAGTTTCCTACCGGCTTTTGATAATTTCATGTCTCTTTAATAAAATAAGTTACTTTCCCTTTCACTGCAATTTGCAGAGCTCGAAAATTTTTTGAGGCTAGTTGTAACTGTAAAATACCAAAACATTTTTAGAGACATCAGTCTAACTGAAGGTGATGCAATTTACGTCATATAATGTTACAGAAAAGCAAACGTCTTAAAAATGCATTCTGTATCATTTGGAAGCTAATTCAAGATCAACAAAAGCCCCGTCCCATCACCAAAAAGAGAAGAAGGAGAAAAAAAAGAGTTCTTACATTTCGATTGTCTAGGAAACAGTTTGTCTGTGACTATTTAGCAGCACCAAAATGGATGAGATACACGATACTTACAGTGATTGCATCTATTTATTTCTTTTACTTTTTTCTGTTTATTCAGTACTGCGCAGGACTTCCACCGACTTCTCCTCTGTCAAAGTACTCGGCAGGAGCAACAAACCCTTCTTTTGAGCTGGATTCGTGTGGCGACGCCGCGGGTTCCGGACCCAACCTGACCCCTGGCCATGATAGTGTAGACCTCTGTGACGACGTTTTCGCGGAAAGCCCTAGAACTAAGTAAGTAGCGAGACCATCCTTTAGTGAATTGTGAAACTAGAAGTGAATAAGTAGTGAATTAGGTGAGTAACGATGCGAAGGGCATGTAAATAGTGAAATAAAAATCTTCTAATTATAGCAGCAATGCAAAAATTAAAAAAGAATTATGTTGAATATAACTAATTAAACATCGCAGATAAGTAAAAGTACATCTTGCAGAAAATCATAATTTCCTGGATGACGAACAAGAACAATTCTGTTTATATGTTTGTATCCAAGGTCCAGAGAATTCTCTGCACTTTGTTTATATCCTTATCACAGGTTTCCGAGATCCTTGCTTGTCGAGTAACTCGAAAACCTGGAATGGTAAATAAGTATCACCATGCGAGATCGAGATTAGTTTAAGGAAAAGGTAGTGCGAGAAGTGTGAAAAATATGACTACATTATAGATACAAGATGCGGAGCTTCACAGAGGCCCTTTGAATTGCACCGCTGAGGAGGCGATGATAATAAAGAAATATCTCAGTTAATTAAAGGATCTCGCTGCAAATAATAGTAAAATATAAGGATTTATTCATACGGAAATTTTTGAAGTACATGAGCACAGAAGGCACCTACCGTTCTTGCTGGAATGAAGAGTGAAAACTAACAAAAACTAATTTGGATCTGCGATGCGTGTGCCGATGATTGCAAGATCACTTGCTGAGATCACTTGCAATATGAATTGAAATCCTGAAAGTGCAAAAAGCTTTACATTGTCTCGGTTCTGCAAGACCAGCCCCATTGCCAGGCTGGACTACTAGGCATTGCTTGGTGGTCCATTCCCTGTTCAGTCCTCTTTTAGGGTGTCTAGTGATACAGATGTTACTCGAGCCACTGTAAAATGTGAATGGATTAATTTTCAGATACGTGTGGTATTGCTAATTCTAATAAGCATCTTATATTTTTCACATTTTGATAAACTTCAATTTAGAGAATAGTTTTTTTACTTATAGGCGGAAGTATATCTTGAATCCCTAAGTGCATAGATGTATTCTAATGTCTTTATCCTAACTGAGAAAATTATTGTCTGAAACGCATTAGAAGTATCGTAAGCCATAAGCCATCCTTCCTTTTCATTACTGATAGCTAGGATAAGAAAAGTGTACAAAAAAATCTATCAATCAATTTCAATGGTGATACTAATGCGTTTTAAAAAGAAGATTCTTATATTGGATGCTTATCTCTGTCAACATTAATAGTGAAAAATCATCTTTCTTTCAGGACGGAAGGATCTAAAGACCACTCACCAGCACCTGAAACAGAAGACTAAAGAGCGCGGGCAACTTGAAGGCTATATACATCCTAGACAAAAAGGAACTTGGAACGACACTGGAAATTCTCATTTATACTATTTGCTTGTGAAATAAATCAGAATGGATCGTAATTCAAAGGCAAGGTCTACGAGACTGTCGGGGATTTTCGATTTATTTAGCGAGGACAAGACTGGAAGGGACAATGACAATATCTCTCAAGAAAGGTCACAGGAAAAATCACCAAAAGAAACGAAAGAGAAGAAAGTGAATTTGTTCAGTTTCAGAAAGAAGTGTGAGAGCGAGTCGAAAGTGCATGAGAAACGGAAGAGCAAACCCATAATTAGATATTTTAGTAGCGACCATTCATCCAAGGAAATGAAGAGTGTGAAAGGGAGAGACGAAAGTATCGATTACGAGTGTACAAAAGTCATCCTCAGGAAGCCTAGACTTGCTCGAGACTTGATGCAGAATCAAAACAGTTTACTTGACCAAGGGGAGCGTTTGGGTCAGGGTCACTTAGATTTGTCATTCCCAACAGAGGAGGTGGAGAGACCGCAATCTTCCCCATGTGAAATATCGCCCACGGCGTGCAAAGGGCTTGTGACAAGTTCAAGACCAAAATTGTTCAGATTCTCTTCGAGGCAAAAGGAAAAATTAACTGAACCATCTGGAACAGGAATGTCACACTCTTCGAGCTCTTTTCATCATCAAATTACAAGTGAAAAGGAGATGAAAGCCAAGGTAATGGGTGAAGAAATACTGCAGCCACCGAGCAACTCTGAGGATGTGTTAATTATATCACATGGGAAATCGGTGAAAAGATTTAGATCAGAGGGAAGATGTGAAGAACTGTACCCTGTCGACAAACCAGTGATCGTAAGCAGTGAAATATCATCAGATTTTGTCATCGCAAAAGAAGAAAATCGCGCTGAAGCTGTATCTAGAAATAAAATGATTCCATTGTGTAGTGAGACTATGCAAGATGCCGAAAATGATTGGAGCAAAAATACAACTGATGTGTCTGAAAACCACTTGAAGAAATATTTTGGTTTTCTTGCTATATTGGTTAGGAGTTTGTTCATATTCCTGAAAAGCAGCGTCATTTTTTTCATTAACTTTGTTTTGTTCTTGCCACGGAACCTTCTTCTAGCAATCAAATCTTTGTTTATTTTCGTTATTAGTAGTTGTAACGGATTATCTTTAGGCATCAAAACAAGACTCAGTAGAACAGATCAAAGAGAACTAAATGAAGATTCCGAATTACAAAAACGTATTGATAAGGATTATGCCAGTGACATAAACCAAGATGGAAATCATGAAACGGTCGCTACAGTTTCAAGATACGAACAATGGCAATGGAATCACGTCGACACTCACGGAAACGAATCACACGTTGCTTCAAAATCATGCAAGTCAAAATGGCAGAGACTCCTTCGCCAGCTGAGTAAAGATGGCAGACAAAAACTTAATAGAGCTAATTCAGCCTCTGATTTTGATGAACCAGAAGAAAGTAAGACATGCATCACAGAAACTGAGATCTCTCGGAATCAAGGAAACCATTTACTACCGGAAAGTTACGGAAAACAAGAAGACTCTGTTGATCTGGCGACAGTGGAAGTAAAACAAGAGAGAAGTTTAATAAGATCCTTCTTTTTATTCACACAGAAAGCTTTTGAACTTCTTCTGTCTATCGTATTGTTTATCCCACTAAATGCGATCTATGCTTTGAAGTATTTTTTCTCAAATATTTACTATCTGGTTTTCAGAAATCCTGTCAAATTAAGTAGAAATTCAAAAAGCGTAATTCATCCTGATTTGTACGTTCATCACGATTCAAAACTTAGAGAGATGAAAAGAGAACATGACGAAAAGACAAAACACGAACGCTCTCTCAGTGTGTTTGGACTAATCAAGAAAAGGAGAGAGGGATCAAGGAAAGAAAATATCAAAGATGACGTAAATCCCTCAAATACCACGGCAGGTTTTTCACATGATTCTAACTCGGGTGGAACGAGTGTGTTCGGTTCCCCGTTTTTCGATCCAAAAGTCCCTATGAAAAAGGTAGTTTCATTTTTCTCGGCTCTTTTCTATTTCATAGGTCTTTGTCTTGTCACCTTAATTAATTGTTTAGTCAAGGTTATATCGAATATTTTTGTGTTTATGAAATTAGTCTTGTCAATTTCGATAAGACTGATTTGTTTACCATTTGTTTTGTTAGGGAAAGCCATTATTTTCTTGGTTAGGTGCGTCCAGTATCTAATTTGGCTTTTAGGAATAGTTATTTTTTGCGCCATCAAGGTATTTTGTATAGTAATTTTGTTGATTATGTCTTTGCCGATTGGAGTAATTGTGCTTTTAAAAATTAGCGTATGTTTTCTTGTTGATGTTTTATGGAACTGGTGCTTGATGGTAGTAAGACGAGGAAGCATGAAGCAACTCCAAAGAGATGATGAAGAAAATAACACTACTGCGCTTGAACCCGAGGCGGAGATTCGTGGCAAGGTCCGGGTCAAGCAAGGAGGAAAAATCGAAAAAATCTTGAAAAGACTTCATGTAAATGCACTTTTCAAAAAGAGGAAGAAATCACCAGAAAGAGGCGCCTTTTCAGCAGAGCATTCCAGCCTTCGCTGCAGTGTCCGAAAGCATGCATCATCGGAATCCGAAAGCATCACTCCGGTGATGCAAGAAAAACCTCAAGCGCATCGGTATCACTCTGATCTAAAACAAGGCACTGTAGTCAGAAAGCTCTTTGCATTTGCTGTGAAACCATTATTAAACATTCTGTCTATCATTCTTGCCTTCCCGCTAAGAATATTGGCAGTGTTTAGAATGACTCTCTATTCTCTGTTATCATGCATGAAAATAAGTTCATGGTCTCACAATAATTCTGACCCAGTGTTAATCTCTGATCTAGAAACATCAGCAGAAACCGCTTTACCCAGTACTGGTGATACCTCTGGTGAATCTAACGATGGAAATCACTTCCTTAATTTAGAAATAACAAATGCAAAATTACGCAGGTCAGATAGCAGTGGGGAACATGTCAGTGACTCTTGGGAAGATGAAAGTAATCTCGATTCAGGTCAGAGCTTTATGAACCTAACTGCAAATGTTAAGTCAGTATCAGAGGACACAAACGAGGAGACTGAGAGAAAGAAATGTCCTTTCGATCCAAGGCCTTATCTAATGCGAACTACCCCATTCTTCAGAATCTTCTTCCACTTGCAGTCAATATTCGTCGCAGCCCTGTGGCACAGGATTGATGTGGTGATGTCATCTATCGTCAAGATGCTCCTCTTGGGAATTCTTCGCCTGACGCCCAGTGTAGTGATCAAGTGGATGACCACAGCTGCGGTCCGCTTCACTCCAGGTATAAAGAACCGCAAGATCCTTCTGTCCTTCCTGGAGGACACACCAGCCACGATCACTAAGAGGGCACTGGAAGCTTATGTGAAGAGGGTTCCAATCTCCGTCATGATGGTCCATGCCCAGATAACATTGAAGGACAGCACGTCGAAAACTGTTGTCAGGTGTATGTCAGAAATTTTGAAATCCGTCAAAAAAGCTGCGGAGTCATTTTTCATGAATGTGTCCAGTATTTTCAAACAGCTGTCGAAAAAAATGAGGATCCGGAAAAGTAAGGAAAGGTCATCCCTAAAAGAGAGGGTGCTCCATAGGCTCAAAAGTGAAGATGGGTGTCATAAAAAACGTCATGTAGAGCAGTAATTGCAGATGTATATAATTGCTATTTCATCTTGGCGTTTTGTTAAATATTTCTGTTGGGTCACAGTGAGATTTATTTTACGGAAATATATTTTTAGCAAACATTCTAGTATGAGCAATTTTTTTAAATGGCATACACATGGTTCTGAGCTTACTCTGGTATTTTTTTACGGTTTAGGGAGTCCAATTCCTTGTCCTGTTTACAAACGTAAACGTTTTTATATTAATGTACTAGTATTTTCGTTTTAGTAATAGTGTACCTGCATTTTACTGTGTGTTTGCAAATAAATCAATAAAACTAACTACAAAAATAATAATCTGTGATACCCTCATAAATTTCCATTCACTGTGAATGTGTGTGTGTCAGGTAGTCAGCATAGTGATATTATACGAACTGCTTTACGCATTTTCTCGCGTCAAAAGCCTGACTAATTATGTAACCTCATGTCAGTTTTTCGTCGTTCTAACAATACTAATTCTGTCTCTTCTCTTCCCCTTACACGAATGACCCGTATGCAGTACTTGATAAAATAAACAGTTTTCCACTCTTATCAGTTGCTCTCATCGTTCCCTCATTGAAGCCAGAGTATTCAAGCCATTTCTTTCCTTTTCGTGTTTTATGTGCTAATTAAGTCTAGGTTTTTGCGAATGGTTTACATCGTTTTCGGATGTAATATCTCGCCCAGCTAATGTGCCACACAGCAAGTTCATATTCATTAAAAAAGTAAGCGCATGATCAACCTGTTATCTAAGTCTGATTACTTACTGACGACATCGATAAAGGCGCTGAAAATATTTTGAGCGATAAGATTAAGCGTCAGCGTTGACTTTTCCTCGTGTTATCTGTGCCCGTATTGTTTATGATGTTTGAAGGAGAGACATGCGCTTCTTCACATAAACTGTTTGGTCAACCTCCAACGGGGGATTATTAACTGTTAATGCAATTATTTCTCCGAAAACTTTCTGGTTGAAAACAAGCGTGGATCATCCAGTCTTTTGCCCACGTAATTATACTGGCTTCCTGCGTTTGAAACTGGTTTCCTTTTGCGATATTTACCAGACTAGCACATCATCTAGTATACATGATCAAGGATCCCTTAGTCATTCTGTTTCTACAATATTTTAGTACTCTCAAGCCAGGCGCCGCTAATCCGAATGTATATCTCGCCAATTCGAAAGCTGAGGGTTAAGAGAAGTGAAAGTTTAAAATTCGGCGTCAATGAAATAATTGGAATCCACTCCTTTATAACAGCATTAAGCGTGATCGCATAACAAATTAGAAACAATAGTTCTTCATAGACATCATATACTCAGGCCCATCCCACAAAAGAGATCATTTGATAAGGCGATCTCTCTCTCGTCACGGTCTTATTCTCTTAATTCGTGTAGGCTCAAATCCTTGGGATTTGGTGAGCGCCTGATAAATAAGGTGTGTTCCTGTGGGTCATCAAACTGATTGTACGAACTTCATTTAAATTTGGCAAGAGTTTGTTTGGTACAATTTTAGAATAGACAAATCATTATTTGGTTTTTCTTTTCATATGACGTAAGGTATACAATTTGCCATTTTATCAACGAAATTGAATATGGCCGCCTTTTGTAGAGAAGTAAAAGAGTAGTTACTGTATGACAGCAATAAATTATAGTTTGATAATATTACAAATCGAGCATTTTATCTAGTATTATTATTATTATTATTATTATTATTATTATTATTACTTCTAGTTCTCCCTCAGTTCTCCAAAAACGTCTCACTGGCCCGCAAGGATCATGACCGTATTTTTTTTTTTTTTTGAGGAACGAATGACGTGCATTTGCAAAACACGCTGCCGATTACATATATGACGATAAGATAATTACGATCCAGCTGATAAGGAGCGCGCATAGCCAAGGATAGAAAAAACCCTTTCAGTGACTTGATAAAATCAGATTAGATAAAAAGTCAGTCAGAATATGACAGCGTTATACATCGATGACCTGGTGGTTGAAGATGTAACGTTAAGTGATAGGAATTCAGCCGCTAGGTGGTTTTGGCTTTGTTTCCGCTTTAACCAGCAACGAAATTTAGTTTATAGAACGAGGAGCCAAACTCTTAACTTCGACTGCCAGTCCATTACCAACGCTAAACAAGGAGTGGTGCAATTTTCTTGTGCTACGGAATTTGTAAAAAGGAGAGAAACTATGATTTTTGCGAAGCCCGCAGTGGGATCAGTCGCCGGGACGATGTTTGGTAAGAAAAAGAATGATAAATTTATTGTGTGTCTGTGTGTGTGAAAGTTCTCTGGATAATTGACAGATCACTTTTCTGTTGTGGTTGCATTGTGTATTACTCGCAAACAAAGTATTAGTAATACTTGTGCATAATGTTCTCGAACATGTGCCTGAATTAAAGAGAAAATAAGTGAGCTTCCAGGTAGTGGAAGCCTCAAACATTCATCAAATTACACAGTGCTGTGCCTTGTTAAAACTGTCACAAGAATGTTTCCATTTCGAACTTTTTATCAGGCTCATGCGCTGGTCCCTTCGTTGCTTAAGGTCCACAAGATTTGGAAAAATTGAAACCATAACCCTTAAACTGAGGGCATTTATTTTAAAATCACACAATGAAATTGGGTGATATCATGGCAAGGAGCCATGCGATCACGAAAAATCACTTACGGATATTACTCTGAAGACATTCTTAAGAACTGCCTACATACGATAAGCGGAGAAAATTTCCAAGTTAAATAGTGCAGGTATCTACAGCGCATCAACATGTTCCTTTTTTTTTTTATTAACATTTCAATAATTCTTTCTGCCACTCATTGCAGCGCTGGCTCGAAACGAAACCATTTAAAACAAGAAACATGTCTGGAAATAACCGATAAACCCTCTGCTCTACATTCTTTACCTTTTATCATTCAGTCCCGAAGATAAAGATTTGTTTGGTGTGGGTGGACAGGAAATATGAATTTATATCGTATGGCTAATGCTGCTTTGGAAAAAAGAAGCTAGTCAATTCGCACTCAAAATGTAGCAGCAGTTGCAGTAATAGTAGAAGTAGGTTTTAGATGTTATAAAATCCTCTGATAAGTTAAATTTTGTCCAAAAAAAAGTCAGCTTAAAAATTTATTGAAATCACAGGGCTACAAACAGAACCAATGCAAGGCACGATTTAAACTACATAGTTTTTGAAAGAGTCTTTTATTGTGCCAACTGAAAAGTCTGAAGACTGGGCTGTGAATCTCATGGAGTGATTAGGTACTTAGGTTAAATCGATAAGGAATTTTCCTTCATCAAGAAGCTTGTCTTGTAGGGATATTGATCGAGTTTAATAATAATGCCCAGTGAAAAATTATTTAACTATTGTGATTTTAATTTGTGACATAACAAAGTATAGAAAAGGTCTTATATCAACAGCTTATTTGTTCGTTAAAGGTTTCATTTGGCTGAACTTTTTAATTACTGTGAAAACGAGGAGTCATATTGACACGTCTCCGTGACCTTGATGCTTTGACAAAACTCCCATTACCAGTTTCTATCCATATTGTTAATTCCTAAGACATTTTGAATGTGAGGTTTTGTCTCTTGTAAATGTCTTGCGAAACAGTTTGAAAAAAAAAATGTTACATGAAACTTACTGGAGCAAAAAGTGGACAAAAGAGTGAACTGTTGCTATCAGATGAAAAGGTTTCCCCATTTATTTTAGCCTTATTTTCATGATGAATATCATCAATTATCGTTTTTCCCCGGCATTTTTGAAAAGCCCATAATGAATGAAATTTGTCGTAGGCTAAATATTTCTCCATCTCCATGCCACAGTGTGCCTGGTGACATGCGCTTTGGCAGCGTCACCAACCGGAAACAGCCAGGTAACGGACGTGTTCCCTGAGAACGCACCCATCGGAGAGTTTCATCGGTCAACAGGCGCAGTCTCCTCCGACGAAAGCAGTAACGTTCTAAAGGATGAATTTGAAGATTTTGGGCAATACGGAGGAAACAGAAGCCAGGCGAAGTCTCAGAGGTTTTTCAGTGAGGGGACCAGAGCGGATTTAGAAGTCTGCGACTGTCCATCCATTACTCAAAATTTCACTTGTGTCTGCTCAAACAGGAATGGGATAATCAAAAGGAATCTACGGATGTAAGTGTTATTTCCCTCTCTCTCTTTCTCACACACACACACACACACACACACACACACATATATATATATATATATATATATATATATATATATATATATATATATATATATATATATATATATATATTACTAAAAAGAACCTCATTCAAACTGGATGGTATCTAATGGAGTATTTATTCAGAAAAAGTTACAAGCTTGTAACTTTTTTCTGAATAAATACTCCATTAGATACCATCCAGTTTGAATGAGGTCCTAAGTAATTCTACTAATGCACAGAACAATTGTGTATGTGATCAAGTTAATATATATATATATATATATATATATATATATATATATATATATATAGATATATAGATATATATATATATATATAGAGAGAGAGAGAGAGTGTGTGTGTGTGTGTGTTCAATTTCCATGTCTGAAAGCTGCAAAAACTAAGAAGTCCGTAGTTTGCATATCGTAACTTAATGTTTATTGGAAAATATAATATTGCCATTTCATAGTAGGTTATTAATCAGTTGTTATGAAAATGAAAATAGGCGTATAAAAAGACGTGAACTGAATGAAGTTGCTTCCAGCTATATATCTTCGACTTGATCAGTATACCTCGCTGAGGAGCTTTTCTCTCATAACTGCCTTCTTCAAAAACATCAGGAGAAAATATATTATATCCCATAGGCCTCCTAAGAAATCAGCTCTTAACATAAAATTCATCTCGGCAATCCTTAAGTCAAATATAATAAAAAAAAAAAGCAGATACTGATACAAGTTTCTGCTTGCACGCAATTTCAGGTCGGCGGCACCACCGTAGATCTGAAGTACTACATCCAAAGTGAAGTACCCGGGACAGTTGTCGTCTACTTCACAAAAAAAGACATTCCAACCACCAGCAGCATGTGTAAACTTACTGTCGGGGACACCGTGTTTTCTTCAACTGCCGACGTCAAAGATGTCAATGTAGCTTACACGGATACAGACACTCCCATAATTATGACTGGCTACTTCAAGGGCGGATACTGTGATTACACTCTGCAGTATTACACTTTTACTCTCAGTAAGAGTTATGCCATTGTTTATCCCCTTTTTTTTTATTTGTACCCTTCATGCTTAACCTCAACTCACCCCCTGGACTTATAATATTAGTACGCATATTTATGTTCACTGAACGGGGTTGTCTTCCTAGTTCTGATTTCTTTTTTTCTTTTTTTACTGTAGAAAGTAATTACTTGCATTCATAAGCTTGTGTTCCAACGT
Organism: Macrobrachium rosenbergii; assembly: GCF_040412425.1. Taxonomy (NCBI): domain Eukaryota; kingdom Metazoa; phylum Arthropoda; class Malacostraca; order Decapoda; family Palaemonidae; genus Macrobrachium; species Macrobrachium rosenbergii. The sequence goes on from NC_089746.1 coordinate 19,083,874, forward strand.
TCAGCTTTTCAGACTTTGGAGAATAACGTTGGGATCATAAGATCGAATCCATTTCAAAGAATTAAAGTCCATGTGCATATTAATTCGCAAAAGACTATTATTCTGATGTACCTAAAACAATACAGCGCAGGTTTTGCTTTTCCGAAGAGCAAGACCCCCTTCTAAATTGCAATAACTGAAACATTGTTTGCTGAATGAGCTCACTGATATCACCATAAGCAACTGACATAATTATAGCTGAATTGAGATTTTTAACATTATTTTTCAGCCACTGAAATAGTGACCCTTAACAAAACTGAAGGATACCTGACTGCACCTGCCGATGAAACAGGAATGTACTCCTACAAACCAAACGCCGAGGTCCTTTGGATCCTTCAGCCAGACGTTCCCGTGTCAGGATTCAACTTTACCTTCGATTACCTCGACCTTGGTTTACCTGAGAACAACATCCACGGCAGCAATAAGTTGAATTTCAGCTCTGGGGATTTCCTCGTCATCGGTCCAGGTGTGGCATCGATCAATTTCAGTTGTTATTTTTATTGTTTTTTTTTTTTTTTTGCTTATTTATCCATCTGTGTACTTCTCCATTCAAACTAATGTTATAGGAGAGTGTAGACCTAGAACAGCAAGAAAAGTGAAAAATTCTAATAATTTCATCATCCAGGTGAAATCACATATCCTGTTTCAGTCCTTGCTGCATACCCAAATAATTTGTAGAGCAAATGGAGAGGTAAAATTTGTGCATTCCTTTGTGAGGACATGATATCACGCTCTCCATAGCAGCATCATCAGCTAACGGCCGCCTCCCCCCGAAAAAGGATAGTTTCTGGGAGCTATAGAATCAGTGATTTTTGTCTTGGTTTGAAGTCTGCTAACCCATCTATTCTGAATTTGAAATAATTTTCGTCCTCATCATCTTCAAGTACGTAATGTCACTGAAACAAGTAGGAAAATTACATGTAAACAAGTCTGGTTCCAGCACACCCACACACATGCGCACACTCCAGCCTCACACCACAATTCGTATCAAATTCATGCCACTTTTCTCCATCATATGTAACTTTGCCTTCATACCCTCATAGAAGGACTTTACAACGCTCGAAATTTTGGCAGACAATCAAGTTTTCTCTATTATCTTCTGTTTTCCTTCCATACTGATTTCAGGGGAGGATCTGCTTCAAGGCAATGACCACATGTTCTACGGCATCCGAGAACCTGGTGATTTCAAGAGAATAGTCACAATAGGAGGATCCAGCCACGTCTACTTCACGTCTACCGTCACGAAGTTCAATGCCTCTGGGTTTAATGTCTCTTATATGGCCGAGGGTAAGCAAAATAATTCGAATTTTGACGTTGGTTATAGAAGCAGGTTCGCTCTTTCATAATCAAAATGACGAGGTGGACGATTATACTCCTACTCTAGCCAAGGATGGAGGTAAAATGAACAAAACAAGAAAGGAAAAAAAATCACAGACGCATGCAATAAAATATAGACCGTCCCCATGAGAGATTAAGTCCATAGTGCCTGGCGAAATCAGATGTCAGGAGAAAATGTCATAACAAGAAAGGCAAAAGGAATAACGATATGGTGTTTGGAATTTCTCTAGGAGAGCTTAAATCCTAGTGACATCAAAGCAGGAGAGAGAGAGAGAGAGAGAGAGAGAGAGAGAGAGAGAGAGAGAGAGAGAGAGAGAGAGAGAGAGAGAGATCAAAATACTTCAAAGTTTTTATGAAACATCTTGACACTACATGAATCAAATGAATTACAACATTCTTTTGTGCTTCCGTCGATTACGTCCAGAAAACAGGAAAATAACTTTATTTATCTATTTATTTATTCTTAGTCCTCGAACCTACCACGACCCCTCTTCCCTTAACAACCGTGAACCCACCCCCTCCTGACGACAGACAGACGACCTACTTAGCATCCATCGAAGGAGCGCCGAAGGATAAGGATACTGTAAGTATGCTTCGTATTTCTTTACTTATTTATATATTTATTACAAGGGGTGGTTACGTATTGATTGCTAATTACTATTATTCATAAATATGCTGTGTTATTGTTCTTTTCTTCTTTGCTCTGATCTTGCCATGTTTCACAAAGCATCTGGGCTTGTTCTATTGCTAGTCTTTTTTAATAATAATAATAATCATCATCACCATCATCTGCGAAAAAAATGAAAAACAAACAATTCCCTTTGGGACCTGAATTTCTGACCAGTGAGACACCAGCCACTGCTATATCCACTCAGCCACAGAGGGGCCTAAACTGAGTGACTAGATATGCAATTACATATATACCTGCAATAATGGTGATCTGCTGCATCCGAATCTACGGGTTAATCCCTTCTCTGCCCAACAATAAGTGATTAGGCATCTACTGTAAATCTACTTATTCAAGAATCTGAGGTAACGCAACGCTTCATATATAATAAGGCTTTTCCTTTTCAGCACCTATACCTGTTTCCTAAGCCTTCCTCTCCTCTTTCGTCCTATATCCTAGCAGTTCTGAATTACACCTTTATTCTTTTCCACTTTGATTTTCATCTTTACTCACAATCTACATTCCCCTCAAACTTGCATTTATGTTTAATTTCCTTTCTTTGGCTTTTTACGCATCTCCATCCATAAAACCAGTCACTTCCATGTGCTTGTTCTAGCACATGCTTTGCTTCCATCATAAAAAAAAAAGTTGAATCGCTTTCTGTTTATAACACTATAAGTTTTCCTATGTCTATGTGTCACATTCACCTTTTTTATTTGCTTTCAAACATCTCACAATACACTTAGCAGTGTTATGGACATATATTTTTTTTAATCCAGTCTAACAAATTTACTTCCATACAAATGGACAATTATTCCTCTCAAACATTCCCTCAGAACCTTTCCCTCATTTAGATATATCTTATGGACCCTGGTCAGTCATTCAAACTCAATTTTACTATCGTACCAAAGTATCTCACTTGTATTTCTATCAACTCCTAGCGTAACAGTAATTCTGCAAGCATTGCAAACTTATAAGAACCTTTGCAATATATATATATGTATATATATTATACATCTAAATATATATATATACATATATATATATATATATATATATATATATATATATATATATATATATATAGAGAGAGAGAGAGAGAGAGAGAGAGAGAGAGAGAGAGAGAGAGAGAGAGAGAGAATAATAATGCATCTTTCCCCAGATAAACCAAACCATAGACAACTTCAAGACAGCGGTGGCTAACATGAGCTCAGAGTATGCCAAGATGAAACACTGGGAAACCAAGGACCCAATTACGTGAGTCTTTCGCAATGTGATTTTAGCAGTAAATTTCACCTAGTGACAAGGAATCTAATGTGACCAGTCAGACTGAGATAGGATGGGGATTTTAGAAAGGAAAAGATTGCAGAGGAAAATAGGAGGAGGAGGAGGAGGAGGAGGAGGAGGAGGAGGTTAGGATATGTATAGACAGAGAAGGAAAGATGGCAATAAACCATTTATATAACTTGGATGGAAGGATCTGCTAAAAACTTCTGCACATTGAACAGAGCCATTTTCTCTAAGTTACTCAACTAAATAATTCACAATACAGTGCAAAAATAATTATGTGGTCACTCTCTTATCAAAATATATCCCTAACACCACCAGTATAAACCATAAACCAGAGTGATATTTTGTTTTGTTCCCGGGTCTGAGCACCAAATTTTATTGTCACGATGTGTTCCAAGTACCTGGTTATTACACAACTAATCACAGAATTCAAAAATTTACTTCACTTCAGCCAGATACCTGAACGCTCATAACAATAAAAATTACGACTGAGTATTCTAAAGGTAGCAGTGATCCCCTAAAAAGCTTATTAATCACATGAAAAATCAAACTAAGTTTATCAAAACAAGTGTGAGGTATCAACAATTAAACAAGAAATATACTAGAGTAAAAGGGCATCATTCCATCAAACAACTTTAACTGTTTCTCTGGTCTTAATTCATTTCAGCAAAACTAAAGGAACAAAACATGATTATCACTTTGCCTTATGCACACAACTAATCCTGTTCACTGGTGGTCAATAAATGAAACACTGTTTTTAAAAAATTTTAAATACAAAAATTTATTTTTAAATTCAAAATTTATAGCTAGAATTCACAAGCTGAAAAATTTTACTATTACTTGAAAACAACAAAAAATTTAATTAATTCTTGAATTAGGTTATTAAATAAAACTAAATCACAAAACTTTAATTTATCAAGCAAAATTTAAACTTAAGAATTACTCAAGATTTGAAAAGAAAGTCTTAGTAAATGAAAATTAGATCAAGTATGCAATGTCAAATTATTAAGAAATATTTAAAATGCTAAGTAAATAAGTGTTAAATCACCAATATACAAAATGTGAAAAATCAAGAGATTGCAAACAAAAAAACACACACAAAAAAAAAAAAATTTACTAAAACAACTTCACTAAGGCAAAAATTTCTCAATACACCTTATTATACCATGGTAATAATATGTAAAGTTCACATTACCTTACACAAGGTTGTGAAAACTTTCACAAAATCACCTGAAATGCAGCTGTTTGAGATTCACAAAACACACTTTTTGTTAGGTGCCGTTACACACTTTTTCTACATTCAGATCTCAAACGCTAAGATTAATACCAGTGACCACACAAATATTTTACGTTGATAATTTCTCTCTTTTGAAGAGAGAGAGAGAGAGAGAGAGAGAGAGAGAGAGAGAGAGAGAGAGAGAGAACCACGCGAACGGTCTCTGAAAAACAGAATAAAAAAACTTTAGGATTCCAGCAAGAAATGAAACAATCAGATGACGTCGTTACCAGAGCAGAATGTTTTGGGTCCAGCTACAGCATTAGAACAATATGTGATCAGAGCAATGTACTCTTACAAAACATGACGTAACTGATTGAGACGTGCATTTATTCTCAAAAAGGCATACGTGACTCGAGCAGAAAATCGTATGGGACAAAGCTTTTAACAAAATCTCAACATGATCAAAACAGAAGGCACCTAGCCAGTCACAAATGGCACACTTTCAAAACAAGATGGAGAACCAAAGTTGGTTTTCAGAAAAGTGCATGAAACATTGCAAAATAGTTCGTCTTTTTCTTGTATGAGACAAGACCTTACATGACTCGATTGCCATTCCCTCGCTTGTTAACGTGTTATCTTTCATGATGACAACTAAATCAAAACATGACATATGAAATCATGAGTACAGAACACCTGTTGCTTGGGGACAAAATGTGTCATCAAATACTAAGTTATTATTAAAACATATTATTAATTCTAAATTACGTTGTTAAGTTATCTATAGCATTAACTCTTGAGATCTGACATTACACTGCATATGCTATTTCAACAGTTATTATTATTACACAGAATGCATGATAACCAGAACAGTAAACACATCAAAATCATGGAAAGATATACATTGTACAAGGCAATATCATGAAAATATGAATATATATACATACATACATATATATATATAAAATATATATATATATATATATATATATATATATATATATATATATATATATATATATATATATATACATACATACATACACACATATATCTTCTTCTTTTAACGTGCTGTTTTCCCATTTGTATGGGGTAGGCATATGTATGTATATGAAGCTTTATGAAAATTGTTAATATCATGGTAGTTCATGAGAAATCTAAGCTGATTTACTCAAAGCTAACAGGATCTGATGATCCTCCCGCAGAAAGGATACTGTGATAGTCTATGAGGCTCTAACGTGCAACATTCTGCGTTGCAACCCAGAATGCGTGACATTCAATGTCTCTGTGGCAGCTGTCGATCGCAATGGCACGTGGCTCTTTTATGCACCTGTGATCGAGGATATGCTGTTTACGCCTGAGCTACAGAATGCCCTTCAAAATATTGGAAATGATTGCACGGTATGTACTTTTGTCGCGTTCTCTGCTTGTTGCTTACTTAGTTTTGTCATAGGTGAAAAATTAGCCTACTTATGTAGCGTGAAATGAGGGTAAATATAAGGAGAGAGAGAGAGAGAGAGAGAGAGAGAGAGAGAGAGAGAGAGAGAGAGAGAGAGAGAGAGAGAGAGAGAGAGAGAGAGAGAGAGAGAGAGAGAGAGAGAGAGAGAGCTTTGGCAACGCATTATTTTGAAGACATTCTATCCCCACAGGTGTGCGACGAACATCGGCGCCTAAATCTTGGGCTGTATATAGGCATTCCTGTTGGAATCGTTGTTTTTGCACTGATCATATCCACGCTGCTATGGTACACGGGCGCTAAGAGTAACTTAGAAGAGTAAGTAACAATATTCTGCTTATTATTACCTGGCATGAAAACCAGGACTTAAGGTCAGAAAAATTCTATACATTATTTTAGGTTTCTTAAACTCATTGGTTCACTATCAATGACAAATTCCACTCGGGTTGTTATGTTTCGCTCAGAACAGAGTAAATGTCATAGAAATGAGAAATGCGGAGTATCCCCATTCACTTTATGAATTATTTCCACCCCAACTGGCAGTTTAAATCTTACTCAGGCGGCCGTGCTAAATGCCTCTGTGTGATGGTGTGTGATTTGGAAGAGGGACTAAAACAACCATTCGATCCTGCTGAGGTGACCAAGTTTCTCATAAAGAATGAACAGTGATGGTCAGTGGAGCCATTTATTCATTCATTCATTCACAGGTTCGCCACTGGTTTAAAGACATTGCCCCCCTGATTTGCAGGTCCCGTCGAAAGTTCGAGCAGGAAATCGCCGATCGGCGAGACGACAACAGAAGACGCTCCTCCGGGGACATTTCGATCCTCGGCGTCGGCGGGTCGATCGCCTCTAGAGGATCGCTTGGCTCCCGTAGGTTCACGATGCCCTTCCCAAAGGGCAAGAGGGAATCTAACATCATGGAAGAAGCTGAAGGGGAAGATGTAAGTAAGGACACGGCAGAGGAAGCTGCCTGAGTTGGGAATAGCTGAAAAATTTATCTAGTATCGTGTGCGTACCTTTAAGGACTTTTGCAATGACTAATAATGGCATTTAGAGTACAACGATATATTGTGAAATATCACAACAATTCAACACGTACTTATGCGTATGTAAAGGTATTTTTATTAATTGGTTGTTGCGATCCATGTATTAAAAGTCCGAATTCATGAAAACTAATGACATTACCTAATGCACTGGTCGTAAGTGATAATGTGATAAAACATAACAGCTAAAGTACTTTTAAAATAAAGACCCAAACATAGAAAATGATGATGATGTCAGTAAAGATAAACAAAAGGTCTTATAGTTATTAAAAAAAATCCAGCCGTAATCAAGCTACTAAAATAGTCGTGGCTGTAATGATTATTTAGTTACGTTAATACATAGAGCCAATGGTAGCAGTGTTGCCTGCAATTGGTTCTCAGGCAATAATATCAACCAAAGTATAAAAGGTTTTCAAGCCGTAATATCAACCAAACAGGAAAATGGCTTCAAGCCATAACATCAACCAAAATGTAAAAGGTTTTCAAGCCATAATATCAACCAAAGTAAAAATTTTTCAAGCTATAATATCAACCAAAGTGTAAAAGGGTGACCAAGCTGAATATTCCGAGCTGTGTTCCCTTTCTAATAACGACCATAATGACGTAGACTCTCCTTGTTGAATTGCAAAGGTATATACAACCTTTAAACTTAAAATGTGAAACGATGGCTTTAGCTGACTCTTTAGCAAAAGTTCACTTCAAGGATAAAGAGAAGTTAATTTCATAACAGCATCTTTCATATTTTCATATAACAATAACTCCTCGCCTCGGAGGGAGAGAGAGAGAGAGAGAGAGAGAGAGAGAGAGAGAGAGAGAGAGAGAGAGAGAGAGATGGTTATTGTTATTTCTTTTTATTATTTCTAGACTGTCGACATGAGTGGTTTTAAAGAGTACGACCCTGACCTTGGTCGCGTTGACCCGGCAGAATTCGGCATAAGTACAGGTACGTTTTTCATTCAGTTTTAATAAAAAATATCATTTAGCACCTATCTCTGGTAATAGGTTATTGGAGTAATTTTACAGAAGACACTAACCCTCATTCGGGCGAGTAATTAAGGTGCAAGACTGTCGAATAATAGAAGAGTACGTAAATGTCAAGTTGGATGACTGATGTTTACAAGTACTCGTACTATTGAGTTGACAGAGGATAATGAACCTGTCACTTGTATATAGGTAATAGTCCAGATTTTTCTGTATAAATTAAGAAACATTTATGATTTGGGTTAAAGTGTAAGAAGGTTCATTTATATAAAGTCGACCAAGGACTGAGTAAATTTAGATTTAAATTTATGTAATCAGGCACACACATTCACTCAATTCTGACGATTTTGTCACGTGCAAAATGTCATCATTTTTATCCCCTTTGTCCCCTACTTCTGTTTTTCACTTCTGCAGAATTTTTGAACAACGGTCAAGCCATGCCGCACTACGGGAATCCTGGCTTCGTAGATGACGAAGGCGACGAAGGGCGCACGATCTTCCATCGAGGGCATTCCATCGCCACGACCGCCGGCACGGACAGTGATGACTCCGACGGCGGAGCCGTTAGCTTCAGCGGTCTCGTGAATAAGAAGGGCAAAACGTGAGTTGGATGGGTCAACCTTGTTCAGACGTCGCGTCTCAAATTCTTCCCAGTAAAAAAGGTTTTTGGAAAATTTCATTTAATTTTGAATGGGTCAACAAGGACCAGTATATTTTTAGAATAATGAATAATGAAAGAAAATGGCAAAATGTAAATTGACTGGTAAAACTTTACTACATCACAGTTGTGCAGCTTATTGTGAGGAATTCTGGGAAATTTGTCTTCGCATTCTGCTGTTGCGTGATTGGAATTAGATCTCGTATTCCGGTGCGACATGAAAACAAAATTTCCTCTCATTTTCTATTATTGAAAGAAAGAAATTTCTTCCTCCACTTCACTTGTGACACATGAATTGATGAGGGTTGTCATCATAAGTTACCCTCGAATTGCACGCTACGTGACGGGGATTTGATTCGAATTTGAAGCTGTGGCATCAAAAAGAAATTTTCCCTCATCGTATTTTATATATTACAAAAAGTCCTTTCTTTCTCTTGTAATATATAAATTCTATCCTTTCTATCGAGATGTAATTAGAACACGTATATATACTAACTTTTTTTTGCAGTAAAGTTGGTTTTTGTCCCCTTCCGCTCCAGTGTGAGAAGATTTTTTTATTGTTTCCACTGATAGAGAGAGAGAGAGAGAGAGAGAGAGAGAGAGAGAGAGAGAGAGAGAGAGAGAGAAAGAGAGAGACGCTTGCCTTTATACTGAAGTTCGTTTGAGAGATGAAAGTTCCACTTTCAGTTCAGTACAAAGTGAATTCGACAAAGAATAGACTATTTTGCAAAAAAAAAAAAAAATACCATTAATATTTTAATTATTAATCAGATGATGATGATTCAATTTTCTCTGCGTTAAAGGGTGACTATCATAATTCCAGTTCACTGTTATTATTATTATTATTATTATTATTATTATTATTATTATTATTATTATTATTATTATTATTATTTCCAGGTCTGCCAGCGTACCCCTTCAAGCAACGGCCGACGTCCATATGACAGAGGAAGGACAGGTCTCTGTCAATGGTGTCTGTGGAGAGACTGCACTCTGAAATCAAGCCATTATTCACCCAACATTTCATATCTAAAAGAATGCAGAAGCAACAACAACAACAACAACAAAAGTATTAACAGCAAAAGTATTTACAGCACAGGAATGAAATAATACCATTAAGTTTCCAGGTGAAAATGAGAATGTCTTTTCTAATGCTGCGTAGTTGAAAACACGACAATTTCAAGTAAAAATTGATTTAGCCACAAAAGCCTCATCAAAGATAAATATAAAAAAAAAAAACATTAGCGGATAAAGCATTTACAGAAACAGCATTGAAATAAATATAATCAATTTTCTAGTCTCACTTTGCATAAGGCGAGGTAAATCAAAGTAAATTTTAGCAAATAAAAAATAATTTGATTAAATAATTTTTCTGTTCGTTGTTTTCTTTCCGTTTTTCTAACTATAAGTGATTCTGTTTTCTTTCAAATATTCATATACCTTATATGTTCCATGCTCCTTTTCCTATATTATTTTTTTGTGGTATATTGATCATGTACCTATATATATTCACTGAATATTTTTGTATACAGTACCGCATATGATTTAATTTTCATTAAGGCTTTACTTTCCATTTTCTTCATCCAGTATTACTACTATTTCCCTGTTACGTTGCTCTTTCATTTTATCAGTTTCATTTTAGTAAATCATGGTCATACTTACAAGCTTTCTACTGATTTTTTTAGCAGCCTTATTCTTCTCTGTTATTATTATTTTTCTTTTTAAAGTATGTAATTAGTTTTAGCAAATTATCATTACAATAAACAATATATATCTGTGATAATGTGTTATTTTCCCGTTGCTGCATTCTGAAGTCATTATAGGAATCCAGGCTGTTCCACGAACTAAATGTTTGTTTATTTATGCGTGTGTTGTCGTGGTCCAGAGGTTACCAACCTCGCCTAATTAGCAAGAGTTCGATCCGTATGATATCCACCGGGCTTCTGTCGACCTAGGCAGCGAATTATGTATCGGGTAGTTAGCCAACTGGGGTGGCCCTGACTACAAGGGTGGAGACTTGGCTGACAACTGTAGGTCTACCAAATGGAATCACCCTTTCAAAGGGAGAAACGCTGCCTTATAATATATATATATTATATATATATATATATATATATATATATAAATATATATATATATATATATATATATATATATATATATATATATATATATATATATATATATATATATATATATATATTATAATATTATTCGCTAATGTCGGTGTAAATTTCAAAAAGGCTACTGGAGCTGCTACTACTGTACAGCTCACAAAATGAAAACTATTACCAATTCATTTTGTAGCAGATGATCACGAGAGAGAAAACTGTAGAGCCTTCATCTCATTCTTCTTTGCTTTGTAGCGTATTAATAAAGATGCGGAAAAAGCAGTAAAATGAAAACGTCGTTATACGTCAAATTATACTCGAAAATCGGCTGTTGTAGTGAGGGCTACCGTAGTTTCCGACTTTTTTCATTTTATTTTTTACTAATTAATCCCGTTATCTATTCATACGAGTTTTTTTTTTTGTAATTAGAATGCAAGCAGGCAAATAAAACAATTGAGCGTATAACATCCCGCAAAGTAACGTTCTGCAGCGAGGCACCATTTCTTCAATGTTTACATTCAGGCCGTTGACCCCTCTAGTCGAGTAACGGTCGCGCGTGTGTGTTCGTCGTACTGCCATGGAACGAACAGTCCGGGTGAACTGATGATTCAGTTCTCTTCAGGTTGCTGTGAATTATAGACTGTAGTATGCTCTAACGTAAGAAAACTTATTCCCGGGATTTATTCTGAGAAAGGACATAATCTATCTTTATAGTGCAAGTGATATTCAGGATGGTAACCACAACACTTCATAGCAAGTCACCAGAATTCACAAAACCCTGTTGACACTTCCATCTCTGTGGGCAGCCCTAATGAATGACGAGACGGAAACTATTAATTTTGTCGTACTAAGAACTGCAAATCACGCGAATCTGATGGCGCTCTTAATGGTGTCAATAAACCTGTTCCTTAAGTATTCCCTCATGAAATGAATTTAGTGATGAAAACAACACGACCAGGATGAAAAGTGTAAATAATAAATTTTATTAATATTGTCAACAATGAAGGCTCATTAGTGGACTGTCACGGTACAGTGCATTATGCCAAGATGATGAGGCACTTATGCACTTTATCCCCAACTAAGAACAAAATACATCGTTTAATAAGCACGGTAGGTATTATAGCTCTAATCGTATTCCTTCACGCCTTCGTAACTCGAAAAGGTGATGATGATAACCCCGTGTACGATAACAAAATAATTAGTGAAGTGTCAGAAGATGGAAGTGTGTCAGCCCAAACGACCAAATGGAAGAAGACGACTGACAAGGCTGATACGCCACAGTCAGTCCAGATGACTCCTCTTCTTGCAGCAACAAGGAGCGACATGTGTGTGGTGAGTATGGCGTTTAGGTTTGTACTTATTATTGCTTTTATTACTATGTCGTATGTTGTTTGGTATTTACGCCTCCAGCGTATATTGCGATGAGAACTGCTGTTGCTATTAAGTCAAAATTATATTTAGTATAATTTTCTTGTAACAACTTATAACTTTACATATCAGAAAATATGTTTCGTATTTACATCTCTGGTGGTATATATAGCGCTGAGATATGTTTATATATTTATATATATATATATATATATATATATATATATATATATATATATATATATATATATATATATATATATACTGTATATATACATATATACGTGTATATATACATATAAATATTTCAGAATCAGGTTTTGCCTCTACATCCCCAATAATGCATGTTCTTCATGGAATGAAATAGTCGGGAAAAGAAATAATCTTACCCAACAGTCAATTTCTTTGCACAAGAAATTCTGTAGGTTACAAATGGAATACTTCAATGGAAAGCTTCTCCGACTCAGTTGTTTGATCTTTGCCCCATTCACTATGGTGTACATTGTCTCATGAGGGATAAATTCACCTAATCCAGGCCACTCTTTTCTCTCTCTCTCTCTCTCGTCTCTTTACTTACCCACTAATTTAATTACTGTCGAAGTAACGTACCAAAATGTAAAATGAGATCCATCAAATTTTTCCATACAATTTTTAACATTCACTGAAGTGTTTGGGAATTCAAATAGATTTGGCTCCGCAGACTGTTTACTTAGTCGCTAAAGTTACCAAAGGAGAAAGTTTCCTGACCACCTCCCACTTCTACAGCTGCCGATTGTTGCAGGTGCCGTCCAAACTACCGGAAGTCCTAGAGAAGAGACGAAAGGATGCCCAGGAGGCGTGCGAGAGGCTGCGAGACGAACTCCCTCTGAGATGGAAAAGGAAGGATCGAGGACCGTCCTCTGGAATGCTGTCGAAATTACGATGGGACCCCAAACGGCACCTTGTGTACTGCCACTTACCGAAGGTAGACCGCGACCACGGGTAGACTCTCTCTCTCTCTACCCCTTGAATTCTTGATCTCTCTTCTATCCACTGAGTTCTTGATCTCTCTCTCTCTCTCTCTTGATTTCTTGATCTCGCTCTTTCTCTTTCTTTCCCTTGGGTTCTTGATCTCTTTCTCTCTCCCTCTCTCTCTTCCCTTGAGTTCATGATTTCTCTCTCTCTTGGTTTCTTGACCTCGCTCTTTCTCTCTCTCTCTCTCTCTCTCTCCCTTGGGTTCTTGATCTCTCTCTCTCTCTCTCTCTCTCTCTCTCTCTCTCTCTCTCTCTCTCTCTCTCCTCGAGGTTCAAATGGAAAACCAGGGAAAAGAACGAAATGAAGTATCTGGCCTGTAACATTTGCTCTTTGTACAGGATTTCAAGGTTTTACTTTATCGATAAAAAAAGACTCCTAATGACGAGCAAGCAACTAACTTGACTTTTTGACAGGTGGCGTCAACCACGTGGGCGTGGCACCTTCTAAGAAGTGCCGGTTTGAAGGATGAAGAAATTGCTGCTCATCCCAACGTCCATATTCTCTTACGGGAGCGCCTGCCCCCTCCTTCTGTGGAGGACCACGACAACGGGTTCCTAAAGGATTCCTTGGCTTTTGTAGTTTCAAGACATCCTTTCCACAGGCTTGTATCAGCATATAAGGTAAGGAAGTAAGTAATTCCAAGCAACGGAATTCTCTCTCTCATCTTCTGTTTTTCCTTATTCCTGGAGCCCACTTTCTTTCACGAGATTTTTCTGCACCCAATTCTGGGCTACACAAGGACCTCAGACTATAGGTCCCGTCGATTTCATCTAATTGAATACAATAAAAAAAAAAATTAAGCAAATCAGACCAAATCCTACGAGAAAGAGAGAGAAAAATGGCATTGGTATTGATAGTTTCTATTTACCCTTTATCTTTCTTCATTCTAAATCAGTCATGTTTTGAATATTTCCAGATTTCACTAAGCTTGCAGTGATAATCTTTCCCGCAAACCTGAAAGTTACATGGCTGAAACTGTCAGTTTTAAAATCCGCCTATGTTTAAGAGGCAAGATTGTTGTCACCAGCGAAGACTGGTTTGTTTAATACTATAAACTGACGTGACAATAACCATGGCCTCCTTAACATAGGCGAATTTTAAAACTGACAGTTTCAGCCATGTAAATTTCAGGTTTGGGAGAAAGATTATCACTGCATGCTTAGTGAAATCTTGAAACATGCAAAACATAACTGATTTAGAATGAAGAAAGATATATGCTCGCACTAAATATATATTCTGAATGGGGAAATTTCAATGCCTGGTGTACAATGTTTGACTGCGGTTTATCGTGTCTGATACTTGCAATTATTCAGAAATTATATTCAGTCATTTTTCAAGAGATATTATCGCGTTCGGCGGTTGCTGCAGTACTTGAATTAGGTCAGGAAAGATTTATAATTTATCACTAATTTTACCTTTACTTTGTAACTAATGCTTCCCTGTAACCCATAATTGTAACCCTGTAAACCGGAAGGTTTAACGCCCTCGACAACAAACCCCTGTAGGCGAAAGGGCAAATGGTATAAATAAATAAATAAATAATATATATATATATATATATATATATATATATATATATATATATATATATATATATATATATATATATATATATATATATATATATATATATATATATATATATATATATATATATATATATATATATATATATATATGTGTGTATGTATATATGTGTGTGTGGATATATATGTATATATATATATATATATATATATATATATATATATATATATATATATATATATATATATATATATATATATATATATATATATATATATATATATATATATATATAACATGAGTATAAAAATTCCCAACCGGTTTTCAGTGCGCGCTATTCTTCAGCACAGAACCTACAGTAGAGCCTAAAATAGGCCAAATCTTTCTGGTCCTTGCAGAATAAGATAATAGAGGCTGAGAAGAGGCGCCAGCACTATGTCGATCTGAGGTCACTCATACTGGAGCGTTACCACCATCAGAATGATCTCACCAACAGCACCATGCCCACCTTCAGAGACTTCTGCGAGTACATAGCCGATACCACAGAAGACTGGCTGAGTGATCTCAACCACAAGGAGCCCCCTGATCCACACTGGATGCCAATGGCCTACATGTGTTCGCCATGCAACCTCCATTACGACATTTATAGGTTAGTCGTATGTTCTTTAACCCGTTATTTATTTACTTACAAGTGTTTATCTACCTCTGTATTTATTGATTTATTAACGCATGTCCTCTACTCTGTACTGTCTGTACTTGAGTTCAAGTGTTTCAGTTATCATTTATGTACCTATGTTCAACTGCTTCTGTTACCATTTAATTGCTTTCATGTGTTCATCCACCTGTATTATCAGCCATATTCTTGTAAGGTGTTCAGGTTCTGTTGTCATTTATTAAATTGAATTTTTTCATCTTCGTCTGTCACCATCGATTTGCTTGCATGTGTTCAACTTGCTGTCTCCATTATGACATGAACTTATTAAGTGTTAAGCACCCGAAGTGTTACCACTATCTTATTTTTGGTATACAACGTTCTCATCCTATGCAAGTCACATTTGGAATTCTAAGTTCCTTTTTCTCACAAAATTCAGCCTGTGTCCAGAGCAGGAATGGAATTATAATTCATGCTCCTTAAGTATTTGTAGTGAAGATAAATAACGCATCTTTCCTGTAACTGCAGAGAAATGCCTCATCTTTTCGGATAATCTCTCTCTCTCTCAACTCTCTCTCTAATCTCTCTCTCTCTCTCTCTCTCTCTCTCTCTCTCTGCTCTTAGAGATAATTCTTATGATCATAATTTTTGCTAATTTTGAAACTGACAAAAGTTCAATTATTCTTTTCAGTAAAATGGAGACCATGGAAGAAGACGCCCGTTTCATATCGGCCCAGTGCGGTCTAGAAGATGTGATCAAACCAGGAGCGATGTTCAATCCATCGAGCAACGCGCAGCAAGAAGAAAAAGACGGAGGAAATAAAGATGATGAAATTATCGGAGCCGGAAAACTTGATTCTAGTCTTGGCAATGCCGAGGTGGAGAATAAGACTTACGAGAGTAAAGAGAACGTGTACGCTAAATATCTCGATGAATTATCAAAAGAAGAAATAGACAGATTGTATAATATTTATAAGTTTGATTTTGAAATCTTTGGTTACAGCGTTGATAGTTACAGGTGAAGCTTCACGATGTCGTAGAAGGTCAAAACAAAGCCTTATCGAGGTCCAAGTGAATTTAGTTATACATCTCAGAAAGATGTAAAGAATTCTGTGAATATATGTCATACATAATCTGAACCCTTCTTGCCCTAAAGAGTTTCCTAGAAGCAGGGAGGCTTCTCATTCTGACTTCTCATTCTGACTCTACTATATATATATATATATATATATATATATATAATATATATATATATATATATATATATATATATATATATATATATATATAAACATATACGAGTATTTATATATGGATATATATATATATATATATATATATATATATATATGTATATATAAACATTTTCAATAGTGTGCCAATATCACTTTCTCGTTCATGTGAGACATCAATATCTACTGACTCATGATGCAGTATGGATACTGTGAGCACAAAAATAAAACGTTTTGATTAGCCCTTGATTTTCCTCACCTCTAAAATCTGTAATTACCTTTCATTTTTGTCTCCAGATATTAAAGATTTGTATCTGTATTAGCCACGTCACCTAGTCACAAAAAGGAACTGATAATGCAAAAATATTGAGGATACTTCGGCAGTTTCTTTTATCATATCATCATTTTAAATACAAACAAATGTTATATATGTATGTATGTGTGTGTGTGTATATATATATATATATATATATATATATATATATATATATATATATATATATATATATATATATATATATAAGCTCCAACAGTTTTAACAAGTTATCCCATTATATGTCCAGACTTAAAGAATGGACAAATGAAAATTATTGGGAAAATTGGGCTACTAACTGCAAAGAGAAATATACAGTGGACACCAAACTTCTGAAATTACTTAATTGAATGAAGGCAGTTAGATTAGTTAATAAGTTTGATTAACGGAATACTTTTATGCTCAGTCAGTTTTTTCTGAATATTTGTAAACAACTTAATTTTTTCATTAGTATAATATCTAGGCCATATTTCTAGACTACCTTCAGTAAAACAGAAAAGTAAATCTGTACAGTCTCCATTGGTGCATGAAGAAAAACTCAGAGAAATTTGCATATTCGATCTAGGCATTGCCAAGAAAAGTGAGCATTTTGAAAGAGAAGTGGGGGGAGATGATGAAAAAGGAAAGATTTCCTACTGTAATACTACAATTGTAATTCTCATGTCAATACTTTTACATCTAAAAACAAAATTCATTCGCTTCATGGACAAATAATAAAGAAATGGTTTACGTTCAAGAAAGAAAGTAAAAAGATATTGCAGTTCGCTGAGAGGTATTATAATAAGAGAGAGAGTTTATCAGTGGTGCTACACAGAGAAGCAGATAAAGAACAGATTTCTGAACTGTAGTAAACCAAATATTTCTCGCATATTCTCTCAAATGCTTGTTACCAAGACGTCATGTTCGAGAAGGAGCTCTTTTTGTGGCAATGGTGTGGACGGACCATACCCTAAGGTAAGTGTGGTAGGATGTTGAAGAGGTTAAGAGGCCTGATGTGGACATCTAGACCCAAACAGCCAATAGAAACAAATGAACATGTTCCATGGTTACCCCTCATACACGTTTTCTGTCATGCAGCCAATGCTCGTTTTTTGTAGCTTTAGTCTTGTGTCTTTCTACTGAGTTCCAGTTCACTTTGAGAATTTTGATTGTGATTAGGAGCGTGAGATTATCCTCCTTCTATAATGCTGCTCTCTTAGTTAATTAATGTTACCTTTCAAATCTAATAATGCACCAGACGTTCATATTATAAAATATTTTTCAATTATATGCTTTTTCCCCATTAAGGGTTGGCTCCAGATGGTTCTGGCATCCAGTTCTCAGCAAGTCCTTTGGAGATGAGGTTCGCAGCATAATAAAAAAAAAGGGGGGAGGGGTGGGAGCAATACACGCGATCAGATATTAAATAAATACGCCAGAAAAGGTGACTAGAAAAAAAAACTGTCTTAGACTGGAAAACAACCTTGAAATAATGCGAGGAGACTCCGTCGAATTCAATCAGCGGGCAAGGGTAGGCGGGAATATTCATAAAATATTTCCCTGGTATAAAGGTTGGCGATAAAGCCCGACGCCCAAAATAAAAATGAATAAATAAATGAAATGAAAATAAGTTTTGCTGCGAATCCAAAACATTCTATCCCAAAATAGTTAAGACAATTTTAAAATGCAAGAACAGGTTTTCCATTTTCCAGGTAACGAAAATACATGACATTTTTATGTACTTCCATGAAATGGACTTTAAACTTATGCAAAAAGATCAATACATACTAACCTTAATATAGAACAATATATATTTTATTTTAATTAAGAATGTATACACTTATTAATTATATAATTTACTGAGCTACCAATAAATCGGTCAGCTATCGGGAAAAACTGTCGACAGGAAAAATGTTTTAATGCTCAGTTATAAATGATACTCTAAAAATACTTGACATATGTCCCTCGTGCATCTTTTTTCACACAGGACCTTGGTGAGATTTATGACGATGTAGTTCAAAAGTAATTTTCGAGCAACACTGCCCGAAAAGTATTTAGCCATTCAGTTTCATGCCAAACGTCTCACGGGAAACATGTTCAGCTTTGTAAAATGTCATATATCTAGTGATTTTTCTTTATTGTTTGTTTTGCCTTAATGTGATCAAGGGCAATGTCTTTTTTTATATATAGGCCTAGGTCTAACGAACACCGATGTGTTTTCATGTCCTTATCAACATATTGATAGCAATAAGCTTTGGTGCAATAACGATATACTGATAACAAAGCACTTTAGTACAATAATAATACGATACTGGTAGCAGTATCCCCATGCACTACTGTGCCTATTTCACGTATTTGAAAAGTTACAAAATGCATGCATAGACCTATACGGTAAGGGAAAAGCCTAACGTAAAATCTAAAATGATGAGAGTGATGCATAGATCTACAGTATTATAAACCCGTACCTTAAAGTTTGCACTATATTTAGTACGATAAGGAATTATCGTGTTTATTTTCATGCAAATTACCTAAACTGGGTAAATGCCTTAACCTAGTACAGATATTCTATTCACCTTACCTCATTAACATCAGTCACTGATGGTCGAGCCACTTGTTGAGCCTTGAACGTAAGATCGTAGTACCATAAAGAAGGAACATAGGCTACACGTCATCTGTGCCAGCACCAGATTTCACTGCCTTCAAAACTTTTTCATGCTCTTTTCTAGAAGCTGTTTTCACCGAGTCTTATTTTCTTGTCACTGAATTCCGTGTACCAGTGGCATCCCTCACTTCCAGTTTTCCTAACAAGAATATCGTATGCTGATCCCCTCTTATTCCGATCACTATATTCCGGGCTTTCACCTTCCACAGACATGGATGCCCCCTACAACTTCCACAGAGACTGATGCTCCCTACACCCTCCTCAGAGTTGGATACATCCTACACCTTCCACAGAGACTGATGCTCCCTACACCCTCCTCAGAGTTGGATGCATCCTACACCTTCCACAGAGTTGGATGTTCCCTACGCCTTCAACAGAGTTGTATGCTTCCTACACCTTCCACAGACGCGAATGCTCCCTACACCTTCCAAAGACACGCATGCTCCCTACACTGGAGTTCCACAGACACGGATGCTCCCTACACCTTCCACAAGCATGGAAGCTCAATACACCTTACACGGACAAGGATGAACCCTATATATTTCAATGAAGTCCATCCAAAATACTCCGCCTGCGGATGTGCACAATCGTGTTGAACTCTCAGCACACGAAATTAACACGATGACGGTTGTGGTACAACTGAATAGGTGGGATAACCTAGTCACACACGTTCAAATTGGCTTGAAAGTTCCGGTTTGATTAAACCAAACCGCAAACAACGCGTATTTCCATCGAACTACGGTTCATGTCATATTGATCAAGCATGGTTTTTTTTACAAAAAATTTGAACGCGTTTGGGTGCTAGAGAGTAACCTTCGAATGCATTGAGACTATTTGCGTGATGGATATGTCGAGATTGTTGGCGTATGAAATGCGCATGCGTCTACTACCATAATTAAGAACGTATCCAGTTACGACAGCAAAGTTGCAAACTTTTCAGTCCGCTTGGCATCGTGAGCACCTTTCGTTGCCCTCGTTAGAGGAAGGCATCTAAAAACACCTTTAGACCTTGACCATCATAAGGTATCGAAAGAATCCGCCCGTGTGTCATTTCATGCCATAGACCTACACGAATTCCGGAACTTATTATTCCCGACAGATTAATTAAAAAACGTTCATTTTTATAATATGCTAAATAATATAAATCTATTAGTGAAGGTTAATCATGTTTCCTTTGTGTTAGTTTATATTGCTGTAGTTGAGTGGCGTGTATGGATGGCGTTTCATCTCTTCTAGCGTGTGCGATTTTGCTCAGTCTAGATAAACAATAGGGACTTCCATTTTACCATAAAAATTGTCTAGCTTTTTTTTTAAGGTCCAGCAGCAATTTCAAAGAAAATTTTAAAATGTGTTCACTAGACACCAGCTTTAGTACAGCTCGCTCCAAAAACATCTTGAGATTATTCAACTGTAAGCATAGAGAAAAAGGACGGGAAAGCATTAGCCCTAAGCCACTGAGGGCTTTCTTTAAAAAAAAATAGGCATACAAACTTTTATAGGCTGGTGTCGCAGCGTCTTCTATTTGTGCTTGTGCTTGCACGAGAGAGAGAGAGAGAGAGAGAGAGAGAGAGAGAGAGAGAGAGAGAGAGAGAGAGTTACTCATAAATAATTTCAAAATATTAATCGTTTCACCATGATATTTTCTCTGAAATGTAACTAAGTTTGCCATGAGTGTTGTGGAAACGGCTCAAAATTTTTGTAATACTCCGAGTACTTTAGGAAGACGGAAAGTAAAAAAAAAAAAAAAAAAAACCTTTGAATAAAACACGTCTGCCAACGAGTTATCGTAAAGGAAAATTAGATTCCATAGCTGCCACCATACCTTCATGGCAAAGGATACTTTTTTCTCCTTCCTCAACTTTCTAACACATGTAACATTGGCTCTACAGCGCTTCAGAAAATACGAAGTGGCAACTCAACGGCCACCCTGCTTAGCTGGTTGTGCCGCTCGGTATCGAAGTACATCGTGACGTCAGTGCCGAGGAGAGTCTCACGATGATAAGGTGAAGGAGTGTCGCTCTCTGAACTGTTATTTGCGATTTGAATGACTTTTTAAGGAGTGATCAACTAAAACAGTGTCTTAGTGGTTGTGAATTCTGCAACGATAAGTGTGCTGTAAACAGTGCTGGCAGATAGTTGATAATTTATAGAAATCATATAATAATTTTTTGTGGTTTATAAAAGTGGCTCTATTATGTGACGTAGTGCTGTGTCTGTACTTTTGATGGCAGGGGCGAGAAGTATGAAAAATACAAACTATTTTTCGGAAAATATCATTACAAAGTCATCGTCATGGCTCTACCAGAAGTACCTTGGAGTAAACGCATTTGCATCGTCGCCTTCTGGATATTCTTGGTGACAGGTGAGTTCCGGAGACAACAAATTAAAAATTGATCACATAACGGGCAGTTTCCCCTCTTCGTTTTGTAGGTAGTTAATTGGCATTGTAGGGCTGCCGTTCGCGATTTTATTTTGTTTTTGATGTTTTTACATTTTATGCATATAAGATCAGGTTAAACAGGAGTAAGTAGATGTCAAAAACTTGGTAGAATTTAAGCTTTGTGTAGGCTAAAGTCTACATGAGGCCTCGTTGTTGAAAGGGTTAGGGTGCCTGTTACTCAAAATACTCACAGTGATTCGTACATTCATTCTTGTAGAACTGAATTCTGGATGAATGCTACATGCAACAAATTTTCAGCAGAAAAAGATCAGGTTAGACGCCATCGTCTGCGATGATAGTTGTATGTAGAGGTACTAACTGGACATTTGGTGGTTTAAATTTCCATATTTTTTTGAACTGTGTAAGGTTGTGGATCCCCTGGTTAGGAAAATGTCCCCTGAATTAACAATGAGCTTTTCCTTTTAAGCCTCACGCAATGGCTTTAATTTTTATCACAGCTGTGTTTAATGTAAATATAATCAGAAATGCCAAAGTAGGGAACACACACACACACACACACATATTATATATATATATATATATATATATATATATATATATATATATATATATATATATATATATATATATATATATATATATATATAATGCTAATGTAGCGTTTCGACCCTTAAGAATTAGGCCTACAGTAACTTAGAGGAGATCGAGAGTCAAGACGGCAAGTTCCCGACGGAAGGGACGATACGTCCCCAGAGAAAATTAGTCTGGAAGCTGAGACAAGGTAACCTGATA
This sequence comes from Macrobrachium rosenbergii, assembly GCF_040412425.1. NCBI lineage: Eukaryota > Metazoa > Arthropoda > Malacostraca > Decapoda > Palaemonidae > Macrobrachium > Macrobrachium rosenbergii. Next base: position 19,106,616 of record NC_089746.1, read on the forward strand.
TTTACATAAGGACCAATATAAGTGCTGGGCCTGGGCTGGACGACGGCAGATCTAAACGTGTATTTTTTTTCAAGCGACTTAAAAGTTTTTAGCTTTACCCTTGTCAGCATTTTTTTTGGGGGTGAGGATCCGGTTGCTATTCAGTTGCCCTTCACAACCAGTGTTCTAACCCACCAAATTCGACTGACTACCAGGTACCCAATTCACTGGTTTGGTGAGCATAGATACAGTGGAATTGCACGGAATGTGCTTACAGTGATCCTACCAGGTTCCGGTTCGTTGAAGAATTAAATCCACGATATTTCGTTTGTCAAATTTTGCATATTGCACAGTGCATAAAAACATTTTTCCCTTATAGTTTTGATTACCTTAATTTGTGTGCCCTCCCCCCCGAATATATTTTCTTTAACTAACTTTTTGGCGTTTTAATAGCTAGAGAAGTAAACATTTCGAAGTAAGCTCCTATACCCTGGTAGCGGTAGATTTCTTGCTAACTTAAATTGTTTCATTGAAACATTAACGGTTGACGTATTCCTTCACGAGATTCGAGATGAACTGAACATTATGGACTGTTTGGTTGTTCAGGAGATTGATATGTTGTTTTTTTGTTGCTGGTATTTTGAGGTGGTAAAATGAAATAAACGACTCCAGATTGACCTCGGGCATGGAAATTGAGAACGGTAAAGAATTATAAATTAAGGGTAAAATTACTAATTCATTCCTGACGAAATTAGGTAAGATATGAAAGGAAACTAGTTTATGCTGTATAATGTTTTTGACGGAATTCTTAATTATGTGGTTGTATTAAACTGAGGTCGACTTGGGAAAGCAGTATGGCTCTTTGATACAGCGTTATTGCAGATCAGTTTTTGTGCTGTCATTATGCCTACATATTGGACGTAAAGTGCGCCGTCACCATAAATGCCGTGCGACTATTATACGTAGGCCTAATTGTGGTTGCAAAAGTATTTTAATTGTTGTAGAAGAGGTGGAATAATGATTTCTGTTTATTTGTAGATGGTGGTTGCAGTAATTGAAAAGGAGGAAAGGTTGTTCGGTATTTAGGCTAAGTGGGAAATTAATTATCATTTAAGTAAATTTCGTTAGTAAATGATGAAATCGTGAAATCATGAAACCATTTCATGACGAAGACTGCGTGCAGAGACGCGATCCGTATAGTTGTTAATGATGATTAAAAGTTAATCTCTTGATGTTGTCGATATTGAATTTTTATTGGAAAGGGATTTTCATTCAACGAACGGGAAATGGAGGGCATATTGATACAATACTAGCCGGAGCAACGGAGAGGATGAGAAAACTAAGAAAGAAACATTTATTTTCTTGCATTTTCTAGACAGAAAAGTTTGGTTGAACACATACGTCAGTTTAATGAATATTCTACTTGGAGCCATATTCCGGATTTATGAAATTAAAATTGCGGGTCTTGAGGACTAGTGTGAATTTAAGTTTATCATAATTCCCCGGATTATTGGAAATGTAAGGTTAATTTCACCAATTTTCTCAGTATTTGGGTGGCAGTCCTTATAAACGAATTCACTCCTCGGATAATGTCCGTTTCCTGAAAGGGTGTGTTTGCCTCAGTCAATCAGCCTTCCCCCCCCCTTTTTTTTTGTCTTTAAGTTGCAACACTGAGAATAATCTTTTTTTTTGCTGTATTAAATTCGTAGACTCATCCGTTGTCTTCATAAAAAAAGTAAAAAAAATTTGTTGTTGAGGTGTGGTCTCAAATTCCTGCCCGAGAAAAATCGAACTTCACAGGCAGCGATATCACTTTATGGTCCATACTTTCGACTTTATATGGTCAGATTTTCAGACATTCTCAATATCTACCTTCTAACGTTTGTATTTGAGCAATCTTAAGGACTCACAGGGGTAATTGTCCTAGGTGTTCGTGAATAGATGATAATAATGATTATAAGGGTTTCGTTATTACGATATCGATTATACTTAAATAGTGTTATGACATACGAACATTAAACGTAAGAGGCTATTTCCAGTAATTAGAGCACTAGTGTCAAGTAAACGGGACAGCGAGAAGATCGGAATTAATTTCTTCTTTTTATTAACACCAACGTTTCGGGAATCCCTTCTCATCATCAGATACAATAAAATTAATTTTTACAATATTAAAAATAAAATGCTAAAAAGCTAATATTTATAAGAAACGTTGGTGTAATTAAAACAGAATAAATGATTTCTGGTCTTCTCGCTGTCCTGTTTAATATTAAACGTAAGCTCACCAGGAGCTAAAATCTTCCAAGCCAAGTAAACGGTCACTGTTCTTGTAAACAAGAGGCTTACGGTTGAAAAAAAATGTAGACGCCAGCATGGGAAGATGACCCTTGTTGTAGTATGATAGAATACAGGATGTTGCGCTTTGTGCTGTATGATTCCACGGGCGTGCGTTTACTGTTACGTTTTTGTATTTCCCATCGTTGAGATTCTCTCTCTCTCTCTCTCTCTCTCTCTCGAAAAAAAAAGAGAAATGTGTTCTTGGAAAATGTTTCACCACCAGTCTCCCTCAACTCCGGTTGATACCAAATGAAGTATTTATAAAGCAGGTAGGCTATGCAGATGAGAGAGAGAGAGAGAGAGAGAAATTTCGACACACTGCAGTATAAAAGATTGACATATATATATGCATATACCCTCTTGTACCAATTTACGTTAATCTTTCTTTCATATAAATTTAGTCAATAGCGCGTACTTCTGTCGTAAAGATACAAAGGCGTTTCGAATTTTGTTCAAGGCATTTAGGCTACCGTAAATCCCATGTTCTGTAACGCTGTGAGAAATTTCTCTGGTGATCCTGTTACCTATAAGGGGGTCTGAAGGGAAAGACTTGAACTTTTATAGGTAGCAGCAGAATGTTCCATTTAATTAGCGTAGTGAATGGTGCTATGTTATTTTTGTTTACTCATTTTGCTTTTTTTTTTTTTGCAAAATCAACCCAATTCATTTCCCTATTTCTTTTTCTACACTCATATTTTATATGGCTACTTGTCTGTTTATCTATCCATCTATATATATGTATATATATAATATTATGTATGTGTATATATTACATATATAATTTTATGTTTATATATATAAATATATTTTATATATATATATTATATATTATAAAATATATATATATATATATATATATATATATATATATATATATATATATATATATATATATATATATATATATATATAGCCTATATATATTTGTGTGTGTTTGTTTATGGGATTTTGATGCTTGTGGTAAACTGAACAGCGAATAAAGTTGAGGTGATTCTTAGTTCTTTACAGTAGTTTAAGTAAGGTACAAAACTGGGCCAGTTATGTAGAACTTTCTTTTATTTAATTTCCCTTACGGTTTAGGAATTGATTGATAGAGATTAACTGATTGATAGCTGGACGTGAAATGCGGCCTCGCAGCAGCTCTTACTCGACATGAAGGTCATGTCATTACTGTACACGACGGAGATTCTTCAAACACGTTTGCACGGGGAGAGGGTAAACTGAATTTAGAAGTGGAACTTGCAGTATCTTCAACTTTGGAGAATGCAAAATTCTTCGATGGAGAAATGATTACTAAAAACATCCAAATATCGACGGCAAATGACCAGAGTATTCAACAGTGACAGTGCTTCTTGTGTTGCTTCAAGCATATGTGTTCGTACGCATAAATGTTTTGCGCTAGATCGGAATATTGGCGTTATTTGTTAGATCTTGGTTCTACGTTGCCTTGGAGGTTTCAGGAAAATTTATGCACTAAAACAATTTAATTCTTATACCTAAGTCTCAGTGATGATGTAGCTGCCAAGGATTGAAAATTTAAGGTGGATACATATTTTCGTCATTCGGGTATTAAAGAGTTAGGTAGGGGTTGAGAAATTTTTGTGCTCACTGATGGCATCTTATTTAACTACAAGTTTCTAAAATTCCAGTCGTAAATTGCTTGGTGGACAGACAGTATACAAAGGAATGCCAGTAACCTCTTGTGCACACGCGGATTCTGAGTTAAGTATATTAACAAACAAAGAAATCGAAATGTACTGAGGTTTGCAAGATATCGTGAGGGTCAGGAACTTCTTGAGGGCGTGCAGTGATCCAGTTCGAGAGAGAGCGAGACGCACGACGTGATTGATTCGTGATTTGAACCCAGGTACAAAAATAATGACCTGACCTGGTATCGGCTGATGTCGTTTTGTACAGGAATGTATAATAGTTTGGTGAGAGTTTATATACTGAGAAGGAAACATCTCTGTGTGAGTGCAAGAGAAAATAAAAAATGCAACTGATTATTATTCCTCTTCAAAAGATAAACTCCTATTCATAAGGAACAAGCCTACAGGGGCCATTGACTTGAACTGCAAGCTTCCAAAGAGTAAGGTGTTCACTTGAAAAATGTTACAGAAGATAATAGGAAACACAAAAAGAAGAGATCAGTTATTAGAAAATAAAGATAGATAAATTAATAGATGAATAGATAAAAATGAATACATAGTTCAGATTCTTATTAAGGTATATTCCCAGAAAGCGAAATATTTACTACGAGCCTCGATGAGGTGCCTGCATGCAAGAATGCATTCATACATAAGTGCGTGCATGGCCGGTCATGCTGCCTCCGAAACATATACTTACCCTACTTTAAAGGCATGTATCGGTTTGTAAGTGCGGTCTGGTCATTACTAGTCTCTCATTTGCATTCTACGGACTGTTTTCCTTGGGCGTTGCATCAATGAAAATAAAGGTGCGGGGTATGTCGTTCCTTTCAAAGTATTCCTATTTTTTCTATTTTTTGGTGGGGATTTGATTTTTTTTTTAGGAAAATAATGCCATTATTGAACTTTTTAAATATTCGAGTTGTTTGTTTTCTGAAAACTCAGTAATGAGGTCACAGAAATGGATTACTACTTCGATGGCGTTGTACTCTCTCTCTCTCTCTCTCTCTCTCTCTCTCTCTCTCTCTCTCTCTCTCTCTCTCTCTCTCTCTCTCTCTTTGTGTTTGTGTGTTTCATATATTTGTGTAGTGTGCAGTTTATGGCTCATTCTTTTTTTATTGCACTTATGTTTTTATTTATTATACACAGGTTTGTAACGTACGCAACATTCTTCAGAAATTTATACATCTTTGCAGTGAGTCAAGTTCATGTTTTCGGCCAAAATTATACAATCAGATTTATTCAAACTGTGTGTGATATTTACAAACTTTGTATTACTACGTATATTAGATATTTGTAAAATTTTCTTGATTGAAAATCCAAAATTTCTTGGTGAATAACATATGTGTACGAAGATAAAGGAAATATTTCATCCGGGAAAAGTTGCCCCGGATAAGAGAAATCAAAATGGTGGATTAGGGCAACGAGACACCTGGAGATGAGGAAAGTTCGGTAGATAGACGACCTGGATGCGGCTGTGGTCACAAGACATCAGTAGGAAAGAAAGGAAGAAGTGGGCGGAGTCTTCTTTTGAGAAGCTTCGGGAGGGTTGCTGGCTGTGTGGGTGAGGCTCGTGTCCAGTGACCTCTGTCCAACTGCATCTTTCTTAGGAATTTTTTTCATTGCGTTATTGTAGTCCTTAGTTTCACCTTTCCTGTTTTTCTTTAGTTCTTAGTTTTTATTGATGGTAATTTTCTTTTTGAATTTAGGAATCGGTTTGATTTTTTATTCCTGTTTTGTATGTTGGAACCAGTATCTCCAATCCTGTATATTTACATCAAATAATGATAACTAAAAGATGATGATGACGAAGTATTTGTTTTTGTAACTTCCTTGCACCAAAAAGGAAGGCGAAGACTTCCCAGTTTTAGACAAGTTTAACGCGAATGAAATAAAAATCCCGGAATTAGAAATTGTGACTTTTTCGAGTTTTACTGACATTTATTTTTTACTCATTGTCAGACCTTTTTTTTAGTTTCTTTTCACTGTAGTACTTTTAGTACTTGATTTTCTTCGCTTCTCGTAGGTTTTGAAAAGCTTAGTAATGTATAGTCATGGAAGATTGTTCGTCCTCTAAAGCATAATGTGTAACCCGATGCATCATCTTAACTTTGTAAAGTAGCTATGAATTTTGCCTATAACTTTAATTTTGTTTGCTAGTTTTCGTTTTTTTTTTTTTTTTTTTACCTATAGTGTCTTTCTTATATTCTCTTACTCCCTTGCATTTTTGGTTGCGTCTGTGTTTGTATTTTGTTGTTGGTCGTCACTACTGTTGTTTTGCATTTCGTATGTGTTCATGTTGAGAATTTTCTCTATTTTATCATCCTATTTTGTTGCTTCCTTTTTTCATACACACATATAAGTAACATACTGAGATCTATTCATTTATCTGTCTAATTTTCTGTATATAGAACGTTTCTCTAGTTGCAATTATCGCCGGTTTATACATCCCATAATTCCTGGCTTTTTAGATTTGCTCAACGGATGTGAGAGTGCTGCCCTTATAGAATGAATGAAGATAATACCTGGAGGGTATAAATGAATCTGCTCTCTCTCTCTCTCTCTCTCTCTCTCTCTCTCTCTCTCTCTCTCTCTCTCTCTCTCTCTCTCAATAGAAACTTATCATTAACTTTATTGCATAAATGGGTGTGTTTAATTCGACTGTTTCCTTTTACTTACTGGATGAGAGAAAAATCGTAAAATTGCCTATTACAGGATCAGGCTACTTCGTCATGTGTGTAAAGTTTTAGCATTTTTTGCCTTGAAGTTGTGGTATCTAAATTTCTAAGGTTCTCTCTCCCGTTCATCTCGCCATTTCCTCCGTTTCTTTTCTCTCACCTTCATTCGCCCTTGCTGGCAACAGGACAGAACCCGAGAAAAGCCGACGGCTGCCGAGCCAGGCCGATGTTGGTGCGGCGCGCTTGTCGGTCACTTACCCCCTCGGCGTTGTTATATCGCTTTCCCTTTAAGCTCGTTTCCCCCCCCTTCCTCTAATGTTAGTTATTTTATTCCTTCTCTTGTGTTTGTATATAGGTTGGGTCTGTCGCTTCTTGATTTATAGTATTGTTATATTTTTTTACTTTTATTAAATATGTAACGTGCTGAGCCTTAAATTACGTCTGTCACGCGTGGTTTGAAATTGTCATATGAAATATTGATTCACGTGCCGTATTCCTAATTTTCGTTTTGACTTTGGATGGAATGTTACTTTCGCTAAATTGCAGTTCTTTTTACACAGTGACGTTAGCAAAAGACTGGATGTTTAGCTGGAGGTTTAATGATTCACTTCGTGTATCTATGATTGATAAGTTATTATAGATATATATTGATCAAAATTCCACAGTCTTGTTTATCAAGCATATTATGTGTATAAGCGCTTAACGCGCATCACACCAGCTTTCTGGGGAAAATTTTCCACAGAATCAATTGTTCGTGCATCCACACAGGGAAAAGGCCTACGAGCTATGGTAACCCCAAGATCGATCCCAGGCGTATAGAGAAGTGATTTAGGTCCGTTTCCTTAAAAAGACAAATAACTGCGCATCTGTTAACCTACGGAGTGAATTGTGTATCGACTGCATTTGCTGCAGCCATTTGGTTAGACCCTCATGAATTTTTGTTGCAAACATGAAGGTCCTGTCCTCTTAGGACACACACACACATATGTGTGTGTGTGTGTGTGTGAGCGTGTTTTAGGAGAAAAGATGTCATATTTGCTGCCTCTTCATATACTGTATTGTAAAAGAGCTTCTGAAGTAAAACCGTAAAACCGGACTTTCCTAGATAATTGTAGTCTAATTACCGTATAGTAGTTCAGTAGTAAGATTTTGTATTAAGATTTTAAGACATTCGCTTGTTGTTTTCCACATCTTGACGCTCGTTAATTTATCATATTTTTGCCCACGAAATATTTTTATACTTTAGTGCGGAGATTGCTTAATAGCACTGAATGATTAAAAGACGATAAATAAAATTGATGTTTTTAAAGATTTCTGTTAATCTAATCATCACGATCATCACTCATCAAGGTCAAACGAGTAAGCATCACTTTCATTCTTGTGTGGCTGTTTTTAAAACAGGCATATTTAGAAGTGTGACTAATCAAACTAAAGGAGCTCTAAACCTCCCAGTGTATTGTGCATGAGAATTCGATCATTGAAAAAATAGAAGAGCTCTTTGGCCAAGACTTTAGTTTCCTTTTAAGGTAAAACGAAATGTTTTAGATAAAGGAATGCTCCTAGCGCTGAGTCAGTGTTAGTGTGTATTCTATTTTTTGTTTTTAGTTACAAAATTGCCAAGACTTGGCAACACAGGCGATTGGGCATATGACCTAACCCGAAGGTACCGATGAAAAGAGAGAAAGAAGCGTTGGATGGGAGCAGAGAGAGAGAGAGAGAGAGAGAGAGAGAGAGAGAGAGGAGAGATAGCCCCAAACTCACGACCCTTAACGGTACCCTGCAGTGCATAGCCAAGTCAACGGCCAACCAATCCTCTTCATTGAGAAGAGATGGCCCTCCTCCTCCTCCTCCTCCTCCTCCTCCTCCTCCTCCTCCTCCTCCTCCTCCTCACATGCAAGGAGGAGTAGCCTATAACTAGGAAGAGAAGGGACAAGTCTTTGAGGGGTCAAAGTCCCTTGCATAACTGAGTGTTTTTTTTTTTTTCGTCGTCGTAAAAGGATGGAAGAGCTGAGCTGCCGAATAGGACATACCTTTCGGTATGACCTTTCATGGTCCAGGAGGTCGGGCAGATGTGATCACAACTTTCCTCGTGATTATTTTTTCCTATTTTCTTTTTACAGTAAGATGGTGGACTTGTGTCACAACGGACTAGTGCTCATATTTGTAGGTTCGAATTGGCATGAATTAAAGCCAATTCTTTTGAAGATTGATGAGAAGACTGAAATATAATAATGGATATCTTCTGCTCTCGTTTGTAAAGGAAAATTCTCGAACTTGGTAATATTATCAGCATTATCGTTAGGGTGTGGTTCATCACGTTGACGTGCAATGGCTTTCTGCTCTCTCTCGCTTTCTGTTATTTACATTAGCCTGTATATTATATATATGTGTGTGTATATATATATTTATTTATTTATATACATACATACATACATACATACATACATACATACATACATACATATACAGTGTATCGAAGAAAGATTAGGAAAGTAGGCAGTGACGCACAGCATGTATATATATGCATATATATATGTATATATATACATATATGTGTGTATGTGCATGTGTACATGCGTATTAATACGTGTTTTGAATTTTTTAAGAAATGTGCACGTGTTCGTTTGGTCTCTCACTTATAGCCTATATAGGCCTAACGCTTTGTTGGTTCTCCTGACTGTCTCAGGGCCGACACAATTTATTGCATCACGGATCTCAACTTTGTCATGATGGATTGCATAACACGTGCGGTGCGACACTCGACTGTGGTTGATAGACCGCGCTGATTCGCAACCTGTATTTAATGGAATCAGTGCAGGGTATTATGCGGTCTAAACGACTTTTGGACGCATTATGTAAATCGAAAACTTCGCAATCTTTGTGATCTGTCACATTCTCAGTGGCCTCACTGTTTCTTTTACGGCCAGCTTTGTTCGATTGCGTCTTTGATTCGGTGAATGAAAGGCCATTTTCGAAAAGAAGGTCGTTTGGGGGAAGATAGCGAGTCTTTCTTAAATCTGCTTTTCTTTGTCTATCTTGCACACTCCTATTCATTTTTAGTTTTCTGTAAAAGAAAAATGTTGTGCCGGCTTTGTCTGTCCGTTCGCACTTTTTCTGTCCGTCCTCAGATCCTAAAAACTACTGAGGCTAGAGGGCTGCAAATTGGTATGTTGATCAACCACCCTTCAGTCATCAGACATAACAAATCGCAGCCCGCTAACCTCAGTAGTTTTTATTTTATTTAAGGTTAAAGTTAGCCATGATCGTGAGTCCGGCAACGATATAGGACAGCCACCACCGGGCCGTGGTTAAAGTTTCACGGGCCGCAGCTCATACAGCATTATACCGAGACCACCGAAAGAAAGATCTATAAAGCTGTACAGAAAACTCGATGGCACCGAAGAAACTTCGGGGCATTTTTTACTTGTTTATAGATGTCTTGAAAGAGCTTGAAAACTATAGCGTCATCGACAGACAGAAGGAAAAACTTGAATGGTTCACAATATAAAACTTTTCCGTTCCTCAGCCCGTTTTCCACTGCTTCGATTACGACTACTGCTGCAATTGTAGTACTAGCCTATATGAGTATAACTGCAGTCGTAACTGTGCAGTGTCTGTAGCCCCTAAGAAAATCGTGATAAAAGACACCAAAGTGAAAATTTGGTGAAATATTTTAACACTTGCCTATGGGTGTTTTTATCATTCCTAAGTTAGCCTATGTAAATTACAGTCTTAGCAGAGGCATATTACATCTCTCATGTTCACGCGTGATGTCTTTTATTTTTCTCTGCACGAATATATTCCTGGTTTAGCCTTTATAGATAAACGAGGCTCTTTTCAACGAAGCAGAGAATAGGCGATTTATTCCATTTAACTTGTTCTTCCAATAAGAAATTCCTCCCTATTTAGATCACTGGCAGAATTACGATAACGACCGACTTCTAATTTATAGTTCTTCTAATTTAAAGTAATGTGAAGATTTTCAGCCACCGTTTGTAAATAATGTCTCTTGCTCCTCAACGAGAAACCAGTTGTAGGAAGGACCCAGGCCTATTGGATAGCCGTAGGCCTATACAGGTTCGCAGTTTATGTTCGTTGAAGCGATCCCATCCCCACAAGTTGCTATTCGAGCTGAAATCTCAGATGGTGTTGATAAGAGGGTTATAGGGGGTTGGAAAGGTGGGTGAGTGACAGCATGGGGGGTGGATGGTGGATGTAACCTCTTAGGGTAAAATGGAACCGAGAGAGAGAGAGAGAGAGAGAGAGAGAGAGAGAGAGAGAGAGAGAGAGAGAGAGAGAGAGAGAGAGAGAACTAATCGTAAAAAAAATCTTGGACCTCTGAGGTCAGTTGATTCAGCTTATTTGGCGTGGTTCGAGTTGAAAAAAGAAGGCCTATGGGTTAAGTCTAAATGTTAAAGGGAAATAGTCTTAACTTTTTTTAACAATTTTTTTTTACTTATATTGACCTCAGGGTCTTTTAAAATTAGTAATTCTTTCATTATTGGTGTACGTCTCTCTCTCTCTCCCTCCTTATACTTTTAATTTTGTTATGATAATAATTCCTTTCTCTACCCGAAAGTATTGGAGGTGCGTATTGTAGGAAGCTCAACAGTGCAGTCTAAGAAATGGGTCGCTACTTAGATGGCGATGAACTCTCTCTCTCTCTCTCTCTCTCAGCGCCGATCATTCTTAGCTTAGGTAATACTTTCCGTTATCCCCTTTAATCTGCTCTCTCTCTCTCTCTCTCTCTCTCTCTCTCTCTCTCTCTCTCTCTCTCTCTCTCTCTCAATTTTTGTGTTTGCTGTGACGCGGATCATGTCCAGGAGAGACCCGTCCAACCCTGCCGAAACCAGACCGTCATAAGTGAAAGTAGCGCTGACGTTTAGGAACCAATTTCACTTCACTCGTCTAAACAAAACCGAGAAACGTACTTTTAAATACATTAACGATGGAGCATTCTTCATTTGTGTTTGCGTAGGCCCTCAGTTGTACTATCTACACGTATACATCTATATCTATCGCCCTATATAAATTCATATTATATATATATATATATATATATATATATATATATATATATATATAGATATATATATATATATATATATATATATATATATATATATATATATATATATATATGTGTGTGTGTGTGTGTGTGTGTGTGTGTGTGTATGTTTGTATAATATCTACTTTTAAAGAGAGAGAGAGAGAGAGAGAGAGAGAGAGAGAGAGAGAGAGAGAGAGAGAGAGAGAGAGAGAGAGAGATATTTCGTATTCATTATGTATGCAATTTGCATTCAAGTTTGGTTATTAAATTGTTTATGAACAGATATACATTAAGGGCTTTTGCGTAAAGGTTTACGATATAAACTTTTCAAGTTTATTTGCATATGCCTAATTAATGCACATAGCATACGGGAGAACTGGGTTTACAGAGAGCTTTAGGAAAATTTGTTTCATAACTTAGAGAAATAACATGTTTGTTTACTAGTAAATACACATATGCACGTACACATTGCTAATAAGAGAGAGGTATTGGTATATATATCCACATTGTAACTTATCCTTAATTTACAGACTTAAACAACTCATAAAATATAGGTAAAGGGGTGTACTGTAAGTATGTGTCATAAAATGTAGGTAAAGGGGTGTACTGTAGGCTCTACATACACACACACACACAGGCGCGCGCGCAAACTGTAAATTGTAGTCTTATGTGATAGAGCTGGATTCGCAGCCAAGCCAAGTGTGGCTTTACCCACACCCATAAACTTGATCTCTTCTTTGACCTGACCTTGGTTCAGGTTGAAATAACGAATGAACTCGTATCACAATGGTTTTTTTTTATGGGGGCCTTTGCATTGATGTGAGAAATTCTCTCTCTCTCTCTCTCTCTCTGACAGTGAATTTCAGTTTGGATTGCTTTTATGGACGGTAGTTTCAAAGTTATGTCGTGCTATTGTTGTAGTACGTACTTTTGTTGAATTTTCGTGCCTTGTATTCAGCAGACAACGCTAGTGAATGTTTTCTTGATTATGGAAACGCTTTCCGCTGAGTTATCTTCATTTTTTTTTTTATTATGGGATCGCCCCCTACAAATGAAACAGCACGATGCTGACAGAACAAAACCAAACAACTCGCGTGGAAGCTCCCAGTAATGAGAAATTTACCCAACCTCTTCGTCGTCACACGAGATAACATCATACGTTTGGCATCTCTACACCACCCAACTCATTCCCCCTTTGCGTGAATATGACAAGTGTCGCAATAGGCTCATTTGAAGCCAGATGTTGTTTGAGGGTTCCGTACGTTCGGTTTTTGTTTTAAGTCGGACTTTCTCCTCGCTGATTCTTATATTAAGTTGGGTCTTATAAAACACTGCCGTGCTGTTGCAGTGCATGAAGAGTTTGATGCTTGTTGTTGCAAACTTTCGGATGTTGAACGTTGATTAAATATTAGATTTATAAATGCTCTTGTGTGGGTGATTTCTCTCCCAATTGTAGAGATTTATTATTTGGAGATGGTCGACTCCACCAAAACATTTTGCTTCAAACAAGGTACATAGACTCTCTCTCTCTCTCTCTCTCTCTCTCTCTCTCTCTCTCTCTCTCTCTGTGTGTGTGTGTGTGTGTGTGTGTATTTTCATCCAAAAGTGGAGATAGCTTCTTTCTTGCCTACTCATTACGTCACCGCAACAAAGATGAATAAGTTATGCCGCTCGACCCTTTGTGGCTGTGGATTATTGCCTTCCATTACAGAAAATAGGTCGATGGAAGGAGTGAGCCAGTGATGGGAAGTAAAGATGAAGTTTTTCATATTTATATACAGTTCATTTGTTTCTCATTAAAGCTCCGTGCAATGTCAGATCGTTAGCTTTCTGTTGATACATATTAAATATCTGTATCATCGTATCAGCGGTACGGTATATGAATCAAAAAGAGGGGTAAGTGGTTGCCCGTGGACCATGCACCCATAGTACTATAATACACATTCGCATGTTAGGAAGCAATGAGACATAACTTATGAGTTATCTTTAAATAAAGTAATGCAGTAAATCGGGTTGAGGTTTTGAATTTTCAACCAGCCCACACTTAGAAAATAATTTTTTTTCTTATTTTCACCTGCTAGGTGGAGAGAGTTATTTGTTTAAGAATCTTATTACTTGTTCGAAGGAGGTTCCATTTTTCTGGTTTTTCACTGGTTTATTCCACTCTTGCTGCTTTCGTTTTATTTCAAGTGGTTGCTATTTCAAGATTAAGTTTTCTAAGCTCTTGATTTTAAGAGAGAGAGAGAGAGAGAGAGAGAGAGAGAATAGATTATTTTCTCATAAAGCGGCGTTTTCCGGTAGCGTGAGCATTTATTTTCCTGTAAGCCTTGGAGGCTGTTTATAACCAAATAGTGAGCGACAGTATAATGGCCTCAAAAGGTTGTCAGTTTTGGTTAATCTCACTCTCTCTAAACCGCTCCCCCCCCGCCTCCTTTCCTTCTTAATCTTAAACTTCTCTTGGTTCATTCATTATACATTATATTATTTCAGTCTGCTCATTTTAATCAACATTTTCGTTCACTTTTCATGTTTGGTTTTTGTTGCAATCAGAGTAATAAAAAACGAGGAACCAGTTAAATGATAGATGTTCAATTATTATTATTATTATTATTATTATTATTATTATTATTATTATTATTATTATTATTATTATTATTATTATTATTATTGACAATTAGTCGTACGATTCATTGTAATATTCGAAAGCCTACTTTCATATTAGGCCTATATATAAGGGCAAGCGGAATAAGTACTGTCTGTCTTTGTAAAAGATAAAAAAATGGAAAGAAATTGATAAGGAGAGAGAAAACACGAAGAGAAAGGGCTGTTAATCAGTTGGGTCTATGACCCAAGCAAGGCAAGGCGATTTGTAACCGCCTTTTGAAAGCAGCTCTCTCCTGTATGCTGAAAGTCATGGAATTATCCCTTGAAAGGGAAAGCGTATGGGTGTTTATGTCTATCTATCTATCTATCTATCTATATATATATATATATATATATATATATATATATATATATATATATATATATATATAAATCCATGAGAAGGGCAAACAGCAAAGGCGACATAGTGTATCCCTGCAGCATCGCACTGTTTGTTGCAAATTCATTTGACAAGACTCCAACATTATTGACTTCGTATCTGCTTCGTTTATGATAATTCCAGGTAATTTTAACAGATTCAGCTGGAATACCACAGTGACTTTTGATAATATTGGTCTATACATACTGTCAAATGCCTCTTTGTAACAAAACATAAGGGCAATCGGTAGGGTATTTATGAATTCCATACTTTGCAGCATCCCATGATAAACAAATATTTGATCTGTACAACTCCTGCGTTTTGTAAGGCATGATTGTCAATCTTTAGCATTTTAGAGTATCAGGTTTAATATTCATCGATCTGATATGGGAGTGCTTATAACTATTTCTGTTTTAAGAGTGTAAAATGATACTGTGGGCGTTTCACTATCGCCTTTCAGACCTTGAAAAGTCTCAGCCTCTCTCTCTCTCTCTCTCTCTCTCTCTCTCTCTCTCTCTCTCTCTCTCTCTTTGTTTCTCACGAAAATTCCCAGCATGCTTGTAAAGAAATGGAGAAATAACTTTCGATAAAATGTGAGGCCTATTGTCTTTTTTTATTGTTTTTAGTTGAGGAAACACTGGCGGGTTCCTCGATAAGCCTAAATATGGGAAGAGACAGTTGTAAAATCTTACCTCCCCTGATATGGATGTCTTTCTTAGGCCTTAATATCTCTCTCTCTCTCTCTCTCTCTCTCTCTCTCTCTCTCTCTCTCTCTCTCTCTCTCTCTCTCTCTCTCTCTCACACACAGGGATCGTTAAAATTCGGAAGTAGGTTGAAATGTAAAGCAGTTAAAGCTGTTATTGAAAAAAATGAACCACAAGGGTAGCCTGTGATGCCGGGGGTTAGGGATATTGTGGTTTATTTTGCTATTTTGCGCATTTTAGAGTAGGTAGGGAAGGCCAGAGAAAGTGCGTTAAAGGAAGAAGGAAGTAGTTTGGTGTCGTGAGTGTGACTGTGTATGTGTAATGAGAGAGAGAGAGAGAGAGAGAGAGAGAGAGAGAGAGAGAGAGAGAGAGAGAGAGAGAGAGAGAGATTTTACATATCTTGCAGGTTTGCGTGTCTTGTAGTTATGAGAACAATTAGAAATCGTGCATAGCTTACAATTTAGTTTTGCGTTGAGAGAGAGAGAGAGAGAGAGAGAGAAGCTACACATACCTAGTAGGTCTGTGTGTTTCGTGCTTTTGAGAACAGTTAGAAGTCGTGCATAGATTTCAGTTTAGTTTTGTGTTGAGAGAGAGAGAGAGAGAGAGAGAGAGAGAGAGAGAGAGAGAGAGAGAGAGAGAGAGAGAGAGAGAGAGAGTTGCCTGTCCTGAGCCAGCGTGATAGACAAGTACGGCCGGAGACGAGGACAGGCGGACGAGGAGCAGACACTAATAGGGAGCGAATAACGAGTTGATTCTATCTTAACGATGGACGGTCGGATACTTTTTCTAATCCGTTTCCATCGCTTGAATAAAAAAGAAAAATATTTTTTTTTACCTTTGTGGTGTTGATAATGACTTCTCCTTTTAATTAAAGAATATATCAGGAAAATCTGGGTGGTTTTTATCGTTTTACGTAGGCCTATGTGCCTATTGTGTTACGACGAATGTTATCGTAAGGCATTTTTAGTCCGAGGCTTAGTCTTTGGAGGATTTCTTGATTGTATATTCTCAAATAACACTTTTAAAGTATTTTATATACATCTGTAAGTATCTTTGTTTATGATGGATTTCAATGATTTTACCATGACTTTTTTAAACTCATATCTTAGACTATAATTAACCCATTAAAATACTTTGACAACAACTTACACCTAAAGAGGATTCGAGCTTAGCCTATGCCTTTTATGTTCGAGCATTGATTGAATGATTGGAGCATTCAACCTACAAAGACATACTGTAGTTTCAAATCTTAGACCCATTTGAAAAATTGTCGCAAATACTTTTTCATTATATTGCATGATTAATAGATTTTGCACAAATACCCAAATATATTCAAGTCATTCAGCCGAATTATTGGTATTGTGAGTAATGATAATAAGGAGTTTTAGGTGGGAAGGTAAGTGTCAGGAACAGAGAGCAAAGCTGGGAATTAGAGGGGATGTAACGAAACTAATTAATTCCCTGGTGTGAGAAAGGCATCTGAGATACTAGGCTAATCGGGTTTCACTTCGATGGAAGAAGGAAAGAATTTCTCTGTTACCGCAAATAGAAGCTTTAATTCGGTGCAGTTAGTAAGTTGAACATGAACAATTATATCTACCGGCGAGTACACTTAAAAAGAGACACATTACTTGTCATAGGTGAATAATAGAAAAATCATTTTAAAAATAGAAAAAGGTGCGAGTACATCTCTCTCTCAAGCATTAAAGTATAAGAGTTTGCTGGAATATAAGGCTCGAATACGAACCATTATGTGGAATACATATAGGATATTTTTCTGGAAGTCGCCATCCCTGTTCCTGTTAGGCTTACTTTAGTAAAAAGCATTGTGTAGGCCTATGAAGCCTTTAATGGCTTATATGGCAGTTATTTACTATGATAATCAGATACACCCACCACGGCGAACGCCGGACCGATAAGCCTACCGGAGCGTGTGTGTAATAACAATTGATTTTTAAGAAAAAAAGACTCTCTCTCTCTCTCTCTCTCTCTCTCTCTCTCTCTCTCTCTCTCAAATTGATTAATAAGAAACAAGAATCTCACTAATTGACTTTTAAGAAACAAAAATAGCTCTCTCTCTCTCTCTCTCTCTCTCTCTCTCTCTCTCTCTCTCTCTCTCTCTCTCTCTCTCTAATTGATTAATAAGAAACAAGAATAACTGGCAGTGTTCGGGATATCAACATGGCCTACGGCACACGGAACCGTGTGACGTCAGCGCTTGAAGGCCTCATCGAAACTAGTTTACGGAAATAGAACACCATAAATATCATGATGTTATAAAAATACGAAACACCTATTAACATTTACTTGCGTTGCAACGTACATGGTTCGTTTTTTATGATCTTATGAAATGCTGTGGGTTCATTCACGCCCACTGAGGGCATTTGTCTAAGAGGTGACATACGGAGAATGACTTACAAATCCAGTGTGAAAAAAGTCGTGGTGAACTGGATACTCAGTTTTATTGTGACCTTTTTATTTGTTGTATTTTATTTTGTTACAATATGATGTCCGCCATATGCTGCTTGTAAGTGTCATCATAGCTCATTATTGGTGGGTGTCATTGTTTTTCTGGATGTTGTACTGTTGTATGTTGATCCTTCTTCGCCGATTTGCAACATGTTTGCGATATTCGGAAAAGAAATAAGGAGGCCATAGGTAATTAGATATTTATGAAACGTTCTTGGTTCTCAGTAACTTCAATTTAAGATAAGATTTGTGTACAAAGTTTCTTTGGTAGTAATTAGAGGCCAAAGGAAAACATTCCCCACATGAAAAATGTACGCACTCGTTTCTAATCCCCATTAAGATGCGTGTAACGAAATCGTTGAATAAGTCATCTGTGAGGAATTCAGAGGTGCGGAAAGTGTCTCACACGACTAGATAATGTGTGGAGGCCATGGGAAAAATGAATTACTGTTAATTAGGTAACTATACATATATTCTCTAATTTGAGAAAATCAATGTCATTGGACCCTTTACGTTCTTCAAGTTCACTCCTCGTCCAGGGTCAGAAGGAAAGTCCTTCCTTCAGAGGAGAAGGAGCAAAAGGAAAGTCCCTCCTTCAGAGGAGAAGGAACGGAAGGAAAGTCGTCCTACCTTCAGAGGAGAAGGCGCGGGGAGGATCAATTAGGGGGGCGAAGGAATTCAAGGATAAAATTGAACCGAGAGTAGTAGTAATGCGTAAAACGAGGTTAGGAGTGCGTTTCTTGCGTAAAGACCGAGTATTTGTCAGCGTAATTGGGAGAAACCTATAAATTACCATTCTTATGTTGGAGATATTTTATAGTGAGAGACCTTGGCCATATGTCGAACGCTTGGATTCTGGAGGCTTCTGTATTTTTTTTTTTTTAGTAACTTTGAAGTGCTTTGAGTGTTTGAGTATATCTTGTTGGAAATCTCTCTCTCTCTCTCTCTCTCTCTCTCTTGTAGATCTGAGTTCATGTATTCATATGTTTCAATTTTCATGTTCTTCTCCTGTACATACAGTATGTGTTCGATCTCTCTCTCTCTCTTCGTCTATAGTTCATATTAAAGCTCTCTCTCTCAGTGAGTTTCATATATCCTCTTTAATTCGGTGTTTTCTAGTGATGTCTGATAACTTACAATCAATGAATCATTTTCTTATTCCCCTGTTAATTGGCTGCAGCATTTTCTATCTGTAGAGAAATTTGATTCCCTGTAAATTTTGTGCTTGTAACGCGGTTTCCTTAACAAGTTGGACACCATTCTTTTTAAGATTTATTCTTAATTAGCGTAAAGTTTTTTTTCTGGCTAGTATCACCTGCACTTGAATACGCTGTGAGAACTGCCGTTGTAAATCAAGGTACCATTCGATAAGTATGTCGATTTGTGGTCATCTGGCCCACGCGGATTAATGAAATCCGGATGTCTGTGCAACGATATCACCCGATAAATGCGTGCTTCGTAATTATAAGTTGTTGTTGTTACTGAATTTGCTGCTGATCTTTTAGATGTTGATAAAATCAATGGGAAATTAATAGATGCTGCCACAGTGGATACGTTATTGTTTTCTTAAGTGATTTCGATTTTTTTTTTTTTTTAATATATTATGATGATGGGGCACTAGGTTGAGCCATTTAATTTTTTTCATTGTCATATAAAAGCTTTGCAGTGTGTTTATTTCATGTTTTTCTCTTCGATTTCTATAGGATGCCCAAAGTCATTTTAAAAAACCTATGAACTTTAGAATATAGTTTTCCTTATTTATATACGGAAACAGGAAGACAAACAGTTACTATTTGCAGTTACTATGCAACGGCATAGCATGTATTTTAGGTGATTGATTTTAATTGATTGATTAAAAATCTCAAGGCTTTTGATGTACCGACTTTATTATTATTATTCCGCTCTCATTGATCGAGATTTAGGTCACGACATATATTATAACGTCACTCTAATTCAGGTCACTTCCCTTTAGTAATTACCGATATATTGCACCCTTCCTCCTCCCCCCAACTTGTAAATTGCAGATTACCTTTATATCACCTGTGCCATATGTTATATTGATGCAGAACCGCTCTGATATTTTATGTGTAGGGGAGCAAGGATGACAGGTATGGCGGCTGAAAGCTCTGACCCAGATTTTATTCATGTCGATTCATTTATTCGTTACGGAAAGCTCTGTTACTGAAATCTGTAACATATCTTTAGGAGGTCAGGTTCGCAGTGGGTCGCAGTGTGGCCGTAAGAGCCACTGGTGCGAGGTTATATCAGCAAGTCGAGTTTTTTTTTTCACGATTCTGCATTATATCTACTTCACAACGCAAGGAAACGGAGTTGCGTATTTTGCTGCTCCTCAGACAAAAGACGCCAAGAAAATGCGTAAGTATGGTGTAAGCTTTACATCTTCGCAAACGCGAAGACAATAGCGGTTGGGTCGTTAGCAGAAGTTATCTTTTCATCTTTCTCCGCTGGCTTTTGTTCCCGTGTGCTTACAAATTAAGGTAATGTTTGTGTACTACTGTAGTCACCTGTTGGGGAAGTCCCTCTAAGTGTTTCTTTGTTTTGAACTCTTTTTTTTTCAGTGCTGGTGCATCTCTGTTATGTGTCTGTTGTACTGTACGTCAAGGAAAATCTTAGTTTATTTAAGTGTTTGAAAGGCTTTTTGAAAATCCATTTTCCCAATCATGTGAGGGTTTTTCAGGTGTTTTTTTTTTTGCAGTTATGTTAGATTACAAGTACTTACTTTTGTACCAGTTCTCAACACCAGATTTTTTTTTCTGCAAAGAACCTGTGAATATTAAAAAAATTCCTTTTTCTCTCTTACAGGTAATGTATTGGTGCATATTGCTGTAAAACGTAATGCTACTTTTCAGTAAGTACAACTTAGAAAGTTACATAATTCTTAAAAGAATGAAATTAGCATTCTTGTTTTACCGTCATTCTTGACCTTTGTCTTTAAATCTCGTAAGCAGATTGTCTGTTTAGATTGCATTTATCATATACTGCCCAACATAAAACGATGATCTGTATTGAATTTGAAATATGAGAGTACAGCTTTTAGTAATCGCCGTTGCGAAATTAAATGTTACTTGTAAAACATATATCTATGTTCGTGCTTTGGCATTAAGGTTAGAACATGATCGCCGACTCCTCTCCACCGAAGAGAATATGATCTGTAATGAACATAGCAGTCATTTCTGTTGAAGCTGCAGCTAGGAATATATTGCATATGTAACACGAGAGTTCCCTTTCCATTGTACCCTGTAGCCTTCTTGATAATATCTTATGCCGTGACGTCTTGCAGGTCTTGATTATAGACGAAAACCCTACATCTCTGTTTAAAGAACCAATGTGAGGAATGACGTCATGACTTGTAGGATGATGGTAGAGCAGTGAAGGGGGACGCAGATTTCGATTCCCATAATTTTTTCATCGTTTTCTTTCTAGATAATTTACTTAATTTATAGGTCGAATTAATGGAAACTTTCGTGATTTTTGTTTCTCTGGTAATCAATTATTGAAGTATATGATTGAAATAAGGAGACATCTAAAATTTTTTGCGCCATTTTTTCGAAACCGTTTAATGAATATGTGGGATGAATGAATACACATTTCTGAAATTTCACCAGATTATTTTCGTAATCCTTTCTGTAGCTCGTTATTGAATTGTGGAAAGATACTCCAGTTTTTGCCACATTTTCCTTCTACGTCCTGTACTAAAACTCATGAATAAGTGAAAAATTCTGGGTTTGCTATTGAAACTGTTTACTCGGAATATTGTTCCTGAAACCGTAAAAGCAAGTATGAATTAGGGAAACGTGTATTTCGACATGATGTGCTGAAACTCAAGAATAAATTATAAAAAATCCTGAGCTTGCTATTGAAACAGTTTACTCTGAATACTGTTCTGAAACTGGATAAGGAAGTACGACGCAGTGTACCTTTTCATCGCTCAAGGATAAACTTGACCGCCTCGGAGTCGCACTCCAGTTTGTCGATGCGTAGCTCCTTCGTATGTTTAAGAACAACATAAAGAATAAGTCTTCTTTTTTCATGCCACATCAGATAACATTATATCTCCGTCTCTGTCGGTGGCTGGAGGAGTTACAGGTAAGAAGAGATGATTTAAAATTGTTTACCTGTCAAGCTTGATCTCCTTAGGATAAATGTATAGATTTGGGCGACCCCCTAATTATTGGGATTGTTTGTGATAATACCTGATATATGTATGTATGTATGTTTGTATATATATAATATATATTATATACACACACACATATATATATATATATATATATATATATATATATATATATATATATCATATTGTATATATATAGTATTTTATTTCTGTTCCATATTGTATATATATATATATATCAGTAAGCCTTGTCTTTCAATTGAAAGACCTGGGTTCGATCTTGATGCGAGTCAGAAATTTATTTCAACTAAAAAATTCCACACGTGATTGTATATTGATAATTTTTATGTACATATATGTATATGTGTGTGTGTATGTGTGTGTTTGTGTGTATAATTTAAACAAGGAAATTCCTAAACAAATTCAACTATAGATAAAAACTGAAAGCCTTGCAAATTTAATTTGAATTTTATAGTCAGCTCAAGAATTTACAGTGAGATAATATCCGCCGTCTGTAGTCCGCTCTGTTCCTCATTCTTCTGCTTACTTCTCTTCCACTTCCTCCTACGCCTTATACTAAGAAAATTCCTCACCATATTGGTTGCGTTTGATACATTCTCTCTCGCTCTCTTCTTCTTCTTCTTCTTCTTCTTCTTCTTCTTCTTCTTCTTCCTCTTCTTTAGTTTCAATTGTGAATATTGAAAATGGTGTTCTGTCTTCCTCTGCCCATTGTCCAGTACCCAATGCCCAGTCAGCCTTGGGGATCTCAACCCAAGGTCGCTCTCGTATCATCATTTAGTAAGCTTAATGTGTTAATTTTTTTATGGCCTTTTCTGCATTGTTAGGAAGATTTTGCCTTTTGTTAATTAGCATTTTCTTGTAATATTGTTGTTGTTACTTTATGGTAAATAATTTCCTGTTTCATTCTAGAATCTTTACCAAACTAAACATAATTTTTCTTCTCAGGTTGAGAAATAGTTATTTATCAGATCTCTCTCTCTCTCTCTCTCTCTCTCTCTCTCTCTCTCTCTCTTCCATGCGAAGGACCCTTCATCGGCTCCTTCTGAGGGAGCACAGGATGATAATCTGAAATGGGATACTCCTCTGCCGTCCGATAATAACAATCCTTTGGTGCGTCTTATCCCAAATTCCTCCCCTCCAGTTGCTATTTTTTTGGCCCATCTCTACCAGTCTCTGAAATCCTTGGCATACCGAAATCCGAGCAGATCCTACTGGTATTTCAGAATTTATAGGATAAAACTGGGAGGCGCCAGAGGACGAATAATGGCTGTTGTGAATTAAAGAAAATAACAGTTTTTGAATACACGAGAGGCTATTGGTCCCGTCCATCATTTCCGTTAGAGTTTAATAACTAAAATGAACTTTTAACGTCTTTAGTCGTTGTTCCGTTTTATTTCGGAGGCTCTTGTGAAATTCTTGATCTTTTGCCAATAAACTCGGGAGTTTCCTATGCGGCAGGTAGAGGGTCTTGACGGCGTTTTGAATGTTTGAAACGATTTACGGGAAAACGGAGGAGTTGTTCATTAATGGAGTTTGTATTGATCTTGTTTCTATTTATATATATATATATATATATATATATATATATATATATATATATATAT
>NC_089746.1:19137760-19140260 GCF_040412425.1 Macrobrachium rosenbergii
CTCGAATCAGGAATTCTCCTTTGAGACATCGGCTCTGTCTGGGATCCTCAAGAATAGTTAACCTTTCTTATAACATTCTTGTTTCCTTATCTTTCTGTTCGCTTTATGTACCTGTTTGTTTCCTAACATAGAAACCGTCTTTTAATGACAACCGAATCAGCCTTCAAAGTTTTTACATGTACACATTTTGTAAGTTATGTATACACACACACACACACACACACACACACACACACACATATATATATATATATATATATATATATATATATATATATATATATATATATATATATATATATATATATATATATATATATATATATATATAATTACTTACACATGAATATGAATGTGTAAAATGTTTATGTAGTTGACATAAAATGTATACATTGGCGACTTTGAGTGAATATGTCCTTGAGACAGGCATGCTTATTAAAACTCGCTCCTCCTAAAGATTATTTGGAATTTGATACATTCCCATGTCAGATGAGATTGTCTTACAAATGGCTGATATTTGATTATTACGACAGTTGGTTGATTATATTTTCATGTTTAGTTTGCGTGTAGCATGTCTTAAAGATTTACTGCTATAATTTGATGGCATTCTCAGACCGATTTATAAAATATAACCTATCTTCTTACGAATATTTTACAGTTTCGTTGTTGCTATTATCGTCCTTCTTTGCTCAGAGAGAATTACCATCTTCTGGGGGGGGGGGAATAATGATGGATTTGTCCATCTGGATGATCACAGACCCATCTCGCAGACAGAAAATCTGTGAGACTACAGTTAAAGGTTCCGAAATTTCCAGATTGCTAAGAAGATAAAGATAGAGAGAAACATACATAGATAGATAGATAGATAGATAGATAGATAGATAGATAGATAGATAGATAGGCAAATAGATAGATAGATTTACATAGAAAAAAGAGAGAGCATATAAGTTTTTATAGTTTGTCTTGAGGATTTCTTTTACTGCATATCTAAGGTATTTTTTTCCTGAATGCATTTACTGTTAAACAGTGAATGATTTAGTATTATTTGTATTCCTAAATGCATGTACTGTTAAACAGTAAATAATTTATAGTATTATAGTCCCTATTTTTCGAAACACATATAGCCTACTGTTTGACAACGAAACATTTGTAGTATTATTATATTCTCTATTTTCCTAAATGCTTAAACAGTGGAATATTTATAGTATTATGATCTGCATTTTCCTAAATGCACATACTGTTAAACTGTGAAATACTCATATAATCCTTAGTGACTGTTTATCATCATCTCTCTCATTCGCGTGGAATCGAAAGTGCAAAAGTTGGTTTTGTAAAATAATCCCTCGTCCGGAGAGAACATTTCTGGGACTGCCGAGCGCATTTTTCTTTTATCTCCGGAAATTTTACGGTTTTTTCGTGATAAGCTGAAAGCGACGATAGGTCGTAAACGCTTTTTTACGAGGACACGACCTACATTTGCCCCAAATAACATTAATAGCTTCGTATTGAAACGTTTTCACTTTTTTTTTATTAACTTTGTGTTTTTTAGGGTAGGTCACGTGTAAATTTCTCTTTTTTTCAAATACCATTCGCCTTGTTTATTTATTCACTGCTTTGTACGTTTTCTTATTTTATTTTGGGCTTTATTCTCTCTGATTTATAGCTTTATTTTGTTACTATTGATTTCATTTTTTTGTTACTGTTGAAGCTATCATTATTTATTCTATCATAGTATCTTTATTTTGTGTCCTGTTGTGTTTATTTGCTATAGTTTTATAGAATAATTTGGAGTTGGCACATATTGTTTTGACTATCAAACAAACGATGTGTAAATTGATTGAACTACCGTACTCTCAAAGAGAGAGAGAGAGAGAGAGAGAGAGAGAGAGAGAGAGAGAGAGAGAGAGAGAGAGAGAGATGTCATGAGCCTTGACAGATTGTTTTTAACATTTTTGATCTTAATGAATATAAAGTATGCTATAACTGTCAGGTCTAGAATTTGCTTTTAGTTATTTTAACCAAGAAAATTGCTTTATGCCATCGTGAAGTATCATCAACAGACCATTGTATTGTATGAAGCCATAACGACATTTCTCATGTCCTTGAATTTAAATGATGTACTTTTATGTGTGTGTGATGTCATTGGAATGGGTTTCCTTTTTAAATTATGTAAAAATAAGTTCACTCATATCTAAGTTAATCAGTCACAAAGACAACACGTAACTATAAAGTGCCTGAAACCTTACGATATAGCCCGACTCCCAAAAACAGCATTCACCCAGCATTGAAGGCTTTCCTACTCCTGTGTGCTCTTACCTGGTTGTCAAGCACTTTCTAAAACCAGTGACCTGCGCGCGCAGAAGCAGCGAGTCAAGGGTGGGGGGACGGGGGAGATGTGAACAGGAATAAGGGGTGGGGCTACTGGTTAGCAGAAAAACGACGCAGCAGCAGCCACAATTCGAGTCTGGCTGACTTCCTTTTTACGGTCTTGCAAAGTCTT
>NC_089746.1:19145260-19147760 GCF_040412425.1 Macrobrachium rosenbergii
TCTTCGCATTATAGGCCAATCAGGAATCAGCTCCTTCGAAGAAATCCTCTGCTACTGACTGTCGGTAGGTAACCGCGGCTCGGAAGATGACTCGATGGTTTATAGAGTTTAATTACGTCGTCATCTTCCACGGGAACGCAAGCTTTTTCGGTCTCTTTTTCTTTTTTATCGTGACTTTTGTTCTTGTTCTAAGTCTTGATTGCGCCAGCTATTCGTCAAAGTCAGGATATATCTTTTGCCCGTAAGAGTAATGGCGAAACAGTGACCTTAGACTATGTTTTTTTTTTTTTTTAATTCTGCGGTCGATGTTGAGACATTGTCTCCGTCGTGCTGTGATGTTGGGGTCTTTTCGGCGTCTTTATTTTTCTTTCTTTTTTTTCGATATGAGAGATGATCTGAATTGAGGTAATTGTTGCGACAGACTGGATTACGTGATATGAAATTTCATCCTCTGCTTCTTCTAATATTATTGTTATTATTATTTATTGCCTTAAACGGTGTTGTTGGCATTATTTCAGCTGCATTTGTGAATCTTGATTATTATTATTATTATTATTATTATTATTATTATTATTATTATTATTATTATTATTATTGTTGTTGTTGTAGTAGTAGTAGTAGTAGTAGTAGTAGTAGTAGTAGTAGTAGTAGTAGTAGTAGTAGTAGCAATGCGTGTGTTGTATGTTTTGTCACGTTGGTTGAAGTACTGTATATATATATAAAATAATTATTGATTCTGTTTCCCATTAGTGATCCTTAACTTCAGTGGAATCCTTTGTTCGTTCAGATGCAATTCTTGATTAGTAATCATTAATTTAAACTTAATTCTTTATTCATTCCTTTCACGATCAGTTAGAGGTGAAATATATCTCTAGTGCTGTAATGTTTTCCGCAGAGACTTATTAACACTTTGTATCTGTCCTCACAGTTTTTCATTTGCCGACGAGTCAAGTAATGTATGGTCTCACTGGATTATTAGCTTTTAATCATGTTTATTTACATATACACTTACTTATACCAGATCAGTACCTGTATACCAAAATTTATATCCACATTCGCGTCTGTGTATATTGGAAGTTAGTGGTGGCGCAATCATTCTGGAAGTATTATATATCTGTGACCTTTAAATCCCTTCCAAATATGGCTGCGTCTCAAATATATTTTTCCTTCATCTTGATGGCGAAAAGCAACCTTTTTCTTCTTCAGTGGATGTTTTTCTAATTTTTATTTTCTATTAATCTTTTACACGGTTCGTAAGGCCTAGTCGTCTTGTGGTTCCTGTGATGCACAAATTTTAAGTTCTTTAATCTGCTGCAGTTCCTTTCTTCATAAGGACCATTGCCTCTTTATTACATATTTCACGTTTGACTTATGGTCTTTCAGATTTCATTTTCATTCTCTTGGTCCGTTGCTATTTATTTACGGCTTCTTGCAAGTCATAAATATCTGGACGTTTCAAATTTCTCCGTACCTTGAATATACAGTGACACTAAATTCATTCACACACACACACACACACACACACACACACACACACACACACACACACACACACACACTACAATGAATAAAGGCTTTAATGCTGTATGTGGATGAATATTAGTGAGAACATATATTTAATAATTTGCTGGGAAAGTACTTGAACCTTGAAAGCTAACTCAGAAATTTGAGTAAAAAAAAGAAGAAGCAATACATGTCATAAGCAGATGACCCCTCTAGGTCAGATCACCGAGTGCGTGGCTTTCAGAAAATGTCACTCTTTGACGGTCGTGACATTCAGCTATCTCAGCATTCTCAGACGTTATGCAAATGGCTGTTTCGAAGAATTACATCGTGGAATTGATTGACGTATGGCCTACTTAAATTGGATGTGCTTGAAATCAGGAAGGTGGGAAGTGAGGATAAGCTTATCAAATTCAGATCGGTTTAGTGATAAACCGTTTTGTGGTGTAATTGTCGATAGATTCAGTGCTGAGTTTGCAAAGTGTTGTGGATCGAAGGCTCTTAGGACGGAGAGCCAGGGAGGGCTGTGGTGTGTCAAGAAATATGGAGAAGATACGAGGAGGAGAATCGTATGAGACGGTATTACTTGGACTCAGACCATAAGCTGTAATGCTGGTTGTAGCTATAGCAATGAACTTGGCTAAAACCTGAAAATGGAAGGTACGCTATATTTCTTTGGACTTTTACGGAGGAGTTTTGAGTTATGACGCATCATCTAGTTTATGAATATTCCATACGTGACTGGCATACCTTTAAAAGTCCTTGAGGGTCTACTTGGAGCAGTCCAACCAGTCGGAGAACACCACCTCCTAATCCAGACCGACCAGGTTTTAAATATTCGCGTTTCGCTGCCTCCTTCCCGCGGATACCTTCCGACATCACTGCCAACATTCCAGGTGTTGATGTTTCGTGCTCTCCGACAACAGCTCAGACGTTGAAGATGTTGGTGTTTCGTACTTTACGATATCACCTCCAACATTCCATCAGATATTGGTGT
>NC_089746.1:19152760-19157760 GCF_040412425.1 Macrobrachium rosenbergii
CTGTACACTGGTAAATGCTTGATATTTTAAGGTTCTTTTATTGTAAGTTGTTGCTTTTTATTAAGAATAGTTGTTAAATGAGAAATCACGTGAAAAGCTTCTTACTGAGAGATTTATCTTTCGTTTTAATGAGATTTTATTTATCTCTTATGACTGATATTGCAAAGGAAAATCCTTGCTAAGGTGGAGTAATAGAATGTTAATTCCTCAGTTTGAAGAACGCTTTCAGCTTAAGAAGTTTGTCTTTAATTTCTTGCTATGTGCTGACCATACCATCCAGTCGAATACTAATTTTCATTTACATCTCCTCTTTCATGTGTTAAGAAAGTAAGACTGCGGTTCTGCTGTATTGAAATTCCTTGAGGTAATGACAACTATAATTTCTTGCGCAAAAAAAGTTAAGACTTTTTGAGTTGCTGTCGTATTTGTACAGTTTTTCTGGCTTTCGTTTATTTACGCTATACGGTGGAAGACTGGCCCATCATCTGTCATGCCCTATACGCATAAAATATGTAATGTAAATATTTGAAATTTTTGGAAAAGAAGAGACAGAAGGTTGCCTGAAAAAGAGTCAGGAAACCAGTCAGAATGACGAACTGACAAATGAAAGTGTAACTGTTAGGTTCATGAACAGACCGATAGAATGATCACTTTTTGATAGACAGAAGCATATCGTTGCTTAATTGAAATTTGAATTACTCATGGCATTACGTCATGAAATCCTAATAATCCACATTATCATTCGTGTGTATCTAAGACATCAGTACAGTGTATAGAAAATTATGTACATTACATTTTGATGTGGATTTTCCTCCTACACGTATTTATTTTCAGATGCTTTCATTCGGGCTGTCAGATGAGCTCCTTTTTATTTGTATGTTGTAGATTTTAGTTTTCTGTAAAAGAAAACTACTGAGATGGCTTTTTCTGGCCGTCCTCACTCTTTCTATCTTCCCTCATTTCTTAAAACTACTGAGGCTAGAGGGCTGCAAATTGGCATGTTGGTCATGCACATTCCAATCGTCAATCATACCAAATTGCAACCCTCTAGCCTCAGTAGATTTTATTTTATTAAAGGTTAAATTTAGCCACGATCGTGCGTTTGGCACCGCTTTAGGTGCCAACAACACAGGCCACCACCAGGCCGTGGTTGAAAGTTTCATGGTCCGTGGCTGGGAGTTTCATACAGCATCAAACGCTGTACAAAAAACTCGATTGCACCGAGGAAATTTCAGTACAATTTTATTTTTTTTTATATAGTTTCTTGACTAATGAGTTCTTTGACATCTTAGCTTATGATTAGATCAGGCTTTGGTTTCCGCTTGGATGTCGTAAATATAAATCAGCTCGTTAATCAGCGAAAAAGGAAAATGAAAGATGTTGTAGTAGAGATGACGGATGAAGATAAAAATGAGAGATAAAGTTGGTCGAAGTAGAAAGGTGAGGGAAAGTAATTCCAAAAAAGTTTGACTGTTTTAGTGTCAAAATCCAGCGGACATCTCATAAGAGATGATTCACGATTTTGATAGACAGGACAACAACAACAACAACAACAACAACAATAATAATAATAATAATAATAATAATAATAATAATAATAATAATAATAATAATAATTGTATATTAAAAAGAAAAATTATTAATGATAAGATAAAGGTGATTTTTATAGTTTTCGTTGTCACATTCACTAAAAGAAAAACGATTTTCATAACTAATTACTAAGCGAAAAAAAAGTGATTAAGAATCGAGTAAAAGAGAAAGTGTTCGTTAACTGATCGGCTGTGACCATTGGAAAGATAAAAAAAAATGAAAGTTCTTAAAATGAAGCTTATTAGGCCTAATGGGGAAAGGGAGGTGACCAGGGTAAGAAGGTACGAAGCAGAACTTGGTAGGGGTGCCTGTGAAAGAGAGAGAGAGAGAGAGAGAGAGAGAGAGAGAGAGAGAGAGAGAGAGAGAGAGACTAATTATCAAAGCATGTTAGGAAATAAGGGTAACTACCATGAAGAAAAATAAACGTAGAAAAATTAAAGGAAATGACGCCATATTACGAAGACAAAAATGAGTCCATTACAACTGAATATGTATGATGAGGGAGTCCCAATTGTGTTTATATTTTGTAGCTTTGTATACAAGTTATTTGACTAAACTGGTGTGGAAATAAAACAAAACCATAAAGTATATGAAAAAAAAGCAGAATATACAGTATATGAAAACTGTAAAAAAATGATGACAGACTAAAGTATGTAGCTTCTTATGTATTCTGAGAAAACTTTTCCTACTTTTTGATCTGCCCAATTCCTGTGATCGTGGAACCAATGTTAAAAAAGCAACTGAGACCTGACTTCAGTTTTTCTCCATGATGTTTTGTCACTGAACGTACTGTTTCGTTTTGCCTCACCTGTTTCCTTTCCTTTGTATAACACTTCGCTGATTCTAGCTCCAGCTTCCTGGTTCTTCTCCTCCGATCTCTATATTGGTCTTTTTGGCTTTTGAATTCCCTTTTGTCTGTCTTTTTGTTCGCTCCAGCTGTACGTTAAATAAAGCAGCACGTTGGATTCGAGGAGGCACGTTTTTTAAGTAAAATAAAGTAAATTTTATTAGTGTTTTGTAGTAAAGTTTTCACGGTGATTTTTTCTGGCTGTTACAGCCGATAAATTGCAGTGCCATCGATAAGCACCGGAGACTGTTTACATTATTGCTATTGCTGAAAAAAAGTATTGTTATTATTGAAAAAAATCTTTGACAGTAACTTGAAATCTCAGTGTACAATTGAAATGGACGATTCTGTGCCGTGAAAGGCAGGTGCATGAATTATAATTCATACATACATGTTACATTTAAAAGACAGGGAAATGTTTGTCTCTATTTAATTACTATTTATCTTTTATTCATATAATTATTTAACATGTGCCCATGCTAAGTTTGTTCGGAGAAAGATTACCGGTGTTCAGAAAGGAAAAATACAATATTAAGAAAAAGCTCAGAACTTTTTAACTCTTGAAAATATCGCCGTTTTACGATGTCCGGCTTTTTTTTGTTTTCACAGAAACAAGAAAGACGAAGTCAGAAAAATTATTATTATACAGATATTTCACTTAGACTTTAATCTGGAATCTTGTTATCAGCATTACGGAATAGAAGGCGAAAAACATTAATGTTAGTGAAATTATGTTTTCGTCTGTATATATGAAGTGCAGTGGTGGTTTAATATTATTTATACATATGTATACATATATTATATATATATATATTTATATATATATATATATATATATATATATATATATATATATATATATATATATATATATATATATATATATATATATATATATATATATATATGTATATATATATATATATATATATATATATGTATGTATATGTTTGTTGACATTTTTCCAGACTTTCTGTTTTTTTATTTTTATTCTGTCGGTTTGACGAATCTTTGCTTCAGATTACTAAATAATTTTCTCTTATGTTCATGTATCTTTTTCTACGTTTTCCTATTCATTTTTTTATTCTTGTTTATTTGACCATTTTCAACGTGTCATTAGGTTTTCTCAGTCTTCCTCTTTCTGTTTTTATTTCCAGTTTCATTTATTATTTGCCTTTAATTACCGGATTTATATTCCTCGTGCCATCTTTCTTCTTGCCTTGCACTAATATAATTTTTCCAACTTTTCGTCTCTCTTTTTTCGGTTCCCATTAATCTTTGCCTCTTGAGGGCTAAAATTGTGTTTTTCATTCGGGAAGTGGCGTGTAATTCACTAACATTATGATCCGTATTGAACTGGAGACGTGATGTCTGGAAACTCTTTGTGTGAATTTTACTTTATTCCTCGAGTTTCCTTTTTTTTTTTTTTTTTTTTTTACCATTAACACAAGTTGAAATAACTTTTAATCTTTTGAGTTTCGGCTTTGTCAACCTGAGGGCTTCCTCGCCGTTGCTTGTAATATTAATCTTTGTTCAAATAATTTCCTGTTCAAAAACTGACATTAACTTTTATCAATTCCTTTGTACTACGTCTCAGCTTCATTTCCCGTTCATTTTATCCTTCTTGGTTTGCTTGCTCCTTCTCTCCCCTTTTCTATGCTTAACTCTCCTTTCGTTTCTTTTCACCTTTGCTCGTTTTTCTTTACGTACCGTCGCATTTTTCCTTATCTTTGACTTTCTGTAATTTTCTTTAATTTCTCTAGTTCATTTTGTTGAACGTATTTTGCCCGTTTTCTTTTCTTCCTATACCTGCAATACCCGTTCTTTCATAAATTTAACCTTATTTTTTTATAAAAATTTTCTTTAATTTACTTTTTTTTCACTGTCTACTTCATCATCCACCTCTTCATTTTCCCTTGCATACCTTTGTTTTTTTATTAATTTTTTTGAACGTCTCTAGATGTTGCTCTTTCTTCAGGTATTTTGTACCTTTGTGAGTTTTTCTGACCAGGTTTCCTTCCTTTGTGCGTGTGTGTGTGTGTGTGTGTGTGTGTGTGTGTGTGTGTGTGTACTTGTGACCGCAGAAGGAAGGACAGGTAGTTTTGGGGATGAAGGGTGAAAGAATGTAAGGTAGCATTAGAAAGTGAGGGGGAGAGGGTCGCATAACATTTTTGTGACGAAATAGACCCTTTAGGGGGTAGCGCCATCAGTGCACCACACGCGGTGCACTGTAGGCATTACGAAAGGTTCTTTGCAGCGTTTCCTCGCTCCCCTAGCTGCAGCCCCTTTCATTCCTTTTACTATACCTCCGTTCGTATTCTCTTTCTTCCATCTTACTTTCCAACCCTCTCCTCACAATTTATTGATAGTGCAACTGTGAGGTTTTCCTCCTGTTTCACTTTTCAAACCTTGTTGCTGTTAGTTTCCGCTGAATGACCTCATAGGTCCCAGCGCTTGGCCTTAGGCCCAAATTCTATATTCTGTCTATGGCGAAATAGAATAACAAAATGTATGTCTAGCTATCATGAGATAAATTCTGTAATATAGTTAGTATTTTGATTAA
>NC_089746.1:19160260-19170260 GCF_040412425.1 Macrobrachium rosenbergii
AATGCAAATTGAAAAGTAGTTTTGACACGCGAATGTATTGTAACCCACATAACGTTTAACGGGGAAGAATCCTGATTAACATTTTATGACGCCCTTTTTATGTCTCTCTTTCCCTCATAATTTAGCGTTTTGCAATGAGGAAGCAATTTTCCATTCGACTCCACACGAAAAAGGGAGAGAGACACACACACACAAATGCGTTGCAACATTGCCGCATTATCAGAAAGTGGAATGGCTCTTTTAGCCGATAATTTGATGAGTTCAATTTACAGACGAAAGAGAAAAACAGAGAATAGAAGAAGAGGAAATACAAGGAAAATGTATATAAAAAAATTGGAAAGACGGAGTTTGCATTCTTTTGCTCGCAATCGGGCAAGAAACTGCTTAGTCACCAAACCACTTTCCAGTAGTGTGGTGTATTGATGAGGGCGAATTGAACTTAAAATGAGGTTTTTAATCGTGTTCTTTGTCATTTTTTTGTTTTTGTATTATCTTCGACTTTTACTGTTATTTTTTTACTGTTATCTTTTATCAGTACAGACAAAAACCTTTCATTTTATTAAGAATTTGGCCTGTGCTGTGAATACGTTCATGTCCATTAGAGTGTTTCTATTTATGTACTGCTTAACTTCCAAGGACCTTTGTTATACGGTTTCCTTACGAGTTTTCCGATCTTGTTTGGTGACCTTCAATATCTGAGCTCGGGAGATTTTGGATAAATTTTAGTTACCTTCAGTGCTTAAGCTCGAGGAATTTTTGGTCAGCTTCTGCTCGTTGATAATTAAAAGTACATTTGCACCTTTCAGCAGTGGTTAATGAAGATGGATTTCAGTTAGAGTAGGCTTTTTGGGAATTTATTCCTGGGGCATTGTTGCTTGCTAGTAAAACAGAATAACTGAGATTCATGTAAGAAAATTTGAGTTATTAAAAAATAATGTTCACTCTGCGTTTAAAAATTGTGTTTACGTATATACTATAGGAACAATGACTATATATATATATATATATATATATATATATATATATATATATTGATAGATAGATAGATAGATAGATAGATAGATAGATAGATAGATAGATAGATAGATAGATAAGTACATACACATACACACACACATATATATGTGTGTCTGTGTTGGAACTTATTTTAATGAAAGGTGAAAAAAGATAAATGTTAGCGATTTAGTTTTATTCGGCGAAAAACAATATACGAAAGTGCACTTTAAATTACCACTAGTACATTGCTGTAAGGTTTTGTTCTTTTTTAAAGTTTTTTTTTTGGTTTTTTGTTTTTCAGCCGAGTAATATTTCTTTGAAACTGACGCCATTTCATTTATCTCTCTTACAGGTACGTGTGGTTCAAACTAACCTTGTGAATGGATTTGCTGTTGTATTTCCGTCTATTCCTGGTAAGCACTTTCTTTTTCCTCGTGGTCTTTTGATTTTTCCGTGTTCTTTTTCCCAATTTATTTTTGAGTTTCTTTCGTCCTAAAGTTAAGATATGTGAGAATATTATTTTAAGGAGACTATCAGCATAATCTGCTGACTGATTTATTTTTACGTATTGTGGCGTTGCATGGTGTGTGGTCATCGAAGGCTTGAATACATCACTTGTTACAAATAAATGAGATTAAAAGAGGAAAAACTAAAAGTAACTTTTCGAAAAAATCTGAAAGAAAGTCACTCAGTTGTTAAATCATTACTCTTCTCGTTTCCGTCACAAAGGTAAAAGGAAATTGAAACGAGAATAAATGTCACGGTGATTCCAGTTACAGGAATTGGAAGACAATAAATAAGAAAGAAAGGAGTTCCAGATGGCTGTTTTACTGTTTAGAGAGAGAGAGAGAGAGAGAGAGAGAGAGAGAGAGAGAGAGAGAGAGAGACGCTGTCAACTGTAAATGTTTTTATGCTAGCACTGGTTTTGCTTTCAGGAACGAACTGTGAAGATACCTGAGAGAGAGAGAGAGAGAGAGAGAGACGTGTCAACTGTTGCTGTTTTTATTTAGCACTGGTTTTGCTTTCAT
This sequence comes from Macrobrachium rosenbergii, assembly GCF_040412425.1. Classification (NCBI taxonomy): domain Eukaryota; kingdom Metazoa; phylum Arthropoda; class Malacostraca; order Decapoda; family Palaemonidae; genus Macrobrachium; species Macrobrachium rosenbergii. The sequence goes on from NC_089746.1 coordinate 19,162,285, forward strand.
GAACGAGCCGTAAAGAGATTTCTGAGAGAGAGAGAGAGAGAGAGAGAGAGAGAGAGAGGTTTTACATTTTTATTTGGTTAATTACATCCAACCAGCGCAAGTTTATATTCATTATATGGAAATGACAGAGCCTAATAATGATGATAACAATATGAAAGAGAGAGAGAGAGAGGTTTTACATTTTTATTTGGTTAATTACATCTTACCAGCGCAAGTTTATATTCATCATGCAAATGCCAGAGCCTAATGATGATGATAACAATATGAAAGAGAGAGAGAGAGAGAGAGAGAGAGAGAGAGAGAGAGAGAGAGAGAATATGTTGCCAAGCATTAACACACGTACAGATAAGAATGAAGAGCGACCGCCGACCAGAGAGCGAAGCGACCGGACAAGTATGTAAGTTGATGACCAGCTTTCTCCAGAGCTGGTAGGTAGGGGATGATGGGACGGCAGGCCTCTCTCTGATGGTTTGTGGCGACCCAACAACAACAACCAGTTCGCCAGTTTCCCCTCCTCCCGTTTCTTGCGCCGTCTTGATTCTTTGTACGATTGTTTTTTTTTTTTTTTTTTTTTTTTAATCTTTAATGTTGATCCCTTTTCTCTTTACTTTTCTCCGTAATTTTCAACCTACGTTATAATCGTTTTTTTCTCTTTTTATACCTAGGCTGTGTCGGCAGCTTTCTCTTTGATTTTAACTCAAATTCAACTCTCTCTCTCTCTCTCTCTCTCTCTCTCTCTCTCTCTCTCTCTCTCTCTCTCTCTCTCCTGTTTAATGAATGAGCCCATTGCTAAGAAGATTAGATTGATATAACAGATCGCAAGTGTACCATCTCCAAGTCTCTCTCTCTCTCTCTCTCTCTCTCTCTCTCTCTCTCTCTCTCTCTCTCTCTCTCTCTCTCTCTCTACTTGGAATGTGAAGAAAAGTGAATCATCTCAAAGTCTTTGCCATATGCCGTTCAACTTAGCAATTCTGGTAATTTCAATAGCACAGTTTCAGCCATTGGAATATGTTATAGGTATCAATGGCTACTTACGAAATGGCTATGATCAGTAATATAATGAAGTGTATTATTATTATTATTATTATTATTATTATTATTATTATTATTATTATTATTATTATTATTATTATTATGCTGTCTGTCTACTGCTTGATGAAAATAAACCCTTGTTGCTAAGATGAATTAACCAAACAAACACGTAAGACTCTCTCTCTCTCTCTCTCTCTCTCTCTCTCTCTCTCTCTCTCTCTCTCTCTCTCTCTCTCTCTCTCTCTTTCACGTAAATCTGAAGCAGACAAGCAAGCTGAAGAGGGAAAGGCTTTAAAGGCCTCATTGTTGGTATTAAATTACCTTAAGGGTCTTTTAAAAAATTCTTCTCAAAAGAATTCAAGCTTTTTCTTTTTTTTAAGTGAAAGCGGACATCCACGATCAGAGAAAGGCACGCTGTATTAGTACCTGTAAAAAGTGCGTTAATCGGAAACTTGAAAGGCATTATTATTATTATTATTATTATTATTATTATTATTATTTTTATTATTATTATTATTATTATTATTATTATTATTATTATTATTTACAAGAATTCCTCAGCTATGTAAAAAGTTATTTTGCCCTGAAGATACTTTTCAAAATAATCTCTCTAATTCTTACTGACTTTCGTTAAAAATCTAATTAATTTGTCTTTTTTATTTTATTTTATTTTATTTCTACAGTTGTCGGCGCAAAAGTGAAACTAAAATCTCTTTGTCATTTAATAGTACAGTAATAATTTTAGAAACGGCGAAGTGGGCATTTTTGAACATCATTACCTGACCTCTCACTTGCTCCAAGTGTTTTATGAAAGAATGTGTCTGGAATGTCTTATTTTTTATTTTATTTTTTCTTGGCAAAAGGTTACACTTTTACTTTTTGTTTAATGAATGAAAAGAAACATCGGATCAAATGGTTCTTGTGGAACCTATGATAATGGAAAAAAATAGCAAGATGAATATTGGGACAGATATATTGAAAATAATATATTCTGACATCATTATAAAATACCAAGGTCCAAAAATAGATAGATATGTGTAAGCCAATCTCTACCAGGTTTTGTCAGTCACGGATCGAAAAAGGTCAGTAGATAATTAGGTGAATAGTTGCTACATAGACTTTAGGTGCTCATACTTATTCATATCATGACATATTTTCTTTATGGTATTCATATGCATTCATGGCGTGGCAACATAATTTTATTATTTACAAACTGTGAATATTTAAAATCAATTTATGAAAAAAGACAAATTTCTTGTATCGTGTTTGAATATCAAAGGTTATGTTAAACTACTGTGAAAATATTGGAGGAGTTTATGACTTACTGAATGAATAAGTACTGTTGCCTGTTGATGTGTGCATTCAGCATAAAATTAAAATATTTTTTAATGTATAATATTTTTATAATCAGTGCTGTATCCCTTCTGCAGTGTCTAGGTATCCTATTCCTTCAGCAGAATTTGTATCACTTGTACACAGAGATTGTTAGAATTTGTAAAAGATTTCGTTCGAAACATGGTGTGTATGGGGAAAATGTATTCGTAATTATTCTGCGTACGAAATATAACAAGAATTTCTAAAAGGATTAGCCAAATGCCCGACTATTGCCTGGAATCTTACTTACGCAAACACTTCACATATATATACATATATATGTATACGTGTATATATATATAATATATATATAAATATATATATATATATATTATGATGTTTCAAATCCATCTGAATTTTTGAGTTCATCGATGGCTTTTGTTTTTTTGTTAGTACAAGCATGCATTTTCTCATAATATATCACCGAGTTCCAGGGTCAAAGGAGAGTTCCTGGTTTGTGGAATGTGCTTGTAAGCTCATAAATACACGTTCTTTGCATTTCGTCGTAGTCCATCAGTGAAGGGCTGCTTACAAGAACAATAGTAGTCCATGTTGGCACTTGGCCAGGTTGATCTAACCACAAGAACAAGAGCTTCCGAGGGAAATCTTACGAGATGCAAAAGCTTAGAAGTTTCCGAAGAACATTGTACAGACACACACACACATTATATATATATATATATATATATATATATATATATATATATATATATATATATATATATATTTATATAGACCAGATACATATGTAATTGTAATAACCACATTGCCATCCTGACTTCACGAATTCTTCACATTTTTTGGACATGCTTGTCACTACTAAGCCTTAGATGGAAATGCAAGAATACCAAGTAATTCTGGTGTCCTGTAGCGGGATTCTAACCCGCTTCTGGAGTATCGGAAAACATATATATATATATATATATATATATATATATATATATATATATATATATATATATATATATATATATATAAAAAATGCCACGAAGGAAAGTGAAACGACGAAGTGGTGCTAGGCCTTCTGACTTATTAAGTAAAGGACAGTAAGTCGAAAGGCCTATCACCACTCCGTCGTTTCACTTTCCTTCGTAACATTGCTACCTTTATATATTCATCACGTTCCATATTTACGTGATTCATTTATATATATATATATATATATATATATATATATATATATATATATATATATATATATATATATATATATATATATAAGTATGTATGTATGTTTGTGTGTATTATAGTTTGACGGTGTATGTACGACGCATTCGCGCTCACCCACGCGCTTTGAATAAAAATAAACCACCGATGCGCAACTGAGGCACAGTACAAACTTTCTCCTTCATTAATACAAGGTAAGGGCGAGGGGGTTCCTTCCTCCCTCATCTTTCTCTGTCTCTCCTTTCCCTCTCGCTCACTCACTCACTCACTCTCAGGCTTTTCTTACTTCTCTTCCACATCCTGCCATAAAGTGTTAACCGTCCGAGGTCTAGGTCACTTTCCCTTCTTAAATAACCCACCCACCCCTCTTTCCACCTCCTCCCACCCCTATGCCTCATTATCACCCTTTCTCTCTCATTCCCTCATTCTACGTCCTCACTCTCTCTTTCCTCCTCACCCTTCTTCCTTCGTCCCTTCGAAACTTTCCCTCCGCTGCTGCTCCCTCTCTTCTCAGGTTCTCCTTCCTGTTTTCTCGTAGCCAAGGCCGATAAAGAAGCCTTCAGGTGAGCGACACTGGAATTCTGGTGTTGTTGTTTATGTTGTTTGTAGGACTTTCCTTTCTACTGTCCGATTCAGTACAGTTTGCCTTGCATTTATGTATATATATATATATATATATATATATATATATATATATATATATATATATATATATATATATATATATATATATATATATATACTATATATATCACACATTACCACAGGTGAAAAATAAGAGGCAGGGTGTAGGACTTACTCATTTTATTTTTCACCTGTGGTAATGTGTGATAAATGAATCACGTACAAAAGTTATTATAATCATGTATGTATGTATATATATATATATATATATATATATATATATATATATATATATATATATATATATATATATATATTATATTATATGTATGTATATATTATATGTTTGATATATGACATTTTTAGATCGTAATCCCGTTTTAGAGTGTGACCTTTGTGTAAATGAACTGGAATCAATCGTGTTGGAAATTCTCTCTCTCTCTCTCTCTCTCTCTCTCTCTCTCTCTCTCTCTCTCTCTCTCTCTCTATCTGTCACACATTCACACACGTTTATTTTATGTCTATTCAGTTTCTTGTGACATCCAGATATGATTTTATATGCGCAGTGTATGTATACAGTAGGCTACATGAAACCGCTTGTCTTATGTATACACGTACAAGTGCATGTGGTTATAAAAACTCACACGTATGCATTGCTACCACTCCATGATATTACTTCTAACAGAAGGACATCCCAACCTTGCGATTATGCATACGTATGCAGTTGGCACCGGAAGAACAGACTTCACACATTTCCCTGTCCATCAGAAGTCCCACATCACGAGTCCTCTCTGTCTGTCTGGGAGTTAATTCACGGTTATGTCTCCCAAGGCTGAACTCATTCATCGGTCTTATTTCAATTTTCACGGGGCTCTTGCGCTTGACATTCATTCCCGTGTTTCGTCACCCGTGACGGCTAGGAAGGTAGGTAGGTAGGTAGGCAGGAGGGCATAGATTGGATGCCTTGGTATAGGGTGCCTGCATGCATATAGTTACAGTTAAGTCGTGGGCGAGAGCTGGCCGATAACCAGTTTTTTTTTTTTTAATTTCAAAATTAAGTTTCTTCTGTTCGTTTTAATTTCATTTTCTGCGAGGGATTGCAGCCACAGATCGTTTTCTTTAGCAATCATTTTATTTTTTTTTCTTTCATGCATAATTTGTAATTATATCTGCTGTAATTTACATTGCTTGCGTAACTCGGACGCGGAAGTAAATTTATGTGCCTTACTAATTCGTATGAGTATTGTAAGCTTATTAATTTTGCAGACGTTTTACTTACACCAGCAAGGGCTCCTGCAAGCACGCTAGCAATGTGAAATAGATTGTTGCTTATTTCCAAGCGAAGACTCGTGTATAGTTATCTCAAGAACATAAAATTATTCATTTATTATATTTACCACAAGTTTTCCACTCAAAAGTAAGAACTGAGGAATGATAATTTTCGTCGTCATTTTCCATTATTTTAATCTCAATTCCTACTGATTTACTATTTTTTTTTTAGCTGCCATTGTTTAACTCGTTTCCTTCCCCCCCCCCCTTCCCCAAGACAACAGTCGTATCAGTAACCTCGGATAACGGACCAGGGAAGCCTTTCGTACCCCCTCCTCTCCCCCAATCACTCCCCTCTCCCCTCTCTCGGTCTTGGACAAGTTCCCACTCCCCATCAGACGACAATTCCCACGAGATCCCGGTAGCACCCTTCGCCTTTCCTTGATACCAGGTACCAATTTAAGGCTTGATTACCCTCGCGGGCACTCAGATTGGCACCGATTGGGCCTTACTTGACTTCCCACATTCCTAAACATAGTTGTGTGTGTGAGTATGTGTGTGCGTTTGCGTGAGTGTATACAATAGAGTCTATGTTGGCTTAAAAGCAGCTCAGTAAGCAGCTTCAGGAGAGAATTTGATTTGTTTATTTAACATAAAGTGAAGAGTGGAAAACCAGCTAATAATTACATTTGGAAATAAATTTGTTCGATCATTGTTCCGATTGACTCAACATTAACTGGAGAGAGAGAGAGAGAGAGAGAGAGAGAGAGAGAGAGAGAGAGAGAGAGAGAGACTTGGGAACACTTGGTTCGCTTTGACATTTCATGAAATGAAGTCGTGCAGTGGAGGAAAAAATTTAGCATATTCATAAGGCACGAAGAAATAGTCTTTTTGTTTGCCGTTGCAGCATTTTTATGTAAGACTTTGTTGTAAAGCATCGGATGGTTTGTTTCAAAGTTGTTGTGTATTATGACTTTTGACATTTATATCTGTACGGCAATGGATAGACAGAACATTACTGGTCTTGCAAGACTTCAAGAAATATGAAATATTATTATTATTATTATTATTATTATTATTATTATTATTATTGTTGTTGTTGTTGTTGTTGTTGTTGCATGAATAAACTCAATTATAGAAAATGTTTCATAGTACAGGTGTAAAGTTTCTCAGGGAACCCCCAAATCTTTTGGTATGAAAATAGAATTATTTCTTGTCCTAGTAATTGCTCTACTTTAAATAAAAAAGTACAAAATGAAAAAAAGGAAAAAATGTCTAAAACAGTACAATGGAACTGGATGGTAACAATACCAGTGGGCTTTACGTCAGTACTTTTATTCGTTACTGGCTCATGTTAGGTATAAGTAAAAAATGTGACGGCTGGAGAGAATAAAAAAAAATTCAAGGTCAGTATAGCCATTTGGATAATCTTATTTTGTTTGATTTACTTGCTGTGTTATTTCTTCTCTCTCTCTCTCCCTCTCTCTCTCTCTCTCTCTCTCTCTCTCTCTCTTTGTTTAAACAGCTTTCGTTACTGCAATCTCTTTTTGTTTTTGTTGTGCGCTTGGGCTGTTTATAAAACACACACACACATACACACACTCTCTCTCTCTCTCTCTCTCTCTCTCTCTCTCTCTCTCTCTCTAGCGAGTACCTCCGTTGCTGCAGGCTGTCCTTCTCATACCCCATAATATAAGGTTAGCCGAAGTATGGTCAAAATATGTAGACCATGGTTAGGAGCCTCGATGGCGCAGTCGGTTACAGCAGCAGCTTCGGACTTCGTAGAGGTCTGTGGCGCAGGTTCAAATCCGCAGCCGACTGATCAGAGAGGCGGACACTTTGCTATCCGTGTAGACACCCCGGGATTATGTATGTAATCAACGGATAGGCTTGCTTAAAAGCAAATGGGTGTTACAGACTAAATACACACACAAAACAAAGCCACTACAACTTCTTCTAAAAACATAACAAACATCTCACACGTCTCGAACTCTCGGCCTACCCGCGCAACAACTCGCTGCTGGGAGAAAGGGCGTTGGGTCTGGTATGATACATGTAACATACGCTACCGGGGTCTAAGCGATGTCAGGCCAGCCGATCGAGACTACGGTCTACCCCAAAGCCAAATCAAAAGTCCTTCAAAAGAAGGCATTGTGCTTACCCCATACAAAAATGGGAAAAAGCACGTTTAAGTAGAAGATGTAGACCATGGTTAAGGCCCTTTGCCGTAGAGTAAAATTTTTGTCAGCAGTGGAATGATAGGGTATGCCAAATCCCTTGTAAACCCTTCCTGAAAAGTGATTATTACGCGCGAATTGTTTATCAGGTGCCCATTAATTAGTGTAGAGAGAGAGAGAGAGAGAGAGAGAGAGAGAGAGAGAGAGAGAGAGAGAGAGAGAGAGAGCAGTATTATTCTATCTATCTTTTAATCAATCAGGCGCGTGAGTAACAGACTATATATATATATATATATATATATATATATATATATATATATATATATATATATA
>NC_089746.1:19175260-19177760 GCF_040412425.1 Macrobrachium rosenbergii
GGTTCTCCGACTCGTCTTCCTTGCCTTCCTTGGCTGGGAAGGAAGGGTCGGGGAGGAGGTGAGGAAGGGCAGAAGGAAGGAAAGGAGTGAGAAAAAGGATTTAAGGAAGCGTGAGGGAGAGGAATTTAACTGTCACGAAGGAGGGGGAAGCGGAAAATTCAATCGGCGAAGATTCCAGAGAAGTAAACTCGAGGAAATGTACAAAGAGGAGAGCTAAGAAACGCAAAAAGGAATGTTGGATTATGATAAAACAAGTCTGAAACTGAATAAAAAGGAGGAAAATGTACTTTTCATGAGAGAAAGTTAAGTATACCTTACTTTAACCAGACCACTGAGCTGATTAACAGCTCTCCCAGGGCTGGCCCAATGGATTAGGTTTGTTTTACGTGACTAAGAACCAATTGGTTACCTAACAACTGGACCTACAGCTTATTGTGGAATCCGAACCACATTATAACGAGAAATGAATTTCTATCACCAGAAATAAACTTCTCTAATTCTTCATTGGCCGGTCGGAGAATCGAAAGCGGGCCCAGCAGAGTGCTAGCCGAGAACGATACCAACCCGTCCAATGAGAAACTTTCATGTGAGAGAGAGAGAGAGAGAGAGAGACTGTTGGCGTGTGTTGGGGGGGCCGTGGGGGGAGGAGGTTGAGGCGTACAACGTCAAGTTAATAGACGTTAGGAATTACCCAATTTTATTCGAAGAAAACAGGAAATGCCATGTCATCGTAAAAAGCCCAAGAGAGTTCTCGAAATAGTGAGATGGAAGGAGGAAATGTTGAGTCGTGTCGACTTTCCTTTTGAAGTATTTCATCCGCCACAAAATATGGAAAGTGAGATGCACTGTAGTAATGAATGTTTTTGTAGAGGTGTAAATTTCCACATATATATACATAGTGTTATAAATACCTACACATTTGCATAGCTCGTGTATACGAATTCTGTAAATGCGTCCATCACATTTTCATGGATATTTTTTTTTAATAATATTTTCGTTGTATCAAAAGATAAGTGGCGGATCTCTCTCTCTCTCTCTCTCTCTCTCTCTCTCTCTCTCTCTCTCTCTCTCTCTCTCTCTCTCTCTCTCTCTCCTGTTTAAATAAATTTGTGTGAAACTTTGCTGGATGAATTGATGTTGGATACAAACATTAGGTATTGGTTGGGATGCGTTACTTGAAGAGGATAATTCACTCACACACACACACACATATATATATATATATATTATATATATACACACATATACATACATACATATATATATACATGCATACATACGTACACACACACATATATATATATATAGATGGATAAATTGACATATGTATGTATGTATGAATACAATGAACTAGCATCATTATCTTTGAAAATACAGAAATATCTAATTCGAGCACAATATAAAGTTTTTATTTGGACATACGGTGCACTGTAGGCAATACTTATGGCTCTTTATGGTGTCCCTTCAGCACCTAGCCGCAACCCCTTTCATTCCTTTTACTGTACCTTCTTTCATATTTTCTTCCATCTGACTTTCCACCCTCTCATAACAATTGTTTCATAGTGTAGATGCGAGGTTTCCCCCCATGTTACACCAAACCTTTTACTCTCAATTTTCCTTTCAGTGCTGATTGACGTCATAGGTCCCAGCATTTGGCCAGAGAGAGAGAGAGAGAGAGAGAGAGAGAGAGAGAGAGAGAGGGAGGGAGGGCTGCGATTATTTTTTAATATCGTTTAGAGACTATAAAATAAACCCACACATATCGCGAGCCGATTTTGAGAACGGTTGGCTTAGCCATGGCTTCCATACTCCATGAACTCGAACAACGTAACACTGCGCATATTATTCAAATATTAGGGCCGTGTATCGTGCAATATCACCCTCGCCACGAGTTGTGTCTAGTCATGCATCCGCCATGGTTTTTGCGTATGCTGTGTGCTTTAGTCGTTGGAGGCGGGGAGGCTGGCGGCTGAAGGGGAATCGGTTGTCGTAGTTCCACTCGCTGCTTTGGATAATGGGTGCTCATGGAAATCAAGAGTAACGGGCAATGATTTAAGATATGGATATTGGGTAAGTCTTTAGTTACGTGTGACGTTCGGGTAACTTACTATAAATGCACGCGCGTGCGGCAGCCTTGCTTCTAGTTAAGTTGGTAGTTTTTAGGGAAAGATGTGTGTATGTTTCTTTTATTTTTTTTTATTCATTCATTTGTTTTCATCTCTTAGGGGTACATTTCCCAAAGGGGAATGTAGGAACACTGGTCCCTATACATTGAAGAACGTCCACAAAGGTAGCATTCCAGCAATCTAAAAATGTCAAAGCTCTCGGTTCATATTTTGTATTGATTTTCATCGCTTTCAATATTCAGTAACTCATAGGTCCCCCGTAGGAAATTTGGAAATTAGTATTTTAAGTGAATTAACCTGTAAGTGTTCAAATTAGAAGAACATATTTTTCAGAAAGGAAAAGCTCGACTCGCTCCCTTTGGAGGAAATTGCCG
>NC_089746.1:19182760-19197760 GCF_040412425.1 Macrobrachium rosenbergii
ATTTCGACAGAGCAGGGTGCATTCATTTGGAGAGAGAGAGAGAGAGAGAGAGAGAGAGAGAGAGAGAGAGAGAGAGAGAGAGAGAGAGAGAACGTTTGGTGTCAATGAAAGATGCCGCGTTGGTGTTGAATAGCAATTCCGATAAACCTTGAGCCTAGTGGTGTTCTCAACCCGGGGTGGTTGGTGGGGGGTGGGGAGCTATTGGAAAGAAATGTAGAAATTTGGGGTCTTATTGAGGGTTCGCTTAAGGATATGTAATGCCAGCGGGGGGTTATTTTCTATGACCCTCCATACTGTCAGACATCCTAAGTTTCTTGCAACTTCGATAGCTCATTTTTATTCCCTTAATTATAGGCCTAAAGATACTTGAAAGTCCTTGGCACAGTAATGTCGTTTCTTCTCTTTTTGGAACTAGCCTTCTCTTATTATCCTTGTTTATCCAAATTTGAAGACAAAGAACGTCCATTTTCCCAAAGCAAGGTCGACTGGAATGTGGGATTATGCTCCATGTTCTACAGTGGCTTTACCGTTATGGCAGCACTGGGGAAATCTGAACGGATGTCCAGCTATTGATCATTTGTTTTGTTATGAATGGTTTTAACCCATAAGTTTAGATTAAACAAAGGAGAGACCGGAAATTTTTCTGAAAGGCATTACTGAAAATCTTTTGGCACGTTACTGCACTAACTGTAGACCTGATAAATTCTTTTTGGAATTCTGGTTTTTCAGACATAAATTAATTTTACCACAGGACGTAACTAAAATTTTCTGAAAGGTACTTCTGGAATTGCACTTCTGCATACTCGCTGTAACTTCACGTCTGTTGATTTATTGACTGATTATCTGTCGTGGCTATTTCTGTACCGCAGTGCTTAATTTCCTTGGAGCATTTTCCTTCCAATTTGGTTATGTTGAAGGCTAGGTTCACGTGAAATGTGAATTCATGACTGTTATTGGACGAAAGACTCAGACACACGAATACACACATACCTACATCCTTTTATAAATATGAGAGAGAGAGAGAGAGAGAGAGAGAGAGAGAGAGAGAGAGAGAGAGAGAGAGAGAGAAAGTGTTAACTCTTCATTGCTTGATTCATGTCTCTTGTTCCAAGCATCTCCCATTGGTCGTTCGCTTTCATTGTAATCACGTATTCAAAATGTTTTGACGTCAATAGAAATCGAGCTGCTGAACCCGTCCGTGTTCATTGAAACGTGATCTCGTTTGACTGTTGGCCAAACATGTAAGTATCATGGGAGAGAGAGAAGAGAGAGGGAGAGAGAGAGAGTTGTTGCGGGGGGTGGGGGAATTATTGGGCCTTTGCAAACAATGCTGTGAACGTATTTCCCAGACAGGCGCCGTTCTTGGCTTTGTCACGACAGTAAAGGTCTGTGTTGATTCCCTGAAGATGACGTTCGCCCATTATGTGAGGAAGCGCCTTGTCGATGGCACATCGAGAGAGAGACAGATTGTAAAAGTGTGCTCAGATTGCCACGGCTTTTCTCTCGAGCTTGCAAGAAGAAAAGCTGCCGCTCCGTGTTTGGTCATCGAATGAGAGGTCACCTGGCAAGGCCGGGAAGAGGTTAAGAACGGGTCAAGCTCCAGGGTCAGGTGCTCATATGGACTTACGCCATACTAGGATTGCTTATTCTCTGGGAAGGAGATTAATGCTGCTGAGAGGTGAGGAAACAATAATGGAGGGATTTTCTTCCTCACTCACTCCTGATGACCACACTCGAGAAAATCGTTGTGAGTGATAATAGCATTTTTGCAACGACGATGAAGGCTCGAGGAAAGATAAAAGGATGAGGTTGTTTCTTTTTACAGATCGCAGGTGAAGGTTGAAGGAAGATTGAAGGCGCACATGCACAGATATGGTTGCATAGAGAGAGAGAGAGAGAGAGAGAGAGAGAGAGAGGCGGTATGCTAGTTCTTGATGAAATTTAGCACCTGGTAGAGTTGTATGGTTACTATATAAAACTTGGTTGAAATCATGGAAACCAAAATCTTACGATAGCTTATATTTCTTAAAGTGATAACCATGTTTTTCCAAAATGCTGTAACCTATGCAGCGAATATGATTTGTTTTAGTAGAAATTCTAAGAAAAAATATCTCAAACGACATAAATATAGTTCATCATACTTAGGAAAGATTTTGTCGCCATGTTCGAGCGAGAATGTCTTTCGAAACATGTATCTGTCTCCCGTTGGTTAAATTTGATTTTATTATTCGTGAGAGCGAGGAAGAACCAGACACTTCGGATATTTTGTTATTGTCCCTCTGAATTCAGCATTAGAGCATCTGCTTGCAGTGAATTTTCATGGCTTTTTATCCTCTGCCTGGCGACTGTGAGCCTTTCATTAGCCGCATTGAATTTAAGTATGAAACGTGTTAACTATCTCGTAGCTTACATTAAAACATTACTGTATATGACAGGCGTGATATATTTAATCTGCCTGGTTTGCATAGGTTAAGGTATTTAAATCATCCTGGTCTCTGTAGGTTAGGGTGTGTATTTTAATCTTCCTGGATCGTGTAAGTTAAGGTATGTAGATCAGATTATTTCTGTGAGTCTTATATAAAAGGAATGATTTATTTAAATCTTTCTGGTTTGTGCAGGTTTATTTATGTAGATCAAATTATTTCTATCAGTTTTGATAAAACGAATGATAATTTTAAATCCTCTTGGTTTGTGTAGGTTAATTTATATAGATCAAAATATTAATCTTGGTTTGTGTAGGTTGATTTATGTAGATCAAAATATTAAATCATCTTGGTTTGTGTAGGTTGATTTATGTAGATCAAAGTATTAAATCTTGGTTTGCGTAGGTTTATGTAGACAAAATATTAAATCTTCTTGGTTTGTGTAGGTTAATTTATGTAAATCAAAATATTAAATCTTCTTGGTTTGTGCAGGTTGATTTATGTAGATCAAAATAATTCTGTGAGTTTTGGAATTATATGGAACGGCATGATCCAGACCAGATGGTAAAGATTTCTCATTTTACTATTCGGAACGAGGATTAAGATCTAATTGCTTGTAATGCTGTTCTGATATACTACCTTTTGCTTGTCTAATGTGTTATCAGAGTACTTACCTACGGTAATTAAATTTACAATTGCAGTAACTAGTACTGTTGAAACGGTTATATTACGAGTGACCCTAAAAAAAGACCAAAAGCATATTTTTATTCCTTGACTTGGTGAGACCAAATTTGTTCCCATTTTCATGAGTATTCAGTTGACTTGACTAAGCAACAGTAATGTTCCTCCAGTCTTGAAAAGTTAATATCCGTATATATTTTTTTCAATATACTGATCGGTGCCTTTCTGTCAGTGTATCTCTCTCACTCTCTCCATACCGGTTGTGACCAAGAGAAAGCACCCACTCGCGTACTTGTACGCGAACGCACGAGAATGCGTCTGTTCGTTTATGCTTAAGGAAGCCTTGGTGCACGACTCACTTTTTTACCCCTGGAATATTGCAGCTTCCCTGCAGGTAAGAGAAAGCGCGTAGATTTTGATGTGTGACCGCTAAGAGGCCATAATGGCATCAGGAGTATGATACCATATGCCTGCTATTTTATATATATATATACACACACATAATATATATATATATATATATATATATATATATATATATATATATATATATATATATATATATATATATATATATATATATATATATATATATATATATATATATATATATATATATACATATATATAATGTGTGTATGTCGCACTTGCATATATAAACTGGTAGGCATATGATATCATACTCCTGATGCCATTATGGCTATTAGGGATCACACATTAAATATATAAATATATATATGTGTGTGTGTGTGTGTGTGTGTGTCGTTAGGTAAACTATTTCCATAACCTAAATTCAAATTACTTTTATATTTGTCTTAGCGAATGACATGTTCCACAAATCTGGTTAAGAGTTTTGCTCTTCGTTAAGAAAAAAAAGCTGAACGTATCAAATGACAGCTGCTGTCAAAACAGCGCTTAAAACTCATTTTGACTAAGGATTAGTCAATTCCCGTCATGCCCCTTCGTGCGTAGGGCTGTTGTTTACGTCTTTCACGCGAACCGTAGCCGTAGAAACCGTCCATATGTTTTGTGCATACAAAAAAATAAAAAAAGGTGATCAAAGTACCTAAATGATAGGAGGCTGTTGACACGAGAAAGCGCAAAAAAACAAGTCATTAGGCAGATTGGATATTTGCTTAAGTATCTTCAGCGCCATCTGTTGGTTGGGCGACAAATTCGTCCCCATACATATTACAATGTTTCGTGTAATTTCGCGTTCAGGAATGTGTTATTAACCATGAGCTTAGGGACAGTGGCTGGAAGGTGTCGTTTACAGTAATTGCTTAAATAGCTCTTCCGCTAAAGAGGATATTTTTCATCCAGAGAAACTCTCTATGTGAAACTTGACCTGTCACGAGTTATGTGTTGGGTTTTCACTCGGGGATTCTCATTAACAGAATGACCGTGATGGTAGTTACCTCCAGACCGTGCTGACATTTCGGTTTCATTTATCAGATTAAAGCGTAAATATCCAAATAGATTGTACAGAAAGTGGGTTTCTTTTAAACTTTTTTTGCGCGAATCTTTAGGGTATAGTTGATTATAGAGCGAAGGTTCCAAAATTTAATTCTGTTGCTAGGAAAAAAAGTTCATTCTTTTTTAGTTTTCATGTAATCTGATACTCAGACTTGAAAACTTGCGGTTTGGATTTATTATTGCTACTACTACTACTGCGGTGATTTATTTAATGATTCCAGAATTATTATAGTTATGTCTGGTTACATTGCTCATGAATATTATATATATATATATACATAAATATATAATGTTATTGATAAGAGAATTTTCCCTAACCAGGATTCGAAGCTGGGCCTTACGTTCCAGTACAGTTAGTGATATGACCATATGTGTATGTATGTATGTATATATACATATATATATATATATATAATATATATATATATATATATATATATATATATATATATATATATATATATATATATATATATATATATATATATATTATATATATATATGCACAGTGTATGTATACTGTGTATATATACTATGAGCAGGGTAACCATATATAATGATTCTCTCTCTCTCTCTCTCTCTCTCTCTCTCTCTCTCTCTCTCTCTCTCTCTCTCTCTCTCCCCCTATACATTTGTTCGTTTTTGTCTACCTATTATCAGCCAGTACCGCTTCTCTTATCTGCACTTACAATCTGTCGCTTTCTCCTGTGCTATCTCCCCCCCTCGCCATTTCTTTCTTTGGTGTGAGGCCAACTTTCTCCGGTCAGTTGAGAGAGAGAGAGAGAGAGAGAGAGAGAGAGAGAGAGAGAGGCATGATTAGCTCTTTTTGTGGATAGCATTGACCCTCTCTGCTAGCCAATCGTGGTTGTTGAAATGACGTTGAAAAATCACGCAGGTTTTTTACTTAGAAAAATGAAAATTGATTCCCAATGCCTAGTCCATTAAGGCAAAGTATCTGTAGAGCGATTAAATATCAGGGTTTTTTTTATTATTATTATTCCATTCTCTTCTGACCAGTGATGTCTGTTTTTGCGCAGGGAAAGTTCCTAATTAGTGAACTGGAAAGACTGACTTTTTATGTATATTTTTATTTTAATATTTGTTTTGTTTATTTATTTTTGGTCACGAGACAATCAGTGGTAGAGAATGTTTTGTTCGTCTTCGAAAAAAAAGTTTTTTTTTTTCTTCAAGGTTTCTTAGATGAGATTAATTTCGTTGTTCCATATTTGTTTAGATTATTCATTTACTTTTGATACATATTAGTAAACTTTTTATTATTATTATTATTATTTCGACTACTAAGATTATTATCGTCATCATTAGCGTCATCAGCGTCATTATGTTTATTATTATTGTACCATCCCCTTACAACATCATTACCCAAGACTTAAAAAGATGCAAAAACATTGTTAAAGAAATGAGATATTTGGTATTTCTGAGTTTAGTTTTGTGAACGTGCTGGTTTATCCACGAAAGAAGAAATCGTAACTTGCACTGCGAGTGAGTGTTTCCTCTGGCTGGTTTGTGCTCTATACGCAATTATGTACGTAGATATTTTCGTGTAAAAATGTTTGTGCTCCATACGCAATTATGTACGTAGATATTTTCGTGTAAAAATGTTTGTGCTCCATACGCAATTATGTACGTAGATATTTTCGTGTAAAAATGTTTGTGCTCCATACGCAATTATGTACGTAGATATTTTCGTGTAAAAATGTTTGTGCTCCATACGCAATTATGTACGTAGATATTTTCGTGTAAAAATGTTTGTTCTCCATACGCAATTATGTACGTAGGTATTTTCGTGTAAAAACACGCGCGCTCTCTCTCTCTCTCTCTCTCTCTCTCTCTCTCTCTCTCTCTCTCTATATATATATATATATATATATATATATATTTATATATATATATATATATATATATATATATAGTATATATATATATATATATTATATATATATATATATATCGTTATATATATTATATATAGTATATATATATATATATGTATATATATATATATATATATATATATATATATATATATATATATATATATATATATATATTTGTGTGTGTGCTCGCGCTTTAATACACGCAGAACCACCTACATAAATGTGTATTGAGAAAGGGAGGAAGCCACTAGAGCCTAATGGTTACGGCTATACATCACGTTAATCACGTCTTTTGACTATTACGAACGTAGACTTAGTGCCATTACCTTTCGTGTCGCAAGTCACCATTATCATTTTTGGCGGTTGGAGAAATGGAGGGGGAAGGGAACCGGAGAAAAGAGCAATTGCCGTGGATCAGCAATAATGAGTAGAAAAATAAGTAGTTGCACAAATGATAAGCTAATAAAGAAAGTTAATGAATATGATAATAACGGACTGGAAAGTAATGTTGGATGAGGAATTTGGCAAAACTACAGGTACACTTATTAAGGAAATTAATGGATACGGTACTGTAGGCCTGGAGAATAAAGTCAAATGTTGATTCTGGTAGAACTAAAATTTGCGAAAGGTCGGAATACCTGGAGAAAGATGGAAGTAAAAATCGAAAATGACAAATGTGAATATAAGAAACTGAGACAGCAATTAGAAAGGGAATAGCAAATAAGCAGGGAAGTGAAACGCTCTATATAAAAATATATGACAGTGTAGGATAGTTCCTTATGTACAAAATAATGGAAAAGAAGTTTTTAATAATCGATCTGTTTTGACTGTTTTGCTGCATATATCGCCAACAGTATATAGAAATGTACTGTCTCGTGCAGTCTAATTTTCATATTCGTTAATTTGTTGGGATGGAGGGGGGCGGGCGGAATTGACTCTAAAATTTCGCTAAACTGGGTGTCTTTGGAGAATACAGTAATATTTGATTTTAATTTTAGAGAAATATTGAAATTTACTTACTGAACCTGTCCAGATTCATTAAATTTACTAAGACTTTGTAGTTTATTAAGGGAACTTATCCGGACAGTACAACTTGTTCATGAATTTATGTAGACATTGCATTTATTTATTGAGTTTATCCAGACACTGTAGTTAATTCATTCACTTAACCTTGACAGTGCTATTTTTTAATTAATCCAGAAATTACTGTTTATTAAAGTTACTGAGACATTTCAGCTTACATATTGAATTTAACCCCTCATTGCCCTTCTCTTATTAAATTTGTCCAGGTGTTGTAGCTTCGTTGAATTTATTTAGACATTGAAATTATTTGTGGCTGTATCTAAGGTCTATATTAAAGTTGCAGATTACTGATGGATTTATTCTACTGCTTTATTTATTTATTTTTTCAGCTATTGCGTTTTATCTTTTATTTATCATGTAAAATACTTTTCTTTTTACGCAATTCACTTGTCATAATCGTTGTCAAGATCTGTTTATAGTATACGATTTTTTACACTATCAAGTAAGTCTTCTTAAGTTGATTATTTGTAGATCGAATGGCCAAGATGACCCTCTCTTATTTCATAGTGACATGGACAAAAAAATTTAATTTTGTAGTATGAGTATACTTGCTGAGCTCTCTCTCTCTCTCTCTCTCTCTCTCTCTCTCTCTCTCTCTCTCTCTCTCTCTCTCTCTGCTCAGTCAAGCGTTCTTTTCGTTTACCTCAGTGGGGTGGAAGTGGTCTGTGGTTTACATTGTGTAATGTGTTGCTATATCGGAGATTTCCCTGCTTATAGTTGTCCGTTGTCATGCCAAGATGTTATAAATAAGATGCACCTGATGTTTTATCACCATCATTTTGTATTATGATAATGGGTTAGGTTGCTGTTATTGCTTTTATTTTTCATAATGATAGTAGATATTAGAGTACATCACAGTAACGAGAATGATAGACAAAGTGAACTCCATAATTTTCTTTTATTAAAATTATTATCCTGAAAGTAGCTATTTTTTATTATTGATATTATCAAGAAGGTATCTCACCATAACACGAATGGTAAGTGAAAGAAATGAACTCCATAATAGCCTTCACGTAGCAAACGTCAATTCTTAAAAATACTAAAATGTATATGTTAGAACTTTCGAGAATTCCTCGGCCCTCTTTTTCAACCAGATGATGTGATGGTGACGTGAATATAGTGATGATTCGGCCATGATAATGGTAATAGCCACACTTTCGCTGTTTATCGAAAGCCGCACCGACAGCGCTTGTTGTCAAATCAGCTCATTCGCATGGAAATAATATATTTACCATTACTTCCGCCAGGCTGTCTAGCGTTTGTGTTGTCATTTCTCATCCGTCATATTCTCCTGCGCGGATTAGGGAGGAAGCCCCGTTATTCTCCTCACTTTCGTAACAAATATTCCCCAATTATCGTAATTGCCGTCTTCCTGGGCACCTCGGCTGTTCCCCTCCCCTCCCCCCCCCTTTTTTTTCTTTTATTTACGCGTAACTTGGAGTCAACAGAGCGTTACATTACGTCAAGTTTTTCACCATCTAGAAGATTATCGTTAGGCTATGATTAGTTTAAGGGGATAAAGGTTGTATGAATATTGTATTAGTTTTTTGTGTATATTCTCTCTCTTTCTAATACAAACCCTTTCACATACACGTGCGGGCGCATTTGTATTATAAATATACTTTTAGTAGGCTATATACATATGCATGCATGTTATGCTCTTATACAGATGCATATGCGTACGCAGGGCTTTTTGCTGCAGAACAGGAAAACTGATAGACTTACGGTACTTCTCCAAATGTCGTAGCCGATTGTTTTTGCTGGCTGAAATGAGACGTTCAGCATTGTTCCTCATGATCCACTTTTGTTTTCTGCTAGGCTTTCAAGACGTGGAGAGAGAGAGAGAGAGAGAGAGAGAGAGAGAGAGAGAGAGAGAGAGAGAGAGAGAGAGAGAGAGAGAGAGAGAGTTCTCTACCGTTACATTGAGTGTTTTTATCAATTTACATTATATATATACTGTATATATAATATATATATACACACATATATACATACATTATTGACGAGAGAGAGAGAGAGAGAGAGAGAGAGAGAGAGTTCTCTGTAGTTATTTGAGCGTTTTTTACCTATTTATTGATATTGAATATATTAAAAATTGACGAGAGAGAGAGAGAGAGAGAGAGAGAGAGAGAGAGAGAGAGAGAGAGAGAGAGAGAGAGAGCAGGTGTCATGCTAGTCGTGGATTGGCAAGGACTCTTGTGAAGCGAGGAGCGACCCGATCCAACCTTTGTTCCGGCGTTGGCGACCTCTTCGACCACCGACCAAGACCAACTTTTCGTGTTGTTTCTTTTTCAGCTCGGAGGTTCGTGTCACCCGAGTGACGTTTGTCTCATGACACCGCCCTTGCTTCAAAATACCATAATGGTACGGTTGTCATTGCGATAAGAAGCCCTCAGTTATTTTGTTTGTTCATTATTTCAATCTTCCGCGGGGAGTTATTTCAAGTCTGTTTTGTTTGCTACATATTTTTTGTAACTAGTTTTGTGTGTTTTCAAATGTCTTGTGATTAATATTATGCGTTTTGACATACTTTCAGCTAATTGTATGTCTTTTCAGATAATACCTCATTTTATGCGTTTTCAGGTATCTTGTAACTAGTTTTATGCCTTGTCAGATATCTTGTAACTAATTTTATTTGTTTTCAGATATCTTAAAGTGATGGAATAGAATAATTTTGTCCTTTATGTTAATATTTATTCCGAAGAAGATTAGATTTTATCCTAATTGATCTGCAGGTTTTGACTGAATAAAATGAAATTGTCGATAAGTTTCCTCTTATCATCTTCCCCATTATTTTTGTCCACATAATTAGATTTATGATCATCATTATCTTCATCACAACCCTTGTTATTATTGTTATTATTACGATAATTAATGCCAGTTTTGCAGTCACCTTTTTCTACCCAAGTCGAGTTTCATCGGGCGAACAAAATTATTTTTGAAAGACACCCCAAATTATTCTGCAAAGCACGCATGTCATAACGTTGTTACTTAGAGTTTTTACATATTATTAGTTTTCATTTTTTAGCAGCGAATTTACTCTTTTTCTTTTCTTATACGCATTCAATGAATCTGTATCATATTTTGTTCAGTGATGCATCTCTAATTCACGGAATTTCTGAGGCGTTCGTGAGTTTCTTTACTGTCTCGAGTGTTCAGTAAGTCGTACTTGCTTTTCATTTGTTTTTTGTCTCTCTCTCTCTCTCTCTCTCTCTCTCTCTCTCTCTCTCTCTCTCAGTTGTTAGATATTTTCCGCACGTAAATATTCGCTGCAATCCGTCTGAATAAATTGTAAATTTTCAGCCGTACACAAGGTCATCATTCCTCTCAGCTGGGCCGTTCTCTCATTTATATTCCAGCTTCCGATGCAGATTTCTGTGTGCAGTTCAGCAGACCTTGAGACTCTCTCTCTCTCTCTCTCTCTCTCTCTCTCTCTCACTCACACACACACACACACACACACACACACATACACATACACATTGAAAAAAATTGGACCAGAGAAATTTTAACTTCGTAAAAGTAGGAATTTTCTACTATCGTTAAACATTTAAGTTTTCTTTGCTCTTTTTAGTTTTGATTTTCCTTTGCAAGCATCATTTGATAGTAAAATGGTCTTGGTTGTCATCTACAACTAACTTGAATATCAAACGCAATACACTCCCAAACCTAAGGTATGCACATATACATATGTATGTAACGTACTCAATTATGCAAATATTTATTGTATATATAAATTCTTGCACTTTTATCATCGATTCCAAACATATCCGAGTGGCGATTCCTGTCTGCGAATTTTGAAGCATACTAGAAATAAAGATAATGACAGTTTGATGTATGTAATAGACTGTCATCACAAAATTATAGTAACTGACTAGCTATATGTATGTGATTTCGACGGCAAAAGAACCGGAGATGATCTGCGCATGCGTTACCGCTATTTTGCTGACCACGTTAATGATATGTCATTATGCTCTTAGGTTACCGAATAGAAACAATATTAGCAATTCTCGAAGGACTTTTGAGGCCGACAAGAATCATTACTTTCTGTTGATAGCTTGCGGCTTGGTCTGGTTCAGAGGTGGCAAGGGGTGGTAGAGGAGATGGGGTGGGGGTTGTTGTTGGTTTAAAGAGCCGAAGATGAGACGTTTGGGTTACTGTCTAATTTAGTAATAGAATCGGACTTACCGATGAATGTGACGTAAAATTCTTTGGATATTTAAACGTTAATAATTAATTTGTTGCCGACATATGGATGATTTCTGATGGATAAATAGAAGACAGTTTTGTATTATGGAAGCAGAGTGTTGTGAACTGACGTTAATTCTGGAAGAGAGAGAGAGAGAGAGAGAGAGTTAAAGGGAAAGTTATGAGGTTTGGAGCAATGTTTTGACCATTTTCGGTCTCTGTTTAATATAGTTGAACATAGTCGCAGTGAATAAAATTTTACTTCGATTATTTAAAGAACCTGTTTGAAAGAAGAGGACGAAGAAGCAGCGGAGAAAGCAATGAATAATATATCAAATTCTTTGAAAGTAAGTTAGTGTCTGTAGCATCAGGTTTCTGACACGGGGAATCAACATGCATAAGTTTCAGGGGAAGTAAGACTTTCCAGACTGGTGACTGAAGCCAGACTGAACGTTGAAATTAGAATTAGGGCAACATATGCATCTGACGAAGCATGAAGTTTGTATTCAATTCGAGGGTGGAATTTTGTAAAAGATATTTTTATCGAATTTCTTTCATAAAGAAAGACGTATATGCATAGTGTGAGTTCAGTGTAATATATATGTATATTCAGTATATATATATATATATATATATATATGTGTATATAATATATATATATATATATATATATATATATATATATATATATATATATATATGATATATACACACACAGTTGTATATATATAAATAATGTTTTATATATATATATTATTTATATGTGTGTGTATATGTATGTAATATACTGATATGTGCTTGTATATGAGAGATAGAGAGAGAGAGGCAAAAATGCTTAAATGACTTGCGCATGCGCTGAACAGGGCAGGGGAAACCGACATGCTTTGTAAACATTGTCTCAGCGTGAGAGAAATTTTCTTGCGGCAAGCTGTTTTCAGAATTTTTTGACAACGCTGACAGGAAACATAATTTTATGTCTTCCTGACAAGTGATGTGAAAATGAGAGAGATAAAAGACAATCATGACAAAAAAGAACAAAGATATTAAATTAATCAGGAGGAATGTTTTGAAAAATCCTTGAGGCAATTTTGCGGTAAAGTGAAATCTAGTAGGAAAAAGGAAGACTCAGAAATAAGATTAATGATGGAAGATCGTAATAACGGTTTTACTAGACAATTAAGATGAAAATGAAGCTCAGCAAAACATAGGAACGACATATCTGTGGTTTAACCAGGGAATGAGATTATTTAAAAAGGAAAAGATAGATATGTTATAACAAAACAATTTTGTCAAGTCAGATTTTCTATAAGGAAGAGTCATTTTGACGATCGATTGATTTTTTCTATTTAGAGAAATCATTAATATGAAACGAGGATAATTGTTTACGATATAACTTAGCGTAGATACTCACAAACACTCACATACATACTCTATACTATACACACACACACACACACATTATATATATATATATATATATATATATATATATATATATATATATATATATATATATATATATATGTGTATGTATGTTGTAAGTAATTCAAAGAAACCCCAATATTCTAATAGATTAAATAAATCTAGTATGTATGTATGTGTATATATATATATATATATATATATATATATATTATATATATATATAAACCAAATAATTCCAAAAGAAACCCAAATATTCTAATAGATAAAATAAATCCAGTATGTATATTATATATATTTAGTATATATATATATATTATATTTATATATATATATATATATATATATATATATATATATATATATATATACATACATATATATATATAATCCAAAGAAACCCAATATTTTAATGAATAAAAATGCCAAATGAGACACCAGCTTGTTGACATAAAAGCTTTCATTGAAGTAAATAATAGTCATCAAAAAATTCTGTGAACTTCATATATAAGAATATAAACGTCAGATAAAAGTACTCCTTCAGCAAAGGCGGCAGTGACACAGCCGGAGATCGAGAGCCGGCTCGAAGGTCGAGCAGAGGACGTCAATCAAGGAAGTGATGAAGAAATGACATATTGAAGATGACTTCAAGAGACGACGTTCCGCCATTGCTGGACTTCCCTGGTATTGGGTTGGGAATTTATTATTATTATTATTATTATTATTATTATTATTATTATTATTATTATTATTATTATTAAATAGAATGTTTTGTATTTTATTTCCGAATGGTTTGTCTGTACTTTTGATCTCAGTAGTACTATTATATATATGTTCTCCACAGTTGAAAAACATATCTGTAGCTGAAGTTGGGTTAAACATGCTGATTATACATACACTCATATATATATATTATATATACACACACACACACACACACATATATATATATATATATATATATATATATATACAAACATTCGTTATAAGATATCTAATTATATTATATTATAAATTATATTATATATTATAAATATATATATATATATATATATATATATATACATATATAAATATATATATATATATACATAAATTAACACGTGCGTATGTTGTGTTGAAAAGAGTAATATATATTTTCTGGAACACCCTAAACTCAATAGTCCATTAAAGACTCTCTTGCCATAAGGAAATTATAAAGTTCGTTAATCACAGGGATTAGAGAAACGTGAATGATACGTTCAGATCGGCGAGACGACGTAATTGAAGAAAACCGTAAATTAATCTTGCTGAAGGAATGTTTATAATACGGGGTAATGATACACGCTACGCGTTTTTGTTACGCCGAAACGACTTCGGGATGTTACGTTACGGAAGGCGGGAGATTGTAATTGACTTTCATTGGTTTTATATTGTGTAGAGATTATGGAGATGAAGTTTATCGTGTTTATTGGAGAATAAGTTTATAGTTGCTCGTTCCTGTTGTATGTTTTATGAATTTGATGGTGAGCCTTTTCCGATATGAAGGAAATTTGTTGTTATATAAGTTTCTCCGCCCAATTAACTGATGTGCGTTTATATGTAGAATGACTAATGTTTATTTTTTGCGGCGAATCATTGTATTCAGTCTTTTTATTAAGCCCATATTCATGTTTTTTTTTTATTTAACTAGCTTTTGTTTGCGTGGAGATGAACGTTATTGGTGCTGATTTGTTTTTGGTGCTGATTTGTTTTGAAATTGCTTTATATAAGTGATCATTATCCTTTTTTCTGTTCATTAGTTTTGATTATGCAGAAATATTTTGGTTAGTCGGTCGCTTCGGAGAAGCAAG
>NC_089746.1:19202760-19212760 GCF_040412425.1 Macrobrachium rosenbergii
ACGAAATTTTAGTGTTGTATTTTTGCGGATTATTATTATTATTATTATTATTATTATTATTATTATTATTATTATTATTATTATTATTATTATTGGAGAAACAAATCCACAGTTACGTAACTGTACAAAAATATTTAAAAATAGAACTGTACAGAGAGCTCTCGAGATTCTTTTCGAAAAGGGGAGTCGTACAGATTTATTTTTAAATATATTTGTACATAACCTTGGGTTTGTTTCTGCATTTTAAAACTCATGCTACTATGATTATCTTTTATGTATCTTTAATATCGGTTAGTCCTTCAAATGGCTTTAACACAAGTAAAGACCACCTGTCATAATTTTGATTAGTAAACCACATAAAATCAAGCGAATTTCCTTGGATCACATTATGGATGCGGTTATTATTATTATTATTATTATTATTATTATTATTATTATTATTATTATTATTATTATTATTATTCTGTTGTCGTTGTTTGATAAGTTTTTGTACAATATGCACATAGCAGAAGTACTTCAGATATTACTAATGACTACCTGGAGGATGGCCTCAAGATGGCGTCAGTTCCCATGGGAACAGAACTTTGAGCAGAGACAGAGAAAAAAAGAAAAGTTATCGAGGAAACCGCCGTTCGTGTTTAACATCTTTATGACTAAAAAAAAAAAAAACTTTTGAGGATTTTCTCATCCGAAGGAAGATGTTTAAAGGACCATGGCTCCTTTTGAAGGACTTCTCATAGGATCAAATTACAGATAGCTCCGGCAGCAGAATAAATTAAGTCTCTCTCTCTCTCTCTCTCTCTCTCTCTCTCTCTCTCTCTCTCTCTCTCTCTCTCTCTCTCTCTCTCCATGTCTTGAAAGCCTTAGCAAAGTGGATCCAGAGGAACAATGTTGACTGTTTTATCTCAACCAGCAAAAAAATCATCTCTCTCTCTCTCTCTCTCTCTCTCTCTCTCTCTCTCTCTCTCTCTCTCTCTCTCTCTCTCTCAAATGTTTCTTAGTTTCGTGTTTATACATATGTATTGAAAATCATATTGTTTGTCACCTTGGAGATATGAAACAGACCTTATTGTGACAAAGTTGAATTTATAATTCAGATATTACTAATGACTTCATTCGTTCAAAAGAAAGAACTAAATAAAAGGGAAGGAAAAACTCCAATAGGAATGCACAGCCGCGCATGCGCACTAAAATTCCACCACCTGCTGGTAAGATGTTTGACGTTCGTGACCACGATAATGCAAACGACTGGAATAAAACAAGAGGAATCATGGATAACCTATTCGAAACACATACCCCTTCTCTCCCCCCCCCCCGACCGTCTCCTCCCACCACCCCTTGCCCTTTTGCCAAAAGGGGAAACGGAAGATTTGTGCATCCTTCTTTTTATACACCTGCGTGAGCTGCTTTGGACTGGTGTATGGCGCACGAAAATAGCATTAACCCTCCTTGTAAAAAGGTGAGAAAGAAAAATGTCATGTAAAATCCCCCACGAGGAAAACTTTTTTTTTTTCTTCCTTTAAACCCCAAAAAAAAAAAGTTTATTATGTAAATATCTCCGCTTGTGACGGTGATGATCACCGCCCGCCATTTTGTGTAAGGTCAGAGGGTCATGTTTATAAGTCAAGGGAACACCGAAACGCCTTTGAAAATGTCATTGAGTGTAGAGACGCTTTTGAAAAAATAAGGAGAAAAAAAAAAAGGACGCTTTTGACGATGAAGATATTAAAGTCCCTGTGGTAAAAGGTCACATTAGGATTGGCTCAGATGAATATAAGGAAAATATGGATGGGTGAAGAGGAATCACCAGGAGGAGGAATCTGAGGGGTAGAGGAAAATTGATTGACTGATTGTTTATGTTATCTGGCGTGGTAACGACTTTGATAGCTCTTTTTTTTTTTTTTTAGTAAAACAGTTTATGACAAAGTCAAAGCGTAAACTTCAAGGAAACATTCACTCATTCCGTACGTATTTTATAAATGCTTCATCACTCTGAGTTCCTCAGATTATAAAAGTGTGAAGAGAAGAAAAGGAAAGGAAGGAAAGTACCAAGGGGAGGGTAAGGAGGTGGCAGAGGGTAAGGGGAGAGGGAAGTGAAAGTTATCAGTGAAATTAAGACATCAAAGAAAACCTGGTGAATATTTCAAGATAATTTTAGGTGCTGTGTTGGTGACGACCCACGATGCTGTTGATGTGTGAGTGAAGAGGTTGAAGAAGGGAGCAGAAGGGAATATTTGGAGGGAAAGGAATTGGAAAATGCATCGTAAAAGAGAGATGTCTTGATATACGTTGTGAATCTGGGAAAGGGGAATCGACAATGTGGATTTATAATTTTTAGCGTTTTCTGGGGACGTACAGTTGATTTAGAATGGATAAAAAAAAAAGTAAAAAATTCATATAATGCTGTATGAAACTTTCAGCCACGGCCCTTGGAGCTCTTAGCCGCAGCCCATGGAACTCAGCCACGGCCAATGAAACTCAGCCACGGTCCTGGGGTGGCCTGTGTTGTTGATACCTATAGCGGTGCCAGATGTACGATTACGACTAACTTTAACCGTAAATAAAATTAAAAAACTACTGAGGCTAGAGGGCTGCAATTTGGTATGTTTGATGATCAGAGGCTTGATGATCAACATACCAGTTTGCAGCCCTCTGACCTCAGTAGTTTTTGAGATCTGAGGGCGGACGGACAGACAAAGACGGCACAATAGTTTTCTTTTACAGAAAACTAAAAGCGTACGAATGGAAACAAAAAATGAATCGAAGGTGAAAGATGTACATTTCCTCAAATACCAGAGTAAACAAAAGGGCCTAAACCACTGAAGTAAATGAGTATGGTAGAGAAACTTTCTTAAACAAAAAATAAATTATTTAGATAAAAAAGTTTTTGCCATAAGATCAAGCAAACACAGCAGTAATATTTCCATTTGTTAGGCGACTATGTTGCCGCGAAAGTTATGCTCACTTGCATTTGTTTGTTTGCCTTTTTTCATTCTTTGGACGACGATTAGGTTAACTTGAAATGTAGTAACTCTTCATTTTGAAGCAAAGTCTTGTTATTTTTAAAAGCAATCGAAATTATTCCGCAAATGAGAAACCAGTTTTTTATTCATAAATGTATACATAAATGTATACATGTAATCATTAGTACTATGCATATATATATTTTATATATATATATATATAATATATAATATATTGTATATTATATATACATATATATATATATACACACATTTTTATAATCATAATTTTATCCATGCTCACGTTCAATAATATAAACTCAAGAGTGTTTATTCACCATTTCGGATCACTATCAGAAATAAATCCTTTCATAATGAATCCATTGTGATTTAAAATTGCCCCCAGGTAATAATAGAAAGAGGCTTCTTATCATGATAATAGAAGAAAACAACTATGACGCAATAATGCCTTGAGTATTTTTCTGTGAATAGTTAATCTGCTCATCCTTTTTATTACACTTGAAGCAAATGACATGCATTATTTTTATTTGGATGCATTTGTGACCTCATCAGTTTTCTGTTCTGAATTGATTTCTGTATATTTTATTCCTGTAGTTTTCTCTTTTGAAATGATTTATGTATAATTTTTTGTCATTAAATCTAGAATAATTTTACAGAAAAGATTTTTAATTATTTTAGTTATTATTCATTCAGCCTTATATTTAATTTTTCGGCTTGTTTGTATATTTACATCTTTCTACATAAATCTTTCTAAACGCACGTAAATCTTGATATATATATATATATATATATATATATATATATATATATATATATATATATATATATATATATATATATATATAAATAGTCATATATATATATATATATATATATATATATATATATATTATATATATATATATTATATATATATATAAATATATATGTATTTATTATATATATATATATATGTATATTTTATGTATATATATATGTATATAATTATATTCATTAAAGCAGGTTTAAGTATGTCATGAATGGATGTCAAGAATGTATGAGACGTATTAACGTTATATTTACATCACGACGATGACCTTTACCTCCAGTGCTTTACCCCTTCCCCCCTCCAAAGAAAGGTCATGCAAAGTCGTGAAAGGGGAATGCTGCATCTTTAGGTCATTGTGAGATAAAGGGTGATGGCGTCGATGATGCTTCTGATAGGCAGTTTCATCTGATGAGTCCATTGTGATTTTTAAATATTAATGGGTGAAGGCCAAACCGAATGAGAATTAGTGGGGAACTATGCTTCGGATGGGAATTTAATGGCAGTTGTGATGATTTCGATAAAATTGAAGAATAAGAGGAAAAATACTGTTGAATTCCATTTTTAACAAGTGTCAAATGAACTTCCATTTATTAACAGAGTCAGATGAATTCCATTTTTATAACATTGTCAGATGAATTTAGTTTTTTAGCAGTGTCATATGAATTCCATCTTGGTACAGTGTCAAATTAATTTTAATTTTTTGAGTGTCAGGTGAAGTCCATTTTTTAACAGCAAGAAGAAATTAAATTTTTAACAGTGTCAGATGAATTCCATTTTTTAAGTGTCAGATAAACCCTTTTATAACGATGTTAGTTGAATTCCAATTTTTAACATTGTCAGATGGGTTCCATTTTTTAATCTATAGCCCCCAGTCAAAATATGGCTCTGTGAAGGTAGAACAGACTGAAAACAAAATAATGTTCTTTGAGTCCAGGCAGATTTTGCTTATCCCGTATAAGCGGAAGTAAACAGGGAATTGCAGAAGCAATACGTGAGATGGAAGAAAGAACTTCCGACTTCTTACTTTAACACAGTTCAGTTGTTTTATTTCTAATTTGACTCTTGAAATATTTCATTTCCTTTTACTTCCTGACAGATCAGTTTCCCCCTTTACTACTTTTACAGTAAGGTTACGCAGGTCGTTCGAGGTTTGTTTTTCATCTTCTCCATTGTTCCTTCGTTTACCCAACTCACTGCGGCCATTCTTCCTTTGGACAAAGTTCAGTTGAAATGAATGAATGCCAGAGAAGAAAAGGAAATGGACGGTTGAAAATTTTAGTAAATGACTACAAATTACATTTTTATTTTTTGTTTTCGAATATGGTATTTAATTGAACGCGCTGGAATCTAGAAATAATAAATAACAAAAATGTACTCCGCAAGGGTTGTTATGATATTGTTTAGACAAGCAGAGAAAATTGGAGACATAGTGGCATTATTGGTGCTGTAGCCAGTTAGCAGTCGGGTATAAAAAAGGAACAATTGAAAGGGCGAGTTGCACAGGATGTCGTAAAAAGAGAAATAATCTAGTGTTTATGAAACTGAAAACAGCATGTTTGCTTTGAGGCGTATTGTGTTATTAATATTTTCAGAGATGTGTTTTGTCGTACAATAAAAAAAATCGACACTAATAACAATTTAACTGGATGACGGTACCAGTTTGAGCTTGTCATTGTTGCTGTCTTTGTGTTATGCTTTTGTTCACCATAAAAGGAAACGGACACATATATTTGCGTCTTACGATCATGTAATGTTTCTTGCGTTTGCTATAATTATGAGACTTGTTTTCAGTTTCCCCTTACGTGTTTCCCCTTACGTCTCTGAACTTTTACCTCATAAATATAGATTTCGTTCATTTATCGAGAGTTAAACTTCTCTGTACTTTAGAAATTCACGAGTTATATAGAATGATTCGCAATTTTATTCAGCTGACGGTTAATCAAAGTTATGCTCATGAGCAAGAAAATTGAAGGAAAGATGAATGTGGTGTTAAATAGAACACAGTTTAGAGGGAACTGTGATGTGGCCGCTGGAGAGTGACAGACAAAACGCAAATTCTCTCTCTCTCTCTCTCTCTCTCTCTCTCTCTCTCTCTCTCTCTCTCTCTCTCTCTCTTGTGAAGTTGAAGTTGCAGGCAGATATAAAGCAAAATGTAATTCAGCTGTAACCTCTCTCTCTCTCTCTCTCTCTCTCTCTCTCTCTCTCTCTCTCTCTCTCTCTCTCTCTCTCTCTCTCTCAGTTGAATTTGAAGTTGCAGGAAGATATAAAGGAAAATGTAATTCAGCTGTAACCTCTCTCTCTCTCTCTCTCTCTCTCTCTCTCTCTCTCTCTCTCTCAGTTGAATTTGAAGTTGCAGGAAGATATAAAGGAAAATGTAATTCAGCTGTAACCTCTCTCTCTCTCTCTCTCTCTCTCTCTCTCTCTCTCTCTCTCTCTCTCTCTCTCTCAGTTTGAAGTTGCAGGAAGATATAAAGGAAAATGTAATTCAGCTGTAACCTCTCTCTCTCTCTCTCTCTCTCTCTCTCTCTCTCTCTCTCTCTCTCTCTCTCTCTCAGAGGCAGGCAGATATAAAGCAAAATATAATTTAACTGGGCATTCTCTCTCTCTCTCTCTCTCTCTCTCTCTCTCTCTCTCTCTCTCTCTCTCTCTCTTGTGAAGTTGAAGTTGCAGGCAGATATAAAGCAAAATGTAATTCAGCTGTAACCTCTCTCTCTCTCTCTCTCTCTCTCTCTCTCTCTCTCTCTCTCTCTCTCTCTCTCTCTCAGTTGAATTTGAAGTTGCAGGAAGATATAAAGGAAAATGTAATTCAGCTGTAACCTCTCTCTCTCTCTCTCTCTCTCTCTCTCTCTCTCTCTCTCTCTCTCTCTCTCTCTCTCTCTCTCTCTCAAGTTGCAGGCAGATATAAAGCAAAATATAATTTAACTGGGCATTCTCTCTCTCTCTCTCTCTCTCTCTCTCTCTCTCTCTCTCTCTCTCTCTCTCTCTCTCTCTCTCTCAGTATCCAGCATTACTTGCCTGAATGTCTCGCCAATGTATAGCTCTTTCGGTGATTTATGTGCAACAGGCAAGCAATGAAGTGTAACGTATACAAGTGTGCAGCAGACAGTGAACTTGACTATGCGGTTCTCTTCGCCTCTTTGTCAAAGAATCTTGATGGGTTTTTATCTTCTAAAATTGTCTTTGCTGTGCTCTGGAGGTATCATCATTTTGACTTTTCGTTTGTTAAATGAAATTAACCAAATCTATGTCAGTTATTTGATTGTCGATACTTGCAATGGTAATTGGGTTCCATGTTTGTGTAATTTTATTTTGTATCAATTTTTGTACAGTAAGGAACTATCATCTGAACACTTTATTACCTTTTGTAAACTTTTTATTCTTGTTTAATAAATGATGATGGTAATATAAAGAGAATGTTGTGTTAATATTCTTATTACTGTTAAGTCTTCCCAACCCTCTGAAAAACTGCTGTGTATTATGGCAACAGTTTAAATAATATATTATCCAAACGAACATATTTCTGAAAAAACACACACACACGCCCAACGAACGTATTTCTGAACAAATAAAACTCACACCAAACGAACAATTTCTGAACAAATAAAACACACAAAAATCGAACATATTTCTGAACAAATAAAACAAATCAAACGAACATATTTCTGAATAAATAAAAAAACATTCTCATCAAGCGAACATATTTCTGAACAAATAAAACTCACACCAAACGAACATATTTCTGAACAGATAAAGAAAAACACACAACAAAAGAATATTTTTCTGCACAAATAAAGAAAAACACACAACAAACGAACATATTTCTGAACAAATAAAAACACTCACACGCACACATACACACGCCAAACTATCATATTTCTGAAAAAATAAACAAACACACGTAACTGTCCATGTCTTCGACATCACTTGGCACATAAAACAAGAGCGAACTTATGTTTACTTGGGAGAAAACGCCGTGTTTACTTTTTTATTGTCTTTTTCCATCATTTGTTTATACTTAAAAACAAGCTCTTTCGGTATATGTGTCAGAACGGCGGTTTACCTTAGTGAGACTCCAGCCCTTTTATCCGTTACTGGTCTTTACTGAGGCTGCAACGCGGTCAGTCTCTCGTGTGGTCTGTGTTGTCGAGAAATTTGGGAGAGGGTTTTTTTTGTATAGTTACTGTTTTTGTTGTTGCTGATTATCTTTTTTATGATTTCTTATTAATTCTGTTTTCTTTTTTTAATTGTTCGTGATGTCTATTTTGTGCGTTTGTGTTTCTGTTGGTTTTCCATGTTTTTTTTTTAATTATGTACTGCTTCTTGTCCTTGTTTTTTTTCTTTTTTAATATGTTTTCCAGAATTCATTTTATTTTTTGTTTTATGTACATTTAATATTAAACTGATTTTTATTCAGGTGTTATTTCCTATTCCTGTTCTTATGATTTTTAGCATTCTCCCCGCCTTACTCCTCAGTGAAGTAGCATTGAATTTTAGACCCTCATTTGTACAAGTAACTGTATGCATAGTATTTTAGCCTTATTATAATGAATACATAATATACATACATACATACATACATACATACATACATATATATTTAATTTCTTTATTTGTTTTTTATTAGTTAGTTTTATTTTGGTAATTTCTCTTATTTCATATAATTTATTGTCGGAGTTATTATCGATACTTTGTATTTGTTACTGTTCTCCATCCACAGTTCCATTCCTCCTGTTCCTTTGTCATACATGACCTTCATAAGACGTCATCCATACGGAGCCAGTCATGAAAAATCACAATTGCACAGCAGCGTTTGAGTCGAAATCCTAAAACGTCATTTCGAGTTATTACACCATACTCAAAATGAAACTGTCGCCATGAAGGTTTCATCTTATTAGAAGGCTGTCAGCTGTAAATAGCTTTTAAAATTGTATGTACATCTCAATGTATTTCATTTCTTTTATGTATAGAAATCTGTGTTTCTACACATAATATTGGCTGGCGCTCTCTCTCTCTCTCTCTCTCTCTCTCTCTCTCTCTCTCTCTCTCTCTCTCTCTCTCTCTCTCTCTCTCTCAGATTTCCTCCATGAATTATGAGTAATGAATAGGCTCAGTTGTGTGTGTGTGTTAAAATTATTATAAAGGATGGGGCAGCTGGTAGATATATAAATATATGGCCGATTCATTCTTATAAATTTCGTAAACATTAAGCATTTTGACCTACATGTATCCTGCTATTCGACCAAGGTCTTTCATGCTTCACCGTACTCGCAGGTTACCGAAACTGGTTCCTGCCACTGAATCGTTGCAGGTAGACGCATAGAGAGGCGCATAGAAAATGCGCCCCTCTCTCTCTCTCTCTCTCTCTCTGAGACCGCATATTGGAGAACCTAACAGTAAATAAATGCTGCACGCTCTCTCTCTCTCTCTCTCTCTCTCTCTCTCTCTCTCTCTCTCTCTCTCTCTCTCTCTACTGAAACCGCATATTTGAGGGACCTAACAGTAAATAAGATTTTGCACCCCTCTCTCTCTCTCTCTCTCTCTCTCTCTCTCTCTCTCTCTCTCTCTCTCTCTCTCTCTCTCTCTCTGAAACCGCATATTTGAGGGACCTAACAGTAAATAAGATTTTGCACCTCTCTCTCTCTCTCTCTCTCTCTCTCTCTCTCTCTCTCTCTCTCTCTCTCTCTCTCTCTCTCTGAGACACAGATACACACACATTTAATTGCTGCTTATAAAAAAAAAATAGTCCAGCTGACGTAAGACACCGTTACTCTTATATGGAAGCTCGCGTAATACCTTGGCACCTAACCTCTTGGGGGTTCGTAATATATTCCAGTAACCGTATTACCCAAGGTAGAGAATTACCGCACCCCACCAGTCGGAATCGCGAAACAAAACACCGACAAAACGGAGGGTTTTATGAATTTCAAAGGCGATAGTTTTACTTTTGCCTTCCGAAACAAGGGTCGAACCGAGCTGGGAAGCTTAATGATAGAGGTGAGTGATGTACGATAAGGGTTGGAAAAAAAGAGAAAAAGACACCGCGCCACCGTTTATGCAAGTGAGGTGGGCGGAGCTCTACCCTCAGGAAACTTTCACTGAGGGAGCCATGTCTTTTTTGGATTTTTCTTTTTAGTTTTTTCTTTATTGTCGCACAGTGAATTCCAGTTGGCGTGTTGTTATAGTAAGTTTAGGCGGGGTTGTTTTTTTA
>NC_089746.1:19227760-19255260 GCF_040412425.1 Macrobrachium rosenbergii
AGGGAGAAAGAATCTTGTGTACACAGCACCTAAAAAAAAAAAAAAAACTGAAAGACTGCGGTGGTAAACAAACCATTGAGAGCTGCAGAAAAGAAGTCGCAGCTGCTCCTCTTAAGAAAAAGAAAGACGATTGTGATTGATGCGTTACTCTTTCCTGTTGGGTTGGCGTTTCCGTTTTCTTGCCAAAGCAGTTTCTCCCCTTTCCGTGAAAAGGAGGGAGAGTGCTGTGAAAAGCCGGATTGAGAAACATTTGATTTACGTCTTTTCCAACGACTGAAGAGAAACAAATTTGAATTTCTTTTACTGTAGTTTCATATGACAGATCGTTATGCGCCATGTTAAATTTTCTGTTTCGTGAGGTACGGAAGATTTACTATTGTGCTCTCCGTCACGTCTTACAAATCTCTCTCCCTCTCTCTCTCTCTCTCTCTTACACACACACATTTTTGTACATTGTTATGGCTCATTGATGGTAAAGCAGGAAGGAGATAACATAATAAACCAGAACTGGAAATCTCTCTCTCTCTCTCTCTCTCTCTCTCTCTCTCTCTCTCTCTCTCTCTCTCTCTCTCTCTCTTTTACACACACATTTTTGTGCATTGTTATGGCTCATTGATGGTAAAGCAGGAAGGAGATAACATAATAAACCAGAACTGGACTCTCTCTCTCTCTCTCTCTCTCTCTCTCTCTCTCTCTCTCTCTCTCTCTCTCTCTCGTAATCATTTACGTTGTTATAGGTCAGTGACGAACGGAAAACAAGGCAGAAAAAAATTAACCCAGCGTCACGGGCATTCATGAACACTCCTAAAGACGTTGAGAGATTTTTTCTCCTAATTCGGAAACCTCAGCATTAGATTAAGAGAGAGTTTTCATAGTAAGGTCTGGCAACCTTGTCTTTTTCTTTCTCTGGAGTCGTACGTCGTGCTGAGACGTCTGGTGTGTGTGTGTGTG
The DNA here is from genome assembly GCF_040412425.1 of Macrobrachium rosenbergii. NCBI lineage: Eukaryota > Metazoa > Arthropoda > Malacostraca > Decapoda > Palaemonidae > Macrobrachium > Macrobrachium rosenbergii. Next base: position 19,228,712 of record NC_089746.1, read on the forward strand.
TGTGTGTGTGTGTGTGTGTGTGTGCGATCTTGTGCATTTTATCGCTAGTCTTTCCTAGGCAAGACAGGAAGGTCGTGAACTCTCAGACAGTGTTCCTAAGTATTTCTCGGTGTCGCGATGTCAGATAGTAGAGTTTGTCTGTTAGTCTGTTTGCGAAGTCTCTCTCTCTCTCTCTCTCTCTCTCTCTCTCTCTCTCTCTCTCTCTCTCTCTCTCTGAGGCTATTCTCCCCCTCCCCAAAGGGTGAAACCGTTCATCAGATATTTCAGTAGGTAATGTATCTCTCTTTCTCTTTTTCTCTGTGAGGTAATTCTCACCCCAGTGGAGTGAAACCATTCATCAGATATTTCATTAGATAATATATTCTCTCTCTCTGGTAATTCTCACACCAGTGGGGTGAAACCATTCATCAGATATTTGGCTAGATAATATATTTGTCTCTCTCTCTCTCTCTCTCTCTCTCTCTCTCTCTCTCTCTCTCTCTCTCTCTCTCTCTCTCTCTCTCTCTCTCTCTCTATATATATATATATATATATATATATATATATATATATATATATATATATATATATATATATATATATATATATATATATATATATATTCACATGAACGTGTAGTACGCTCGTTCACAGCTGTAAGTACACTATTTAAAGGAAAGTCACTGCCAGCGGCAAATATTTTACTGATGCATTTATGTACCGCACATAATTCTCCTTCTTTCTTTCCTTCTCTCTCTCTTTCTCTTCCCCCCAAACTTGGAGAGAGAAAGTCTTCAAGAAACGCGAGTCTTCTTCTTCCCGGGATCTCCTCTTTCTCTTGCTCTTCAAATCATTTCCATAATCATGCGGCTTTCTCCTCTCATTAACTTGGTCTTCGCTGGTACTTTTGCTCATTCGTCGCTCATGTTGGAGTTTCACATTCTGATTTCATCTAGTAATTTTTTTATTTGCTCCTTAATAAGGGTAATGCTGAGATTGATAATGTTAGTAGTTAATGTCGTTAATGTCATTAGAGTTGTTGTAACCGAAAGTCTGTCTTGGTATGTGTCCATTAAGACCAGTTGCTCAATTTTTTTTTATATTATATTTAGTCACCCGTCGTGATGTCTTGGTAAGCGTCCTTAGTAAGGGTATTGAATTGCGTAGTGATAGTAATAACAGTAAATTAATATCCTTGTTGTTATTATAATCGAAAGTCTGTCTTGTGTGTGTCCATTAAGCCCAGTTGCTCAGTTTTTAAATTTTTATTCTTATAATATTTAGTCACCCGTCATGATGTCTTGGCAAGTGTAAAAGGTTATTCCACGTTTCGCAATATTATTCTTGGCATCGGATCAAACAGGCTTCTTTTTTTTCTCTCTCTCCTCCACTGTATTCAACTTCCTTTGTCGTTCTTAACTAGAGTTGCACTGAAACTCGCTGCCCTACCGAGACTTGAATGCTCTTGTATATGCCATCCGCTTCAATACGACGAAATGAGTAGCTTCCTTTAATGTGATATTAAACAGCTATTTGAACTGATATATATATATACATATATATATATATATATATATGTATATATGTATATATATACATATATATGTATGTATGTATGTATATACATACATATATGTGTATATATATATGGCTTGGAAATAAAGTCGAAACCGGTCAGGACCTACACCCCGTCTCTTATTTTTTTACCTGTGGTAATGTGTAAATGATAAATGAATCATATATACAAATATATGATATATAATCATATATATATATATATATATATATATATATATATATATATATATATATATATATATATATATATATATATATATATATATATATATATATATAATGTACACCCCACAAAGATATACGTACACCCACCCACACGTTCAGACATATTCCTTTTCGAGCAGAACTGGATCAGGCAAATCGAGGAGAGAATTTGTGGCGGAGATAAAGCAGCAGAACAACCCGAAGTTCACCGGAGGCGCTGTCACGCACCCTGAGAGAGGCAAGTCAGAATCGGCCTCTTCAACAAGCCCGATCACCTTGAAATCGGAAGACTTACTCGTTCGAGCTTTCGACAACTGTATTAAGAACTAACGGTTTCACTTCTGCAGTGTCGTTTCTCCACTTGTTTTCTCTTAGGTGGAGTTGAAGATAGTAATAATATTATTTTAATAATAATAAAGCTGGGGATGTTGATGTGTAATGATAAATGAAAACTGGTCTCTTGGTCAGAATATATAATTATAAGTGACAACTCTGTTAAGAACTAACAGGTTCATTTTTGCAGTGACGTTTTCTCCAGTTGTCTTCTCTTAGATGGAGTTGATAATAGTAATAGTATTAATAATAATAGAGGTAGGGATGTCGGTAAGTAGTGATAAATGATAACTGTTCTCTTGATCAGAATACATAATTATAGGTAACAACTCTTTTAAGAACTAACAGCTTCGCTTTTGAAGTGTCGTTTTTCCAGTTGTCTTCTCTTAGATGGAGTTGTTAATAGTATTGATATTAATCCATAAAATTCTAATAATAGCATGAAGAAATTCACTAAGGTGTAGATATAACTGTATATTTTATTTATACATATATTTTTCTGATATATAATTAAGTCTACACCACTGTCAATTTCCTCATCAGTATTAATAATAATAAGATAGGGATGTTGGTAAGTCATGATAAATAGAATGACAATATTCTCTTGATCATGAATATAATCAGGTGACAACTGTATTAGGAACTAACAGTTTCAGCTTTGCAGTCTTGTTTCTACAGTTGTTTTCGCCTAGGTGGAGTTTTTAATGAAAATAGTAAAATAATAGAAAGATATGGATGTTGATAACTAACGATAAATAAAATGAAAACTATTCTCTTGATCATGAAAATTAGGTGACAACTGTATTGAGATCTAACGGTTTCACCTCTGCAGTGTTTTTCTTGCAGTCGTTTTCGTGTAGGTGAAGTTGATGATAACAGTAGTATAATAATACAAGGTTGTTGATTACTAATGAAGGTTGAAATAGATACTATTCTTTTGATCATGGTGATACAGTCATGGGTATCGCCGCAAGTAGTGAAATCAAACATATCTGTAATGATGGTAGAAAACAAAATCCGAATACTAGCCTTCAACATGTTTGCTTTGCGTGACAGTCTTGGGTTGCGGGCTCATCTTCACTGTAAGTTGCAATGAAATTTTGATCTTGAGGAAGGAAATCGTGGAATTCATGCCAATAAATAAAGCGCAAATAGCCGATAAACTCGAAGATTTGTCTGTTTAGTACCGCCTCTCTTCTCACTGGTGTGACGTCTCAGTCTTCACTGTCCCCACAGATACTGCAATGACCTTGTGAACACGAAAGTCAGATTATTTACTCTAGAAAAGTATCAGATATTTTGATATATATATATATATATATATATATATATATATATATATATATATATATATATATATATATATATATATATATATCACACACACACATGCGCTCACATACATCTATATATGTATATATATACCGTATATATATACACATACATACATATACACACACTAGTGTGCCTGTCCTGCGAAAGAAACAGCGGCGGTTAGGCAATTTTTTGCCATGGGAGCTTACTTATTTCAGATTGTATACATTGTTTTTTCCGTGAATTTTTTTGTTCAAGATTTTGTGACATTTGAACATTTGGTTTATTACCCGTAAACTATGCATCTCACGGAAAAATTGAAAAGAAAATTACTTATATATACATATATATATATATATATATATATATATATATATATATATATATATATATATATATATATATATATATATATATATATATATATATATATATATATATATATATATATACACACACACACACACACACACATGCACTCTACGACACATTGCATTGGGACAAAAAAGTGTATTCATGCGCTAACAAGAAACTGTTTTCTGCAGATTAGCGTGGGTTCATCTTTTTTTCTCTCATTGTATGTAACATTTACGCGTAGACACCTTTATTTTCATTCATACCTACTTTGTGTCACAGATTTGTCAGTATACATTCTGCTAATTCCCTAAGTTTTTTCGACATTCTTTCGACAGGCAGGGGAACAAATTTTAACGTTTATCTGAGAGGAACTTTCATGCTGAATAAGTCACCCTTCAAACTTCATACTCTCACGCAAGGTTTACTCTCATAATAAAAAAAACATATCCATTCTTACTAGATAGTCTTTGGCAAGATCTCTGCATCTTGGTCATTGACGCCATGTACCATCTGTGTACGCAGTCAACATCCGCATATACTATTCATTGACTCTTTCGAAATCTAGCGCAGTAAAAGTACTTCATCGCTTTCCCAGGCGTTAAGATTTCCCGTTTTCCGAGGAAACTCCGGAGGAGGAGGGCCCTTAAGTCAAACCTGGTTCCTTGGGTTTTCCAGGTAAGCCGAGAAAGAGGCCCACTCCGTAGAAGTGGCCTCGAAGGTCCCCTAGAAAACACCGGGAAAGGTGGTCCCCCCCTATGCTCCCTCCGGAACCCCCGGAGGAGTGTCTATCCAATCATTATTATGATTGAAAAAGGCACACAACTAGACTCCTATTTCCTGAGAGCCTTTAAAGGCACTAAATCCTTCCACCAGCTGTTTCATCACCTAGAAAATGAGGCTGAAATGGGAGACAAATTCAAATAGTTGGAACCAAAAAGATCCAAAAGGAACTTGGGAAGGGTTTTAGAAAGGATCTAGTGCCTTTGAGGAATCGCAGAAAGCGGGAGCTAGGTCATGTGTCTATTTACAAGTGTAGAGTGAATCAGATTCAGTGTTAGAGGCCTTTGGCCCCATTTCCAACAGAGGGGGAGCCTTTTTCTCTTCAGAGAAGGCGATGTCTGTCAAATGCTTAAAGAAAGTTGTGATATGTATGCCGTGGGAGCTGAAAATGAATAAGTGAGGGAAATGTTTTAGAAAGCTAGAGAGATGTGAGATGATTGTTACGTAAATCAGTTTTTATCATTATCTCTTATGATGGCAAATCCTGTTATTTCGATCAGTGATGTATCGAATAAACTGTTTAATGCAGATTTATTCATTTTACGGTGATGGTTCTGATATCACTGGTATTGTTCATGTTCCCATTTTAATAGACGCGTTATGTAACGGTTAAAGCGATTTTCCTCGCAATTTTACTTACATTACGAAAGGAATGGGAATGTTGCTTGTTAAACTAAATTGCCTGTATTTATACGCCCGTGTATTTGTTACAGTTACATCGGGATGTGCTTCTCGCGAATTACAGTTACGACCCAGTACATATATCGATAATCACTGATATAATTTCTTTCCTTCCATTCTATGCAGGTGTGACTTGCAGATTTTGCCAAGTCAGTGTCAGTGCTATTAGCGGTGTGGTTTCTCGTGTTTTTTCCCGCGTTTTTTCTTTTCTTCCATTCTTCATGTTTAAACAGGTTCAATGATGATTGTTTTTCGGTTTTTTTTTTTTTTTTGAAACTTGGACTTTACTACGTCGAAGCTGATTCTATAGTACGCTTTATTTCTGGTTTTGTTTGATGTTGCAAAGTGACCAAAGCCATTACAAAATCAGGCTATTCTTTACTGATGTATATAATCATAAAAACACTCAAAATTAGAGTATAGTTCCTTTTTATTTTTTTTTTATTTAGATGGTCACTACCCGTGAGGATTTGAGCTATACTTTCTCCAAACAGGAATGTAGTTTGTGTGTGTGTATATATATATATATATATATATATATATATATATATATATATATATATATATATATATATATATATATATATATATATATATATATAATTTTTTTTTTTTGTATACCTGTCTCCCCTTTCCCGAGGAAAATTGCTCCTGTCCAATCTGCAATGGAGACCTCGACTTATCACGTCTTCTGGCTTATGCGTCGGCTTACCACCAATTTTAACTTTCACCATCTATTTATTTTCATGTATTTCGATGACGTCCATAATTTTTTGTTTCATTGTTGTATGTTCTTTGTTTATTATCGTAATAATTAGGTATTATTTCTATATCTGCAATCGTCACATTTTTTGGAACTGTCAGTCTCATGATTTTTTTTTTTTTTCGAATATAATCATTAGCAGTAAGGACACAGGAAATTGTGCCGCTGGTGTGTCCGAACTGAAATGCTCCAACTTTGTGTGAAATACCAAAATTAAAACCAAGTGCTCCGCACTGAAATTTTTCATCTTCGTGTGAAATACCAAAATTAAAATCAACTGTGTCTGTACTAAAATTTTCCAACTTATTGTGACATGCCAAAATAAAAACCAAGTTTGTCCGAACTGAAATTCTCCAACTTTGTTTGAAATACCAAAATAAAAATCAAGTCTTTCCGAACTGAAATTCTCCAACTTTGCATGGAAAGGCAAAATGAAAACCAAGTGTGTCCGAACTGAAATGCACCAACTTTGTAATAGCAGTAAAACAAAAAAACCAACAAACTCTTCCGCTCACCTTGGAGTGATCCGTTCAAGTCATCCATATTCAAGCAATTCCCTCGAATCTCGGAAAATAACGAATAAAGCGATGACTGGACAACCTTAAGACGCATATTAATATGCTGCCTGGTGCATTGAGGTCGCTTACATCATCTGACCATCATGCGCGTGTGATCTGGACTGCATTTAAAAGACCTTTTGCTTTTTTTTTTTTTTTTTGACAGGTGACCCTCGCATATTCGGTGTTAACTACACCGTGCGTAGCCACTGAGCATGACTAAATCATCGTCGGGAGTGATAAGAAAATTCAGAGTTCTTTTTTTGAATGCAGTTAACAGAAGAACAGCCTTTCATGCGTTTTTGATGATATATCCAGCCCCGTGCTTAGCTCTCAGCTTCGTGACTCGTTATATCGAAAAGGTTGCGAGTGGCAGTTTCAGCTGTTAATGGCCGTAATCATTGATATTCAAACTGTTGGACTGTTCTCACTATCGTTTTACAGTACATCGTCTTGGCCTAGTGTATCGAGTAAGAGACAAGAATTTAGACGAGAAGTTATCGATTGTGAGCCAGTAGTGGGTCAATGTTTTTTATGTCATCAAATATTGCAAGTGATTGGGCTTTAATTCTTGTATATGAATGAATAATGACAAAGACATTACAGCTATAACTCGTTACATGGATCTAAAATATTTGAATTTTATATGCATTAATATATTGGGAAATAGCAGTATTTATTAAGCTAATGTTTCTGGAAGCTGTCTTCACTTCTTTCAAAATAACGTGAAGAGAATGTGAGCTAAGATCAGAGTTAACAAGCGTTGCAATTCTTGCAGAATAAAGAGAGAGAGAGAGAGAGAGAGAGAGAGAGAGAGAGAGAGAGAGAGAGAGAGAGAGAGAGAGAGAGATTCTGTATAATTGTCGAGTTTACTTGTAACTGAAGTAGAGTCTATTAGTTCAAGTCTCTGAGAGACACTCTAATAAGCCGAAAACTAGGAAATTATCTGCAATTACGGCAGAAGCTCCTTGTACCCGTCGTTTTAGTATGTCGCTGTCCGCATTCTTTGATGCTTAGCTCAAGAGGATTCTGGAAGAAATGGCTTCAGGTTGGTTACAACTGTTCTTGTAGCCACGGAAAAGCATATTTATGCCCTCTTTATTCTTTATGTATTTTTGTATTTGTGAACTTGTTGGGTATATGTTTAATGTAGAAAACAAATGCAAAATATCTGTATGTAATTCAAAATCTCATATTAAATACGGGTGTTTTTTAATAGCTTCTGTAACCAGTAGCAAGCATTCTGTAGAAAGTATTTACATCCCGCAGTTGGATTCAAGGATCAAAAGTCCCGGATGTTGAAGGAGTATACCTTCATGTTGCCAAAGCTCTTGGCTAGATCAAATTTCAAGATAACATTAGTTTTATCTGATTCAAGAATGTAGTTGCGGTGGTTTTGTTTTAAAGTAGTATAATTTTAATTTTGTGAAGATCAGTACGATTCGGTCATTCAGCGTTAATATGTACCCTTGGGCCTAAGAGCAAATAATTACCATCGAAATTATGGTGATATTATTAGAGAAGACCCAATATCAACTATCCAGCAAACAAACATTTTTTAATAGCAGAATTGCTTAAATGTCGCAATAACGTCGATTTTGAAAAAAAAAAAATATTCAGGTGAATGGCAGACCTTCTGAGTTGATTACCCTAGACTACAGTTAATTTTTCCATGCCTCCATGCTTTCTGTAACGCCAGAGCAATTAGTCACCAGCACATCTCACGGTGTGACACCAGAACAGGTATTCACTAGTCACACATAAATTCATTCCTTCAAGAATTGAGCAAATTCTTTTTATCACTACTGGGAGCCAAAATGCATGCATTATTTTTTAATAATGGAGCCTTTAAGCCAATGAATGACTTTTCAGACTCGTTTTTTTTAATTATACGATATAATGCAGGTGAAAGGCATTATCTGAAAAGCAGTCTACAAACTATAAAAGTTTGTAAACAAACTGGTGTCAGTATTAACTCTACACTGTCCTGACTTGCTCAAAACAATACTTTATAACATTGCTGAAGTTAATATCATGAAATGAACCTTTTTATTCGCATGCCTTAATACGTGCATGCATACAGTATATACTCAACGAGATTTGATGAAAGATTCTATTTTCTTCTGTGTTGCTCTTGAAATAATTTTAGTAATGTATGAAAAAAGAAATAACAGTTTATTACGTGTTTAAATTTCTCCATTTCGACTTACGCGAAATTCCAAATCCCCCTCTTCCTTAGTTGTAGATTAGAGAGGCAATTTCGGAAGTTACACATCACCATTGCGTGTCACGTTGACCCTCCAGTAATTTCCGTGATACTTGTTTCATCGGTTATGTGTCGTAACTGCTTGTTTGTTCATACGCTCGAAAAATAGCATCGAGATTGTGGTGTGTCGTTTGCTTGTATTTGCAATGCGAGTTATGTAAGCCTGATTGATTTAATATTATAACTAGCTTCACGCTAGTAAATAGAGAAGAAATTTCACTCTTAAAAGTTAGGCGCTTTAGGGTAGAGCGAGCATTCTTTTTGGGGCTATAAACCACTTGGGGTTACATAAATATACTTCTCCCGGTTCTGCAACGGGGGCTGATCCTTACAACACACGCTAATGATATTACTCTTGCTTTGTGAAACCCCTTCAGATGATAGATTGCAAAACACCTCCAAACGCATTTTCTATCGTTCCTTCTCCTCTGGAGCTGCAACGAGGTAATCCACGCTACCACAAGATCGTAACGAATTAATGTCGACAGATATTTCTAGAGGTCCAGCTGTGCCTAAATTGTCCGCTAGTTTAGCACATAAATTCTCTGCGGTTGATAGAATAACAGTTGAAGAGAGAGAGAGAGAGAGAGAGAGAGAGAGAGAGAGAGAGAGAGAGAGAGAGCTCATTTAAAGCTTCCTGCTTATTGGATTCCTTGCGGTCGAATAAATCAAGTTACAGCCTAGGGACTTGAGCTTGACGGGAGCTCTGGAAATGAGATTTGCTTTTGCCTGGCACGCAGACCAGAATTGGGAGATGAGTGTTGTTTCTTTTTGGGCACGGAGACTAGGTTTGGAAATGAGTGTTGTTTCTTTCTAGATACGAAGATCAGGATTGGTAAGTATGTGCATATTTCATTTTGGACTCCCTACGGGGTTTGACAAATGCGTTGTTTCTTTCTGGGCACAGACTCGGGTTAGGAATTGTGTTGTTTTTCTGAATTCTCAGACTGGTGTTGAGGAGTGTGTTGTTTTTGTCTGGGAATGTAGTCTGGTTAGAATAGCACTTGGCATTACACATACTGTATGTAGTACGTGTTGGGAATTGATAGCATCAAGACCTTTGTTGAAAGAATTTGTTGTAGTATCAAGAATGTCTCTTTTCATTGGTGGTATTATTCTAAAAGTGTAGAGTTTGAGTCTCAAGAATCTTAATTTTTCATGAATGTTATAAGTAGTGGTAGTACACTTCATTTAATTTTTCAAAAAAGGGGTAAACGCTCCTAATTTGTAAGTGCCGGTTTTACCAAAATTTAAGGGCCCGTTCAGTAGGTATTCATTTTGCAAAATATTTTTTCCTCGGAGAAAAACAGGTAAAATTACCGGTTGCTGTCGGACCTGTTTGCTTTCAGTTTTCCAGTCTGGCATTATTGGCCAAAAAAAAAAAAAAACTGTCACTCCGTATCGGCCCTCTCTCTCTCTCTCTCTCTCTCTCTCTCTCTCTCTCTCTCTCTAAGCATTTGTAAGTAGTTTTTCGTCTTAAACAGTTTGGCTTCAGTCTTTTGTATTAGTTGATATTTAATTTTCCTCTTTTCTCCGTCCAGTATTACTTGCTTTTCCCAGTTGTGTTTCCCATTTTTATCTTCTGTCAGTAATTACATTACTTAGATCAACTGGGAACGAATCGGTAATACTGACACTTATTGTAATTCCATAAAGCTATGCAGCCTGATTTCTTGTTTTGATTTCATCTTTATAATGTGCAGACTGATTTTGCTCATTGCCGAGAGTTTATTACAGATTCATAAATAAAAATGTAAGTATTCCTTGTGTTTTACATCGATGAACATCTTTCTTACTAGGAAACCTGCAAGTAGAAAAGGTACTAATGGGCTCTATTACTCGAGATCATCACTCATGTAGCATTGAAATCTCCTTAGAACGCAAATTTTTAGCGGGTAGAAATGTCAAGTGGGGTTCTTCGGATCGAGAAAATTTGTGTTTTTAACAATGATGAACATCTGTTTTACTATAATGAAAATCCTTTTCTGCATGTTTAATTCTTTTTACATGATACAGATATGAGAAAAATGTAATAACTTATTAAACACTGATATCCAGGCGGTTCGGAGAGACGATATACATGAATGAATAGACAAAACACACACACACACACACACACACACACTGAAACCTGACTTCGAGTGACACTCCACAACTTCGAGTATTTTCGTTCCTCATATCTCGATCCATCCAGTAAAAAAAAGAAAACACATTTTTGGAACAGTATTTTGTTCTCACCTGCCATAAAATTATTCGAAGGCGCTTCAGCATCATGAAAATGACCTCTGATTTATCCTGCTAGGATATATGTGATCGGCTGAAGGTTATTTGGCGTTTCAAATTCTCTTCTCTGTGACCTTTGGGAGTCATGATTAGCTGATTATATCTGTAGGTGGGAAATTGAGTACTTTTTGGAAAATTTATTATTAATTTATAAATGGATGTATAATTAAAGTTTACGTCTTTATTTATCCTTGAGTAGGAAATTAAACAAAATTTGTATTTATTTTTCAGAGAAGAAGAGATTGAAATATTTTTATTGAAAATTCTGTGAAAATAGATCTTAAAACTTTTTTTATTTGAATACTCTGTCAATTCTTGAGATTAAAAGTTCTTGTTGGATTATTCGTATATAAGACATGAACAGGTGATTGAACACTTTTTGGGTACGGATGGTTTTAATTGAATGATCCATGGAGACAAAGGATACAGAAACAAGTTCTCCCTTGTGCGCTTCTAAATCACAGAAATATGAATTACCTCTGTTAAGAGACCCCCCTCTGATAATGGCTAAGACTCCCAGCCAGTTTTCCGAGTATCAGATGAAATCTCATTCCGGCGACCTTTGGTGATTAGTCGGCGCAGTCCACTTTTCTTATCGTTTCGTGCTGTTCATGACGCGATTTTCGACCCTATGCATTATTCGTGTTCGAAGCTTTTTGCGGTTATCTCCATAACCTTGGTTTATGGGTCGCTTAAAGCGGGGTTGCGTCTTTGATCTTTACACTGAGCCAGAATTTTACGGTATTTTGGTGGCCCGGATGAGTCTGTTTCTTATCCGGTTGATTTTTTTCAAGATAGTTTTTTCTTAATTTGTAGTTTTTTCTTTATTTAATTCCGTTACTTTCTAAGGTCTCGATTAATTGTCAGTGTGATATAATAATTATCTCAGACTGCTGAGAGTTTTTATGTGAAGACAATCACTACTCGCTCTTTATATTAATTATCATTTTCATTCACCTATTGCTGCGGAAGTTTTTTTCTCTCTCTCTCTCTCTCTCTCTCTCTCTCTCTCTCTCTCTCTCTCTCTCTCTCTCTCTCTCTCTCTCTCTAAGCCAAAGGTGTATGTCCGTGCTGTTTGCAAATATCGCAATTTATGGGCTCTAATACTCGAGATCATCACTCATTTAGCATTGAAATCTTCCGAGAACGCAAATTCTTATCAGGTAGAAATGCCAGGTGGGGTTCCTAGGATCGAGAAAATTTGAGAATTTTCTTGGTCTGGGTCATCTGGCATCTCCACGACCGCTTGAGTTCCGGTGTACGAACTCCTTTGATGATCGGTTGCGATTTCCTCTTCACTTCCTTCGCACCGTAACTGTTTGTCGTTCATTTCTCTTGCTTTACTTTTCATTTTATTTTGAAATAGGAGTATTGAGGATCTCAGGAATATCGGCGATGATATCCAAATTAATTTTATAATCATTGTAGAAGTGTCCTTTTCCATATGACAAGCCAATTAAGGAATCAAGTGACCAGTTATGCACGAGTGACATCACCCTCTCCTACTTTTTTTTTATCAACTTGTAGTGAAAGTATTGAGTTTAATAACTGTAAGCAGACGCAAACATGGTCAACGCTTCGGAAACTTACTTATCAAGTTTTGAAGTAAGTTCCTGTTAAACGTATATGAAATGTTTGAATCAAAGATCGAGAAATGGTTGAGAATTTTCTTGGACGTTGCGCTGATTTTATATAACTACAAATACAGAATTCAATTGCCGAAAACTGTGTACAGCGTCTGAAACTGTCAACACTTGAAGGCTAAAAGTAGCCTTCGGGAACTACCGCAAAGTTCTTGAAATTTGATCATGAGCAACTCTTTGATGAGGAAAATTTTTTTGTTTTTTATCAGAGGATTATCATTATTTTACTCGATACCAAGATTGCATTTTATATATATATCCTGTGTAAGGCATTACGCCAATAACCCATCGTCATTGATTTTTTTTTTTGAATTGTTAGTATTGCATTGTTATTATTGGCGATGAGTCTTATTGTTTGTTGGTGTTATTGCTCCGTTTGGCTCTAAAAGTTATTGTCGATATTTTTTTACACATTTCATTATTGCGTCTCATATTAACACTGAAACTGCTTACAGAGAAGCAGACGACTTACACACGTATTCCGTTGTTCTTTTCTTGTTTTTATCTTGTATTTTGTCAATGCTGTTAAGGTATTATTTGCCGTGTCCCTGAACAGTTTCTCATTATCGTGGTATCTGCATCAATCTCTCCATCATCATTATCTAGGGAATTGTCATTGCAAATGATGACCCTGATCGTCTGTTTGCCTAGAAGTACCTCGATTCATTTGTACGTGTGTAAGTCTTTCATTGTCTAAATTATATTCGCCTTTTCTTGATTTTACGTACTTATATTCTACTATTTCGACCTTTTCCAGAATATTTTTATTATAAATCGGCCTTATTTTTAATATTTTTTATTGTCAGTCAACCTGCTTTTTTCCTTTGGCTTGAATATATCAAAGATGGCTTGTTGCAGAGAAAAATATTGCTTCTTACAAAAGTCATAAATTATCTTCCCCTCCATGTTTCCGTTTCAGAACACAGGTAAAGTCAAGGTTGATACTCTCTCTCTCTCTCTCTCTCTCTCTCTCTCTCTCTCTCTCTCTCTCTCTCTCTCTCTCTCTCTCTCTCTCTCTCTCATAATTTTTTCTCTTTTTGTTATTCCTATGTTTCTTTTTGCTTCTAAAGGGCATTTTTGTGGCTGTCAGATGTAACAAATCTTCGTTTTCAATATCTTTTTCGAACGCATTGTAATCCAAGCCATTTCACTCGAGACCGCCGTAAATAAAATTTCATCTGGAACGAATCCATCCAGCTGACATACACCAGTGACCTTGAAAAGCGCCATCTGTGTCTTTTCGGCAAATTTTTTAAGACAGTGTTTTGTTCTTGTAAATCCATTAAGTTTTCAACATCGATTTCAAGGTGAATCATCTTATATAATAGAAATAATATTTTAAGAAATGTAATGCTTGAATTTGCTTTCTCCCAATCCCACATATCGCCCCCCCCCCCTTTGGGAAAAGGGGAGGGATGTCTTGTTTAGTTGAGGATATTGTGTTGTGAGTTCCACCGGTCTCTGAATTTCAAAGGTATATTCGTTTTATAAAAGTGAATAACATAACTTGAGGAAGTAACCAACATCTATTCAGTTAAAAAGATAAATTGCCTTATATGACCTAACAACAGGTAAGCCAAATTAATGGATGCATGTTTGGAATGAAAAATAGTTTTGGCAGGGAAATTTTGTTTGCAATTTTAGGATGGAAAGAAAGAAAGTGGGGTAGATTTTTGCGGAGACAATGTCTCAGTTTTGGAAAGCGTTCCAAAAGACAGGAACGGGTGAAGGACAGAACCAAGCAGGTATTTTAAATCCTCCGAAATGGCGCTAACAAGTGAAAGTGCCTTAGAATTTTGAATGACGACGTATATAAAATAACCCGTGTGGGAAAATGATAAATACACATTCCTCTATGTGGAGCGACTTTTATAGAGTAATTTGATGTAATGCCTTGAGAACTTCGTATCCGCAACGAGCATTTCCCAGCCGTAATCCTGAAACTGAGCTCAAGAAGTGAATAAAATTTCAGGTAATTGGGAGATTTTGCGCAAATTAAGTACCCCGTAATGGTTGTACTTTTTAGGTCACTGCTTCAGAATTGACGATCGTAAAATGTAAGAGTTCGTATGTTTGTGCGTGTAATAACTCGGAACGTGTTTGGATTAGATTGTAGATGTATTTTCATTACCATTTAGGAAGATTGAAAAATTGAATATTGAATAATATCATTGTTAATTTGTTGTTTACCCATCTTGCTCACTGTTTATTATTATATTATTTTTATTATTATTATTTGACAGTTGTGGCACATCTCAGTATTATTATTATTATTATTATTATTATTATTATTATTATTATTATTATTATTATTATTATTGCTTGATAAAAAAAACCGAAAGAAGAGTATTGAAGGTTTTGTGAAAGAATTATATCCAAATCTTTCTCTGTTCGCAAACTCGTATTTCCAAAGAAACAGGATTTTCATTGTAGCTTAAGAATTTGTTATAATTCTCTCCAATATCTATCAGTATCTTACATTTCAAGGGTCTTTTCATTCTCCATATTCTCGAGCTCTGTTGTTCACCTTAGGTTATTTTGTATTAGTGATTTTTATTGTTATAAGATGTAGTAGTATCATTTTCACTTGTAGTCTAACTTTGATTCCCCATTAATTGCCTATCTCAAATTCCTTGCCATCTGGATTATTACCAGACACAAAATACACCTAACCACTTTCACCTGCACTTTTTTCCCCCTCATTCTCCCAATTAAAGGAAATTCTTCATGTTCTTATAACTTCTAAGAGAAAGTGACCGTAAGAAAACCATTTAAACTCTTGGATGCTGAGTTTTATTTCGCTGTTGATTGCATTTGCCTTTAGTCTGACTTTGTTTTATACTACTAATGCTTTTACAGCAAAAGGTCATAATAATGTTGTTGGTTATATTTTACTGTAATGTTTTTATAACGCTTCGGAGGCAGCATTTATCATCGTATTGGAGAATCACCAGCAGTATTTTCGAAGATGATGATAAAGGAGCTAGTCCACACAGACACTGACCGATGCTTGTTTGAGGAAGTTTTGGGCCAAAGTTGAAAAGAGAAGCCCCAGAAGAATTGCAAAGAATTTTTATTAATGTTAAGGTATAGGTTAGTATTTATGAGTGACGTACGAAAATTTAAAACATAATGACAAATCAGTAAATACACATTTTTTAAACGTCATACCAGTTATTTCAGATTTCTAGTGGCTTCTTATTCCAGAAAAATACAGTAAAGTAAATTATGTATTGTTAAGAAAATACTTTGATGAATAAGAATTTTAAAGAAGACTACATCAACATTTCGTGGCCTTCCCTCTTCCCCCCCTCCCCCCTCCTTTACCTTAAGGGACACATGTCAACTCCTAGCAATTTCCTAGGTACTTGATTACCTGTTAATTGTTTCAAGTAACTGCTGGGAATGAGGAAAAGGTGTTTAAGGAATGTCGCATGACACTTGATGTTTTCTTATACTGTTGCTGCTGCATTCCACGCGTAGTTAGACAGTATACGAAAATCCATATCGTAAATTACCTTTTTTTAAACACTTCACATTCGTCTTTATGCGGTTAGAAATATTGTTTCGGGTGGCAGCACTGACCAAAAACTGATGTCAATATCATAACCCAACCCTACTTAATGTAAGTATCTTTATTTAGCCTGTCCGTCACTCCCGGACCTCCGAAGTATTGTCAAAAAAAAAAAAATTATTTTGATTGGGATCTCACCCTTAAGCCCCGCGTTCTGTGCTACTAGACGCTTGCGTAATTGCTAACCAAAGATAAATAAATAAAATCTTTTCAATCAAAAGGCTGATGGGAATGTAAGTATAATATTCTTATATAACCCTGGGATGATGACAGAAAAAATTGTCGATCAAGAAAAATACTAATAGATGAACTTTGACAAATATTCGTTGCTGTATATAGCTATATATTTTAGAAATAAAGGTATTTAATTTACCCCAGTTAGCAATGTCTTCATAAATGGTCAGTAGTATATGTCATTCCTAGCAGTTCAGTGAGTTAGACTTTTATGAATCATCGTCATCGAATCCATCGCCTTGGTAAATTAAACGTTAAAGAAAGGATTGGAGATAAAACGTATAGAACGACGTACTGATTTCTGAAGACTGGCTGAAGCCCTTCAGGGATTAAGAATCATTCATGGCTGTCACTTGTCGTTCCAACAATGGGAGCGTTTGATGGCAGCTGCTACGTAATCGACGTAAAAACGCGGGCACGGTAAACCAGTTCTGATGCAGGTCTGAAGTTGATCATGACTTTGATATTGTTTGATATAGTATCTCTCTCTCTCTCTCTCTCTCTCTCTCTCTCTCTCTCTCTCTCTCTCTCTCTCTCTCTCTCTCTCGTCATGTATATTTCCTGTCATTTAGGTTTGCGAATACCAGCAAGGAATACGTATGCCTACTAATAATCTAACTATATACATCATTTGTATATAGGCTATATATGTGTGTGTATATATATATATATATATATATATATATATATATATATATATATATATATATATATATACACATACATACATATACGAGTACATATAAACATTTATTGCACCTGTGTGCTTAAAGTTATAAGGTTTTATATGACTATTCCAAGTTTATCGCATACGCTCAATTGAAGGTTTGTGGCAAAGTTTATGAATAATTTGAAAAACCTTTCTGTTCGTAATTTTCCTTCAACCACCCAGCTGCAAGAAAATGTAGACATGAAATGTCGTCGCTAAAGAAAAACCTAAAACCTAACCTAACGTACCAAGCGATTACGCAGATTGACTTGCTGTATGGTATTCACAACAACCTATGACTTTTTCCTTCCATCTTCTCATTCTTGTAGAATAACTTTATTGACGACAGGAAAAGAGAGAGAGAATAAAGCTTGACATTTAGCGATCGGCCCAAGACTGGACGTGCGTGACCTTGGCTGACTGGGTCTTTTAGTTTCTATTTTGTGTCGGGGAATGTCATCTGTGTAGAATGAGAAGGGGGGGGGGGAATTGTAAGGGGGTGAGAGACTGCCATTATTTGATCTGTCCACTGTAGAGAGGAAAGACAGGTTGACTGACAGAAAGACAAGGGAGCGAGTGAGGAAGGTAATATAGTTTCATATCTTGATATATTCACAATTTTATACGTGCACGCGCTTGCATGTATGTGATTCACATGGGTTATGTATTCTTTAGTTTATTAAAAAAAAAATATCTCGCTCCACATTAAAATCAATCAGCTTCCACCTTCATTAGTAACCGCTAAGTAAGGTAACCTACTTGCCTGGTTTCCTTGAACCCGTTTTAATTGTATTTGTTTGAGTACGAATAACTTTTCTTGATAACCTACAAGAAAAGTTATTTCGGTTACTTAGAGTATAAACCAATCCTTTGCCTACAAAAAATATTTACAAAGTTACTCATCCAGAATAACTTTAATGAAGTATGTTTATATAATTTTAAATTCAATTTTCATAAAATTTAATAGTATAATAATCTTAGTTGACTAACTGAATACACTGGTTCAAAAAGATATACTTATACTTCTTTAAAACTGTTTTGAATGAATGAATTATGATGTGTATATGAATTGTATATCTGTTTTTTTTTAAATAATTATTTGGTAGGCAAAGGGTTTGCTTATAATCTAAGGAATTGAAATAATAACGCTCATGGGTACAGGAACCGTTATTTCTTGCTATAGACTACACATGGGAAACAATAAACCTATACAGATCTTGCACGAGGTGAATGGGCGGGGTTGAGGAAACATTTTACATCCTTGTTAAAATTCCAAGGGTCCATATATACGTTGAAGGTCTCTATGGAAGTCTTCGTTATGTAAATAGAGCGAGTGCTATAGAAACTTCGTCACAGATGGCCCTGCCTTGTTCCGGGAATTCACGACGCCCTCTGACAAATGATTTTAAAGAACTGAGTAACGCACCTTCTGAATTTTTATGGTTGAAAATTGTTTTTTGAATCAGTTTTTAGGGGATCTGATCTTTAAGCCTCGTGGGGTAAGTTTAATGGCGGTGGCTTATATTGCTATTAATGATAGCAGCTGAAGAGGTCACCTGTCAGTTTATGGCCCATGTGGCTTTTGATATATTATTCTCGCATAAGTTTAAGGACAAATGTTCGGTGTGTGTATATGCCACGGCTTTTTAATCCCTGCGTTTTGCCGAGTGAAATCTTAAGGTTGTTTCTGGTCCATTACATGGTTTTTATTGGCATTTCTTTTGCTGTCTGAGTACCTTGACGTTGCAGTAATTTGGGCAGGTGAGACATTTGCGAGAAATAACAAGGTGAAGCCCGCTTTAAAATTACTGTATTGAAAAAGTTTACATATGTGTGTGTATATATATATATATATATATATATATATATATATATATATATATATATATATATATATATATATATATATATATATATATATATATATATATATATATATATATATATACAGTCAACATGCGTAACCAGTCATTATGCGAATTGCCTGAAATTTCAGTCAGATAGCGAAATGCACTTAGGGGACATTTGATTGCCCCAGGAGCTAGTACTAAACACGGCGAAACAGTGTAGGCGACTCACTGTTTCGCTGTGTTTAGTACTAGCTCCTGGGGGATCAAATGTTATTTCATGTAATGACTGATTACGCATGTTGACTGTAACATATATATATATATATATATATATATATATATATATATATATATATATATATATATATATATATATATATATATATATATATATATATATATATATATATATATATATAATATATGTGACAAGCGTTTCCAAAGTGTGAAGAAATCGAGAAGTTAAGAGGGCACTGTGAATAACATTACTTACTATCTGGTAAAAAATGACCTGTAGATTGAAAATATGTATGTGTGTTTTATACAAGTAAATTTACGTTAGGTGTATTTTTATTATTAATTAAATAATTCTTGATTATTTTAAACTTTCATGTATGTTAAATCTTTTCTCTCTTTTTCCAGGTAATAAAATGTCCTTGATTGAGTGAAAACCATTTGTTTGAACGTAAGTACTGAAGCATGACTCCCCATTTTACACGTTTTCAGAAAAATCCTAAGAATGAAATAGCTTACCTTCTGTTCTCTTAGCCAGAACCCATGAAAGAAAAAAAGGAAAAAATTAATCACCCGTATCACGAAAACAAGCCATTCATGTTATGAAAGAAATTCTGAAACATCAAACAGCCACTCTCATAAGAAAAACTTGCTTTGTTGCTGTGGGATAAATTCGAAATGATAATATGGACATATTTAGTTAATGAATTCGTGCGTGATTAAATGAAACAGGTCGTGCGTTTAAACATCATTGTGGATGACAGGTCATTTATTTATACTTCATCATTCCTAATTGAAAAAAAAAAGTAACATCTTTTGTTCTGGGTAATTAATTGTTAGCCGGATGCGAAAAGAAAACTTGTTAATTTATACTTTCATCCCACTTAGCTAAATATAAAAATGTGCCTGTTTTTTATTGTTGATAGTTAATTGTTTGCCAGATACAAAAGTAAAGTTAGCTCATTTCCTGGGAAAATGAATGCGAATATATACACTAATTCTCTTTTCCACAATTAAAACAGAATTCATACGTGCATACCATAACTATGCCATATAATTTTCCTCCCCTTTTTGTAACCTTTCTTTCGAAATGCTTGCGTACTCAGGTATCCATTTTTTTTACTCCTGCCTTTAGTTTTCTTATCCCCCCTTCCTCCCCACCAATCATAGTCTCTCCCTCTCCCTCTCCTTCTCCCTCTCCCTCTAGATGTAGCTGGCAACAAAAGACAGCAGGAAATCTTGCAATAATGCTCCCACAATTGGGTAGTTGCGCCAATCGCCTGAATCATGTACGGAGGTTGTTGGCAGCAAAGGGTCGTTATGAGTGATGTCACCTCTATTGTACTGGAAGGCGATGTGGCTTTTTAGACAGTTTCGCTAGCTGTGTTTTTGTTTATTCCTTTATTTATTTTATTGTCTTCGTTGGATGCTTTTGGTCGCGGGTATGATGTTCTTGCTATTAATTTCTTGTGAATTTCTTCAGTGAAATGTACAATAATGTTTGTATTCATAGTCCACTTATTCTTATGGAAAAAGTTAAGTATACCTTAGTTTAACCAGACCACTGAGCTGATTAACAGCTCTCCTAGAGAGGGCTGGCCCGAAGGATTAGATTTATTTTACGTGGCTAAGAACCAATTGGTTACCTAGCAACGGGACAAACAGCTTATTGTGGAATCCGAACCACATTATAACGAGAAATTAATTTCTGTCACCATAAATAAATTCCTCTAATTCTTCATTGGCCGGTCGGAGACTCGAACGCGGGACCAGCAGAGTGCTAGCTGAGAACGATACCCACCTGTCCAATGAGGAACTTTATTCTTATGGAGAAAGCCAAAATGGAATTTATGTAATTTCTTGGCTAGTGGTAATCACAATAGTTATGCTAGTAATAGTATGTAACCAATCAATCACTAGTACTTATAATATGTCCTCATTCTGATAAAAGAAGATTGATTTACTAGAATATCAATCCAGTAATAATTTTGATTGTTTATACCTTCTTGCTTTGTTTCTACTTGCACAATATGCTTGCATTTTGCATCATTTTTAAAAAGGCGCGCGGTGACCGAAAGTTCAGTTTGTATGTTGGTAGAATAACATTTCTGGAGGTGCCATCGAGTAACGGTTTGCCGCAGTGAAAGGAATTGAATTTACATTTCTTAGAGGGTGCCGAGCCCAATTCATTCCCTATACTGCCTATCTCATTATTATTATTATTATTATTATTATTATTATTATTATTATTATTATTATTATTATTATTATTATTATTATTATTATTTTAACTTAATCAGTCCCTCTCATTATCCTCGATTTCTTCAATCTACTCATCGTAATCATTAATATCATGAATCTTGTTGTTAATCAGTATCTTACTTTCATTATATTTATCTATTTTTGTGGTATTATCGTTATCTTCATTACCACAGCAACCACCATCTTCACCTTCATCATCATCATCATCATCATCATAGTCATTATCTACGAGCTCATCATCTTTATGAAAGCTACCATCATCTTTTTCATCAGTCTGGAATTCATCATCAACATTTTCTAAGAGCTGATCATCTTGCTCCTTTTCTGAGACCGGAATTGATCATCATCATTGAAATCTAAGAGCTCATCACATCGCTTCGAAATCGACTGTGTCTATAATAATACCTTTGCGGGGGAGAAAAGCGCCTTTAACTACTGAGCCTCCTGTTGCTCAAGAATCAAATCGAACCACCTCAGAGGAAGTCCTTTATGGCGAGTTAAATCTTCCGGTTACCCGAAATGGCTTAGTTATGTGCAGCAGCGCTTATAACTTTGCAACCGCAATCCGCAATATATAAACCCGTGCAATTCGGCCGCCAGCCGGCCTTACGGAATCGCCTGATATAGGTGTTTCGTGGCTCCGTTCAAGTGTGGATCAAGAATTCCGTTCCTGTGGATTGCAGTATTTGCGAAAAGATGCTTTGTATGTGTTTGTCTTTTTTTATGATGAAATTGTTTTGGCATCGTTTTAGTTTTTTGCCAAAGGAATTTTTACTCATTTTTTCATTCGCTTCTATATGACTTTTTTTTTTGGAACGATTTTATACATGACCTGAACATATTCGCTTATATCCCATTCTGACGTACAGAAAAATATCAGTGATGTTTCGGAATGATATTTAACAGATGAATTTTTTTTCTGACCAAGACTGATTTACTTTTTTATATAAATACTCCGCTATTTATTGCGTGTGAATTAAGATTTCAATTTGTCAACCATAAGAATCGGTAGTGGTTATTGATATCAAAAGTTGAGAATTTATTATAATCAGGTCATACATGCATCATCGCCTATAAATATGCATGGTCACGTAATTTATGTATTGAATGTCATTCATTTGATTAAAGAAAGGTCTTACTTTTTCTGACTTGTAAAATGATGATATTCAAAAAGTATGTTGTAAGTTATCGGTGTTTGTTCTTTGTTGAATTCTGAGGTTTTCAATGACAGAAGCCTCTGAATTATGCCGTTAACGGTCAAGCAGTTAAGAATGCGGTCGTGATAAAGTGTTAAGATAGATGTTTCTTGAAGAATTTTCGGTCGAATAAATGAGGCAAACATAGAACGAATTCCGATAGAGTCGATCAGATCTCATGAGCAAAAGAGACCTCTTAGCATAACGGTTCAGATATTTTTTTTCAACTGCAATATCTTAGATATCAGACAGAACTTAGAACACATTCCGACCAAGTCATCCAGATCTCACACCAAACAAACATTCGTAAGAATAATAAAAAAAAACATTTCAACACAC
Source organism: Macrobrachium rosenbergii (assembly GCF_040412425.1). Classification (NCBI taxonomy): domain Eukaryota; kingdom Metazoa; phylum Arthropoda; class Malacostraca; order Decapoda; family Palaemonidae; genus Macrobrachium; species Macrobrachium rosenbergii. The sequence continues at coordinate 19,251,848 of NC_089746.1, forward strand.
ACCTCCCCAATCACTGAAAAATAAAGTAACAAAGATTGCGTCCATGTAAAGACGTTTACAAAGGGAATTTCAGCATAGGAAATGTAAATTTCTTACAAGTTTACAAGGGAAATTTCAGCAGAGGAAATCAAAATCTCTTACAAGTTTACTAGGGAAAGTTCAGCAGAGGAAATCAAAATCTCTTGCAAGTTACAAGGAAAATTTCAGCAGAGGAAATCGAAATCTCTTACAAGTTTACAAGGGAAATTTCAGCAGAGGAAATATAAATCTCTTACAAGTTTACAAGGGAAATTTCAGCAGAGGAAATCAGAATTTCTTACAAGTTTACAAGGAAAATTTCAGCAGAGGAAATCAAAATCTCTTGCAAGTTTACAAGGAAAATTTCAGCTGAGGAAATCAAAATCTCTTACAAGTTTACAAGGGAAATTTCAGCTGAGGAAATCAAAATCTCTTACAAGTTTACAAGGAAAATTTCAGCAGAGGAAATCAAAATCTCATACAAGTTTACAAGGGAAATTTCAGCAGAGGAAATCAAAATCTCTTACAAGTTTACAAGAAAATTTCAGCAGAGGAAATAAAAATCTCTTACAAGTTTACATTTCAGCAGAGTAAATCAAAATCTCTTACAAGTTTACATTTCAGTAGGGGAAATTAAAATCTCTTACAAGTTTACAAGGGAAATTTCAGCAGAGGAAATCAAAATCTCTTACAAGTTTACATTTTATCAGGGGAAATTAAAATCTCTTACAAGTTTACAAGGGAAATTTCGTCAGAGGAAATATAAATCTCTTACAAGTTTACAAGGGAAATTTCAGCAGGGGAAATCAAAATCTCTTACAAGTTTACATTTCAACAGAGGAAATTAAAATCTCTTACAAGTTTACATTTCAGTAGGGGAAATTAAAATCTCTTACAAGTTTACAAGGAAATTTCAGCAGAGGAAATCAAAATCTCTTAAAATTTCAGTAGGGGAAATTAAAATCTCTTACAAGTTTACAAGGGAAATTTCACAAAATCTCTTACAAGTTTACATTTCAGCAGAGGAAATCAAAATCTCTTACAAGTTTACATTTTAGCAGGGGAAATTAAAATCTCTTTTCAAGTTTTACAGAAATTTCAGCAGAGGAAATATAAATCTCTTACAAGTTTACAAGGAAATTTCAGCAGAGGAAATCAAAATCTCTTACAAGTTTACAAGGGAAATTTCAACAGAGGAAATCAAAATCTCTTTATAAGGAAATTTCAAGTTTACATTTTAGCAGGGGAAATTAAAATCTCTTACAATTTTCAAGGGAAATTTCAGCAGAGGAAATATAAATCTCTTACAAGTTTACAAGGGAAATTTCAGCAGAGGAAATCAAAATCTCTTACAGCTTTACAAGGGAAATTTCAACAGAGGAAATCAAAATCTCTTACAAGTTTACAAGGGCAAAAATTCTCTTACAAGTTTACAGGGAAATTTCAAAATCTCTTTACAGGGAAATTTCTTCAAAATCTCTTACAAGTTTACAAGGGAAATTTCAGCAGAGGAAATCAAAATCTCTTACAAGTTTATATTTCAGCAGTGGAAATCAAAATCTCTTACAAGTTTACAAGGGAAATTTCAGCAGAGGAAATCAAAATATCTTACTAGTTTACAAGGGAAGTTTCAGCAGAGGAAATCAAAATCTCTTACAGGTTTACAAGGGAAATTTCAGCAAAGGAACTCAAAATCTCTTCCAACTGATGCAATCTCTGTAAAGTTGAACACTGTAGCGAATAAAAATACTGGCTTTAAAGGGCAAGAAAAAGGAGACAATGGTGATTTTATAGATCTTTTTGTTCTTTAAAATATCGTATCGTTCGCGGCGAATTTCTTTTGTGTAGAAAATGTCAGTCACGTGACCTATCGAAGCGTTATCGATTGGAAGTCGAAAGTTTTATACATACGTATTTAGCTTCTGATTTTATTTTATTTTTCGTTGACCTGCATTTGCATTCATTTTTGAGGTAAGATATAACAGAATAAAGGGAAGAGAAAAGGGAATATTAAAAAAAAAGAGGGGAGAAGACCAATTTGTTTTAGGTATTCGCTTTCTCCTTATCTGTTTTAGAGATACAATAAGACTGTATTCCCGATCATACTTTTTTTTTCTTTTTACTTACAAATTATTTCTTTTTGTATAGAGAATGTAGCGACGAGGAGAAAAAATATATATATTGCAAATACATATGTTGAATATGTTCACACAGGCTTAGTTGTCGTCATTGTGTGTGTTGTATGTAGGCTATATATATATATATATATATATATATATATATATATATATATATATATATATATATATATATATATATATATATATATATACATATATATACATATATTAAAGAATTTTTAATTTTTCATTAGGTTAATACGATATAATTTCGTAGATATTGTTTGAAGGGGAGAGAGATAAATTTTATTAAATGTATTTCGTTTTTCTATGGGTCTTTTCAGAATACTGACACGAGACTGGTAGTTAGAGAAAGAGTGTGTGTGTGTGTGGATGGGTTGGTGTGTGTATTTGTGCTTATTATAGAGAGAGAAAATTGTTATTAAAACCATTACATGAACTACAGACCTCTTCAAGATTTTGACACGAAACTGACAGGTAGCTCTGTATATATATATATATATATATATATATATATATATATATATATATATATATATATATATATATATATATATATATATATATAAAAAAGCATTACATAAACTACTGACCTCTTGAGGATTTTAACACGAAACTGACATGTAGCGAGAGAGAGAGAGAGAGAAAATGTTATTAAAAGCGTTACATTAGCTGTAGACTTTTTCAGGATTTCGACACGAAACTGATAGGTAGCAAGAGAGAGAGAGAGAGAGAGAGAGAGAGAGAAGAGAGAGAGAGAGAGAAGTAACAGCAATAGTCGCGAACAATCGTCCCCATTCCTGGCCATTTCATGGAGTGTTTGTCTTGGTTGCACGAAACACACGGAGCATTTGATTGAACCCTTCGCTCATGGTCTGAATTTTACGCATCCGTTTTATTTTCTTGTGCAACGGCCACACACAATGAAATGGTTGAATGCTGTGTTCTCGTGTAAAGGGAACCGTCTCTCACTGCCTCGCACAGAAACAGTTGTTCTCTCTCTCTCTCTCTCTCTCTCTCTCTATATATATATATATATATATATATATATATATATATATATATATATATATATATATATATATATATATATATATATTATATTTATATATATATATATATATATATATATATATATATATATATATAAATAATACAATATATACTGGTGGAAACATATTGTCGAACATTATGAATATTGACTGGAAAATATTCTTTGCTTCAATGTAAGTATAAAATATTGTACATGCAAAA